>NW_021703778.1:104344155-104722220 GCF_005190385.1 Monodon monoceros
GCTGGTTCTTTGAGAAGGTAAACAAAATTGATAAACCATTAGCCAGACTCATCAAGAAAAAAAAGGGAGAAGACTCAAATCAATAGAATTAGAAATGAAAAAGGAGAAGTAACAACTGACACTGCAGAAATACAAAGCATCATGAGACATTACTACAAACAACCCTATGCCAATAAAATGGACAACCCAGAAGAAATGGACAAATTCTTAGAAAAGTACAACCTTCCGAGACTGAACCAGGAAGAAATAGAATACATAAGAATACCGTCACAAGCACTGAAATTGAAACTGTGATTAAAAATCTTTCAACAAACAAAAGCCCAGGACCAGATGGCTTCACAGGCAAATTCTATCCAATATTTAGAGAAGAGTTAACACATATCCTTCTCAAACTCTTCCAAAATATAGCAGAGGGAGGAACACTCCCAAACTCATTCTATGAGGCCACCATCACCTTGATACCAAAACCAGACAAAGATATCACAAAGAAAGAAAACTACAGGCCAATATCACTGATGAAGATAGATGCAAAAATCCTCAACGAAGTACTAGCAAACAGAATCCAATTGCACATTAAAAGGATCATACACCATGATCAAGTAGGATTTATCCTAGGGATGCAAGGATTCTACAGTATACGCAAATCAATGAATGTGATACACCATATTAACAAATTGAAGGAGTCAAACCATATGATCATCTCAACAGATGCAGAAAAAGCTTTTGACAAAATTCAACACCGAGTTATGATAAAAACTCTCTAGAAAGTGGACCTAGAGGGAGCCTACCCCAACATAATAAACGCCATATACGACAAACCCACAGCAAACATCATTCTCAATGGTGAAAAACTGAAAACATTTCCTCTAAGATCAGGAACAAGACAAGGATGTCCACTCTCACCACTATTATTCAACATAGTTTTGGAAGCCCTAGCCATGGCAATCAGAGAAGAAAAAGAAATAAAAGGAATACAAATTGGAAAAGAAGAAGTAAAACTGTAACTGTTTGCAGATGACATGATAGTATGCATAGAGAACTGTAAGATGTCACCAGAAAACTACTAGAGCTAATCAATGAATTTGGTAAAGTTGCAGGATACAAAATTAATGCACAGAAATCTCTTGCATTCCTATATACTAATGATGAAAAATCTGAAATAGAAGTTAAGGAAACACTCCCATTTACCATTGCAACCAAAAGATTAAAATACCTATGAAAAAACCTACCTAGGGAGACAAAAGATGTGTATGCAGAAAACTATAAGACACTGATGAAAGAAATTACAGATGATACCAACAGATGGAGGGATATACCACATTCTTGGATTAGAATAATCAACATTGTGAAAATGACTATACTACCCAAAGCAATCTACAGGTTGAATGCAATCCCTATCAAACTACCAATGGCATTTTTTACAGAACTAAAACAAAAAATCTTAAAATTTGTATGGAGACACAAAATACCATGAATAGCCAAAGCAGTCTTGAGGAAAAAAAGCAGAGCTGGAGGAATCAGACTCCCTGACTTCAGACTATACTACAAAGCTAGCGTAATCAAGACACTATGGTAGTGGCACAGAAACAGAAGTATAGATCAATGGAACAAGACAGAAAGCCCAGAGATAAACCCATGCACCTGTGGTCAACTAATCTATGACAAAGGAGGCAAGGATATACAATGGAGAAAAGACAGTCTCTTCAATAAGTGCTGCTGGGAAAACTGGACAGCTACAAGTAAAAGAATGAATTTAGAACACTCCCTAACACCATACACAAAAATAAACTCAAAATGGATTCAAAACCTAAATGTATGACTGAACACTATAAAACTCTTAGAGGAAAACATTGGAAGAACACTCTTTGACATAAATCACAGCAAAATCTTTTTTGATCCACCTCCTAGAGTAATGGAAATAAAAACAAAAACAAACAGATGGGACCTAATGAAACTTCAAAGCTTTTGCACAGCAAAGGAAACCATAAACAAGACAAAAAGAAAACCCTCAGAATGGGAGAAAATATTTGCAAATGAATCAACAGACAAAGGATTAATCTCCATAATATATAAACACCTCATGCAGCTCAATATTTAAAAAACAAACAACCCAATCCAAAAATGGGCAGAAGACCTAAATAGACATTTCACCAAAGACGACATACAGATGGCCAAGAAGCACATGAAAAGCTGCTCAACCTCACTAAGTATTAGAGATATGCAAATCAAAATTACAATGAGGTATCACCTCACACAGGTTAGAATGGGAATCATCAGAAAATCTACAAACAACAAATGCTGGAGAGGGTGTGGAGAAAAGGGAACCCTCTTGCACTGTTGGTGGGAATGTAAATTGATACATCCACTATGGAGAGCAGTATGGAGGTTCCTTAAAAAACTAAAAATAGAATTACCATATGATCCATCAATCCCACTACTGGGCATATACCCAGAGAAAACCATAGTTCAAAAAGACACATGCACCCCAATGTTCATTGCAGCACTATTTACAATAGCCAGGTCATGGAAACAACCTAAATGTTAACAGACGGATGAATGGATAAAGAAGAAGTGGTACATATATACAATGGAATATTACTCAGGCATAAAAAGGAACGAAATTGAGTCATTTGTTGAGATGAGGATGGATCTAGAGACTGTCATGCAGAGTGAAGTAAGTCAGAAAGAGAAAAACAAATGTCGTATATTAATGCATGTATGTGGAACCTAGAAAAATGGTACCGATGAACCGGTTTGCATGGCAGAAGAAGAGACACAGATGTAGAGAATAAATGTATGGACACCAAGGGGGGAAAACCGCAGGGGTGTTGGGATGGTGGTGTGCTGAATTGGACGATTGGGATTGACATGTATATACTGATGTGCATAAAAATAGATGACTAATAAGAACCTGCTGTATAAAAAAATAAAAAAAATAAACTTCATAAAAATAAAAAATAAAAGAATTTTAAAAGGCTGGAGTGAATTTCACATGAGTCATGTTATGAACTACTTTGTGTCCCATCCTCAAATCCATATGTTGAATTCCTAATCCCCAATGTGTCTATATGAAGGTAGTGCTCTTAAAGAGATGATTAAGGTTAAATGAGGCCCTAATCCTGTAGACTGGTGTCTCTATAAGAGGAAGGGACATCAGAGATCTTTGTCTCTCTCTGTCTTTGCTTGTCTCTGCATGCACACAGAGGAAAGGCTACATGAAGATACAGCAAGAAGATGACCATCTTCAAGCCTAGAAGGGAGGACTCACCAAAACCAACCCTATTGACACACTGATATTGGATTTCTAGGCTCCATAAATAAGAAAATAAATGCCTATTGTTTCAGCCAAGTAGTCTGTGGTATTTTGTTTCGCCAGCTCTAGCAAGATTAATACAAATCAGTAGTGTAGGGGCATGAGAACAACCATCTAAAGTAATATATAGGTGAGATCAGTAGTTTGGTGGGAACTGAAAATTTAAGCAAGAGGTAATTTTGAGAGAATTTAAAGAAACTTCAGGAAGGCATTAGACCTCCCCCAAAAAGTAGTATAGAGGATTTGAACCAATTTCATTTAATGGACAAAATTAACTCATTTGATACTTAGAATTCATTTTTGATGATTTATTTGCAATAAACCCTGGGCTCTTCTGTAGAAAGACCATGAGGAATAAGAGTAGCATTAAATTTCCTGGTATAATATGGATTATTTGTTTTGTTTCTATTTTATTTTGACCCATTCCAAGAATCTATTTACAGTGCCTTTTTTTATGGTTTTCATATCTTGAAGTACAGTGGTAATGCTCATAAGACTTACTTTATATATTAACAATTCCAATTATACCTTTTAATGTGTAATCTTTGTTTATTCAACTTGATTTATAATTGAAATAATTTGAATGTTGGGGTGAAGGATGTTCAGAGATAGCTGCTTTCAGTTTAATGAATTTCATTGTCTAAGGTGCAAAAATTAAGTGCCTCCTATATCTTTCAACTGCATAATTGGACACAGAAATGGGAACATATCTTTTATACAGTGGGTACAGATAGAGGTTTATGGGTGACTATAGCTTATAACTTCCAGTTATAAAGAGATTAGCAAATGCTTTTTGTGAGACCAAGTGAAATAAAAAAATCTCTTCAGTAAGATTGGCTAATCAAATTCCTTGATAATGGAAGGAAAGCATAAGATTTTGGGAGATGATGAAAAGCTTTCACCAAATATAAAATTATAAATCTAGCTAAAATCCTGTTTAGTGAAATTGAACATGCTATATTTTCATTGTTGCATAATATTTTAAAAATAATAAAGACATTTAAATCATTATATTCACTCATTATTCCTTCACAGAGTAAGCAAAATCAGTGTTTTGGCTTTTCTATTTGACACATACATAAAATTTAATTTATTTTGCAGTAGATCCTTGTTGGTTATCTATTTTAAATATACTAGCATGGACATGACAATTCCAGACTCCCAATCTAGATGCAAATAACTTTTTAATCTATTGATAATTCTTCCTATGCAAAAATACATTTATTCTATTCTACATCCATTCTAATACTATAATAATAACTAATATGTTGCCTATAGGTTTTTTGATTTATTTTGTTTTGATTTGTGTTCTTTTTTTTACTGCTTCTTGTCCAGGGAACTATTGTGTAAACAGAGTAGTTGAGAGTAATCTGAATTTAAATGATCTTAAGTAGATTTTTTTGCATGAAGAACCAAGATGAAAATAAAGAGCATGAATAAAGAGCTACCTTCCCCTATTCTGTGACGGTTATTTTAAAAAAAAAATTTTTTTTTCAGCAGTTTTGAAAATAATAATATAGTAAGAATATACAGTGAATGTAACTGTTTATAATTTCTTTAAATAGTACTTCTAATGTTGTGTACTTCTTAAAACATACTAGTTAAAAATCAAATCACATTGATTATATTAATAATAATTACCAGGGAAAGAAATCTATAAGAATTGTAAACCAAATGATAATCTGTATTAAATAAACAAGACTTTTATTCTTTTAGAATTTTATATAGATAGCATTTCACTGAAATTGCAATAAATTTCACATTATGAACAGGTTCTTCTTTGAATATTTACCTTTATGTATTTTTCATGGCATCTTTCAATAGATGTTAATTAAAAGAAATGTGATACATGAATTTATACATATGTGTATCAAAGAAGACCTACAAAGTACACAAAAAGAAAAAAGCTAAAGATGTAATCAAATAGCATTTTTAACATTATTTACACTTGACTAATTAGGGTAGAACTAAATCAGGATACATAAAATAGCATGCACAAAATGAATATCAAAAGGTATTTTCTATGTCAATAAGTGCCTGCAAGACATTTAAAATAATTTCATGAATCCAAAAAGGAGCAGAAAGCAGCATGCCATTTGTAGTCTGTCTTATAGTTGTTTAGCATCTCATTTTAAAAGCAATTTATCTGCTTTGAATAAAATCATATTCACCAATAAGTGATAAAAGCTCTATAAAGGAAATATTAAAAATAACATTGAAATTAATGTCTTGGAAATTTCTTTAACCTAAATGTTATTTTCCCTGCTAACATAAGGCAAAAAAATTCACAAATTAAAAAGCAACTGAAATAACTTAAATATCTTTTTTAGGAAAATTGTTTCATGAGTCACAACATATAGACACTTGAGCTTCTTCAAATCAAGATTAAATTTTCAAAGACATTTTCTTTAAAAGAAAAACCCTTAAATTGCTTGTCAACTTCATTTAAGTGAAAAATGGGTTCTTTTGAAGCTTCCATTTTATGTCAGCTGACCCTGCTTAAAAAATCTACATTTCATGCTGTGTAAATAGAACTGCTTTTGTACTATTTTCCTCAACATTTTCTACATTAATCTAGTCTGGAATCCTAGCAACAGACCACTTTGCTATGTGCCATTTCTCTTTTTGAGCAAATAGCTTTTAATTGTCAGATAGCAGAGATTCAGAAATGAATGTTACTGAAGGTTTGACACCAGCATGTTTAGTGACCTGGATCATCATTTATTCCCTCCAGAATGTTAATGAAAACCTTCTTATTAAATCACTTAAGCATGTATTTAAATAATTCAGTTTACTTTATTTTTCATTTATAAAAAAGGTGTACAACTAATATGTAAAACTAGTCTGGCAAAGGAACAAAGATATACTGAGGAAAACTGAATGAATATCCAAAGTCAGTCTCCTAACTGATACATTCCCTGTTTGCAGACAAAACCACAGACTATGGTTAACAATTTGTTCTGTGTTAACTTGGTACTTTGCACATTTAATAAACATAATTATGCACATATATCTCTTTAAATAAACATTTTTATTTAAAGAAGATTATATCATTCTATAATTATTCTAATATGACTTGTATTTTTTCACTTAACAATATGCCTTTGAGATATTTTCATATCTTGGCACAAAGTATATATTCAATAATTATTATCTAGAATTTTGTTATTTGTTGTCATGCAATTTTAAAAATGGGGTGCACTTATCCTGTCATATAAGCATTTGTTTCTCTTCGATAGATTTTTCTCAGTATAACTGTGTGGGTAAAAACTACATATGCAATAATGATGAGATTTTAAAAATAATTATTAATGTTTTTCCCATTGGCATTTCTGACTAGAGAATATTTACCTTAGTCTGAGTATTATTTACTTGGGATTGAGAATATGTTTTGTGAATGGAAAATTAGGAATTATTCTAGAAAATTGGGAGAAAAAATCTAACCTTCAAAAGTAGGATTATGCAGTAATATAATAACATTGAAAGCCAAGGTATTTTCTTAAGAGATTTTCCTAATTCTTTTAATGCTCATTTATCATTCCCATGGCCACGGGAGTAGGACCATACTCGTAAAGTAGACAAGATGATCCTTTTATCTTTGGCAGCAATGCTTTGAAGTGTGGTGTTCTACAGTAAAAGGATGCCATACAGGGAGATAAAAGAAAAACCAAAAACTCTGGTTCTAGAAGGTGCAGAGCCACTAAAGCTGATCAGATTACTGAGAGTAAGACTGAGTGTAGAATTGCAGAGAATTTACTGGTACACAGTACCAATAAATCAAAGAAAATTTGACAGCAAACATTCAGGTAAAAGGAGGTCCTAAAAGTTTGTATCTTAGTATTTCTTAGCCGCTTCTAGGTTCCTTGAGGAATGTAATTGAACCAGAAAGCAGAAAGTGGATCTGGGAGCTTGTCAAAGGAGAGCATGAGGACAAGGTTTTAGTTGCTTTGCCCTGAGCAATATTACACCCTGTCTGGGACTAAATAAGTCAGAGCCAGATGTTTCAGATGACTACAATGCTGCAAGGGGCTAGGATGCCACCGAGTCAGCCAGGGACTCTTACCCAGGCTTTGAACAAGACAAGATCACAAGTTACAATACATCCTTTGCAAATGTCAGTCTTGAATGCAAGAGTGCAAGCAGAGGGCGTACAAGATATATTGCCCCATAGAATACAGGCATGGTTAGACAGTGAAAGACTGCTTAGTTTTGTTATTTTTCCCCCTAGATATTATTTCTCCATTTTTAATTTTCAGCTTTTTTCTCAAAAATAGAAAAATAAGAAATAGAGACTGAGAAATTTTTAATCTAAAAATGACTTACAGGATAAAAATGTTTCTTTTAAATTATTTAAAATGATATATTATAATAAAATATCATTAATTATGATGTCATTAATTATGATTATAATAAAATAGTATAATAATTATGATTAAAAATTTAATAAGGTTTGAAGATAGTTTTTGCTGAATGGATATTTAGTTAACTTTTCCAGCTAGCCAGCAAGGTGAAGGCTTAAGAAAAAGATCAAATTATTGGAAAAAACACCAATAAGATTTTACATTTTCTTTGAACATCCAAATTATGAGTGAATCTAGCCAAGAAGCTTTACTTCTTTTTCATGTTTACTGAGAAACGTTTTATTGTTTTTCTTCTTGTCGTTTTTTTCCCTTGTTTTTTTCTTATTCAGGAATGGGTTTCGATTTTGCAAATGCTTCTGTTTTAGCATTGTTGGAGATAAAATATATTTTGTTTGTTGTTACTAATCACTTTATATTTGGTCAGAATTTCCTCAAATGTCCTTCACTAACTACAATTCAGGAATACATAAATTCAGTGCTCCATGAATAAATGGATAAATAAGAAAATTACATTTGGGGGATAAATGATTTTCCTCGAAGGATCAGATTTCCCATGTCTTTGGTTTGTCCAAGACCTATTGTATTGAACAGAAATGTGTGACTGTTCCAGCAATGAGCATTGCTGACTCCCATCTTCTCAATCCTATCCCTGAGAATTTTTAAAGTAGTCTTTGTTTAAAGGAGATGCAGTGGCTAAACAAAAAATCACTGTAATCCTTCCTATTCTATATACGTTAGTGATATTACATTATAGGTTATATATATGTTGTGTGTGTATATGTAATACCATTTTCATAATCTATATTGTTCTATAGACATATTCTCCCATATTTTAAAGAACAGATAACCCTGTGGTATTAAACTAACTAGAATGTTTTTAATTTTAACAAAGTCTATAATAAACACTGATATCAAAATTAAGCAAGAAAAACAACGGGAAAAATTAGTTAGCCAGTTTCACTTGGGGATCTGGGTTTAATGACATACTTTCCATCATTATCTTCTTTGATATATCCAACCCTATTTTCTTTAAAAAATATTTTAAATAACAATAATGTTTATTGCATCTACCTAGCTGTATACATTTTACATGCATTATCTAATTTTTTCCACACACCCCTCTAAGGCAAGGATCAGTATTAGCTCATTCTACAGGTGAGAAGACATAAAAACCTTAAGGTTTAGTTCTCAGAAATAAATACTGCATATTTAAATTAAGCAAACACTATAAACAAAAACAATACAAATGTTTTCTTCCACAACTCTTGAATCAGAAATGATATTGGAGGTGTAGAATTAGAAAATCTCCAATTCAGCGATGCTAAGTATAAAAAAATGGTATATATTTTATAAACAGAGGGTGTACAATACCTCAGTCCATTTCTTTATTAAACATAAAAGAATAAAATGTGTTGATAAAGATCTGGTATAACATGTTAGAAAAATAATGATAATGATGCTCAAATGACTTAATGTAATTATGAAGGGAAAAACTATTGAATACTTAGAAAATAAATGGGAATATCAGGAATAGAGGAATAGAGGTAATACAAAAGCACGGAGGCCCCCATTACTTGACTTGGTCCACTCTGAGTTTTTAACTCTCAAGTTTGTCCACACTGAACCTCCAGCAATTTGTCAATTACGGTTTAGATTTCCCCTTTCCAGCACTGGTTCCCACAGGTGTATTTGCTTGTCAGTGTCTGCTCTAGTAAGCTGTGATTCTTATATTCACCTGTTTGTCTCTCCAATTTTGTGCAGCTGATTTCCCTGTGACATCAACTATCTGAAGGAGCGAAGAAGAGTTGTTGATTTTTTTTCAGTTTGTTTAGCTTTTTACTTACTGTTAGAATAAAATAGAGACTTCCAAGTTCCTCACATGCTAGACCATTAACTGGGAGTCCCTCACATAAATCTTCAAATCTGAAATTTGTTTAAAATATTTTAAAAATACATAAAGCTATAATAATGGAAAATATTAAGAATTACACCAGAATACTACTCTTGCCTCACCATTCCCACTCTCCCCACCTGTTGCAAATTAAATTCAATCTCAGACAAATGAACTGTTATATTCTTTCAAACTTTCAAAAGAGACCTACTGTCTATGCTAATTACCCTCCTCCAAAGCATAGAGAAAGAGCCGTGCCTTCTAATCAAGACAGTAGAAGATAACACATATAAAAACTGGGTTGGGGGAGGATGGTCATAATTTTTAAGTGAAATTGAAAAACAATTTTGGGCTACAGGATGGATTATATTCTTTGTTCAACTTTATGTTTTGCGTGAGTCAGAAAATGAGATAGGCAGCAGCAGCAAATGGATATCACAGTATATTTTCTCCATGTCTTTTCCCTTTAGAATTGACTTGTGTCCCAGGAGTAGATCTGGGGATGTGGTTGTGCTCCCCTCAGCTTTTGGCTATTGAAGTGAAAATTTACTGGCCATCAGGCTAGCTAGTATGATTGGGAGCAGGGACAGCAGAGCTGCAGGACCCACTTGCCTTTTCTTTGGTTTGTTTTGCCTCCGTTATCTTTGTTTTGATGCTCTAAGGTTGAATCCCAGGTAAATGATTATGCTTTCCTCTTGCACTCTACCTTGAGTCTAAATCTCTTTTGTTTAGAAATAATTGTCAGCAGAGATTAAATTGGCTTTTTTTTTTTTTTTTTTTTTTGCGGTACGCGGGCCTCTCAACGCTGTGGCCTCTCGTGTTGCGGAGCACAGGCTCCGGACGCGCAGGCCCAGCGGCCATGGATCACGGGCCTAGCCGCTCCGCGGCATGTGGGATCTTCCCGGACCGGGGCACGAACCCGTGTCTCCTGCAACGGCAGGCGGACTCTTAACCACTGCGCCACCAGGGAAGTCCTTTTTTTTTTTTGCGTAAATTGGCTTTTATAAAAACTTTCTTCCTCCTCCCGTTCTGGGCCATTTTGTATGGAAGAACTGGGGTCCAAGCAGGAGATTTCCTACCTCTCTCAAATCCTACCAAGAGTCCAATCCAAGAAGAATTCACTGTAAATTTCCCTATAGTGCTTTGTGGTTAAAAGAACTTGACTTCGAGTCAGTCTGCCTGCCTTCCAGTCTTAGCTCTACCACTTTCTAATGCTAGGACCTAAAGCTTGATAGTTAATGTTGGTCATCCTTTCAGGTCTACTGTCATTTCCTCAGGGAAGCATTCTATTATATCTTATCATAGAAGTATTTTGTTTACTATATTTTAACTTAATAGAAGTTATAGAAAAAATAGTAGGCACTCAATAAATTGATGTGTTGAGTGAATGAATGTACATTCATTTTAAAAACTTGTTCTCACATAGAATCTTAGTCTATTATCATCAATATTATTGTGTGAATTTATTTGAGAGATGATGTGTTAACTTAGATGTGAAGATAACTCAATATAAACTGACGTGGATCTATGCGATTTTATTGAAATATTTTCTAGATGATAAAAATGAAATATTAATGGTTATTTTGAGACATGTTAACTGTATTTTAAATAAGAAAAACCGAGTATGTAGAGAGGATAGTATAAACTAAGGAAGCCAATATAATTATTGACAAAGAGCTAATGACAAAAGTATTTTAGAGCAGCATAATAGCTATTATTTTTCTTTGATTGAGGTAACATAAGACATTAAAGAAACTTTCAAATTAGGTAAAACATGGAGATAGAAAATTACTTTACCTATTGAATGATTTACGAGGAATGTAATCATCACTATAATTACTGATTTTACTGAAAAAGAATCTTTTTGGAATATTGACCTATTTTTTGTTAAAAAATAAATTATATATTTCCTTCTAGATATTTTGCGTATGTGTCTTTACACCATAGGTTATGACTATGGTTGTTAAATTTTTCTATCAAAGCACCACTAAAACTTAGTTCATAGTTGAAGTTTGAGAAGCTGTTTTATCTTGAAATATTTAGACAAATTGGGTTCTCTACTGCATAATATAACAGCATCTCTTTTATTACATTCTATAATGTATATTTATATTTTTAAGGATATTCCATGGAATAAAATTGACACTTTAGGATAAAATACTACACATTTATCCTCTGGCTTCTTATATCTATGGACAAATGTCTGTATGTCTGAGATAAGATATCCCAAGATATTACAAATTTTTACAGAAGAGAAATCTGCTTAGAAAATTTGATCTTTACACTTATATTGCAGTAATGTTCAGAAAAAATTGACCAAAATTCAATACCTCTATAGATGTCAAGTTTAAGAGTGCTTTTCCTGTTTTAATTTTATCACTTCATCTTTACCAAAAGAATACTTTTTGTTATCTTTGTGTTAAAATTTTTGTTAGAGGTCATTTAAGGTGGGAAACAGTATTCATTAAAAAATAGCTCTCTAGCTACAGTAACTTTAATCTATTTGTGTATTTGTGTGTTACCTGTCAACTCAAAAATGGTCGAATCATTGATGCAGGCCTTTATTCTGACAAATGTTGAAAATAAAGCAGAGAGCACAAATATCATTTATAACAGGAGAAAAGAAAAGAGTATCATTGGCAATATTTCCCTTTTAGGACCTTCATTTAATACATCAGACAATCCTTGGTTTTCACAATCATGAGGTTTGTAACCAATCTATTATATCATCACAATACAGAATGAAGCATATAAAAAGATCTTTAAAAAGTTTATGGGTTTAGAATGAGTCTAATCTGAAATGTGTGTCAATTTCTTAGTAGTGTGTCTCTCCTACATTTTCCTCATATTCTTTGTTGTCTCCAGAAAGTGACCTGCTAGAAGAGACCAGCTGGAGGAGCCGCAGGCATCACAGTTTGGTCTGCCTGACTTGTTTGGTATTCATGGCTTTTGCAGGCTATTGCTCTATAACCTATCAAGACCCTGCAGGAGTCAATATCAGACCCAAGTCCACCTGAAAGCTTCTTTTTACTCTCTGATTTGAAAAAATTGACACAGCAAGCTCCTACTTTTTATCTACTTCAACCTCAAATTCATACCTATAGGATCTGGGAAATTGAGTTTCATTGGTCCAACTGTTTTTTCTAGGTCGTTTGTCTTGCCCAGACTGTCTGATAAGATGAGGACCTAATATTGGGTTGGCCCAAAAATTCATATGGAAAACCCGAACGAACTTTTTGGCCAACGTATACAATCCTGTTGTCAACAGAAAATTTGCTTTTTAAAAGAATTGTAGAAAATTATATTTGACTACAAGTAACAGTAAAACTGACTAAATAGTGCTTTAAAGAAACTTGGGTTTAGAGTTTAGACTAGAAGTTGCCTTTGGCAAAGGGTATCAATCAGGATGGAAGCTTCTGGAGATTTACACATATCTTGATATGGGTGGTGGTTACATGGGTGTATACATAGGTTAAAAAGCCACCAAGCTGTACACTTAAGATTTGTGTACCTTGATATATGCAACTTATGCCTCAGTAACTAAAAGGGAAGAAAATAAAAGGAAAAAAGTAACAAATTTATTCTCAAGGAATGAGAAGTCTTGTGCTGGGCATCACTGTCTATGCTGTCACAGGATGCCACAGTCTCTGGGACTCTCTTGAACTTCTTTTTAATTGTATTATGGCTGCTGCAACTTCAGCCAGCATGTCTGTGTTCCAGGCAGAAATAAGGAAAAAGGAACAAACTGGGTATGCATGAGAAGGGGTCAAGGAGGACCATAGGAAAGAACTTTTCCAGAATCCCCTAGCAAACTTCTGTTGAGGTTCATTAGCCTGTCTACTCACAAGGTTAAACCTAACTTCAAGGGAAGATGGGAAACATATTTTTCATTCCATTCATTTCTTCCTGGGAGAGAAATGGCCTCTGTTAATAAAAAAGGACAGAATGTATATAGTACACTTAGCAGTGCCACATTTGTATGACTTCATTAAAAGTATTCTAAAAAAATATTCTCTGAGCTGATTATAGACTGAATGCATAAAATATATAAGTGAATGACTGTCATTCCTTAATGAATTTAGATTAATTATATATTTGAATACCTTGAAATATTATTTCCTCAAAAATATGTTACGATTCAATCTTTAATCCTTTCAATTGGTTGGTCTTTTGCTAGTTTGAACAAGTGACTCTGTGTTAGTAACACTTGTTTGTTTTACAGAATGTTGAGGAATAGCCAAGTAATAAACAATACAAACGCTAAAGGTAATGACAGGTATGTGCACTTGAAGCCACAGCGAAGTTTAGTGAAAAAAAGAAAAATTTTGCACAGGGATCCTATAAATCCACATGGTTGAGATTCTAGTTTAAACCTGGTTGAAAAAATTTCTTAATTAAAAAAATGCTTGGATTTTATTTAAGTTAATGCACAGATTTATGAATAGACTTCAGGGTTGAAATGGTGATGAAAGTGTCTCAAACCAGATGACATAAAAGAATAGGTTTCAGATTTATGCTTCCATATCATCTGCCAGCCTGGCAGCATAATTCCCAATCCTCTTGGCAGAAAATCTTTCATTTGAAGCGAGCTTCTGTTATGTGATCTTTTTCCCCCTGGCAGATGATGTGTTAAAAATGTACTATCTGGGAAATGGACCAGAGGCAGGTGCACAGGTTTTGATGTGGAAGCCTTGGCAGGTGTGACCCAGAATGGAATATATTCTCCTCAGAGGGACCCTTTGAGATCAGATGTTCATCAGAAAGACAACGCTCAAATTATTCTAACATGCATATAATTATTTCTTAACGCGGTATTGTGACCTTGCTAAAATTTTCACACCAGCAAATACATTTAAGCCATGTTAATAACATCTGAACTATGATGTTTCTGGATCTGGAAAAACATGAAATTGCATTTCTAATCTTTTGCTGCACTTATATTATGTAATTAGTGAGAGAGTAAATGAGGTGCCTCAATTAAAAGGGAAATGATGATAACTAAAGTTACTTGTAATTTTCTGCCTGATATAATGCCACTGTCTAGGCACCTTGCAGCATGGTTTCAGTTCTTCCTTCCTTCTTCTTCTTCACAGACAATGTAATTTCCCTTTAACAAACACATGTCTTCTGGGTAGAACTTCTTTTGACCTCTGACCTAGCTTACCCCTAGTTTCGTACTTCATTTTTCTTCAGGTGACAAAGTTTTTCAACTTTTGGGATTTAACTGAACTTCCACCACGTGTGTTGCTAGCATGTCACATGATGGGTATTCAGTATACATTTTAAAATTAATAAAAAAATGTACAAATAAAGAAAGATATTCACCATACTGCAAAGTAAATCTAGCTTCTCTATTTGTTTTCCTTTTTACATTCTCTGGAACATATCAGGCTTTGTTTAGTATTCAAACTAGCTATAAAACTCTATTAGCAAAAATTATTGTGATGTTACCTACGTTCTCATTTTTTAAAAAGTATAGTGACATACAATATTGTATTAGTTTTAGTTGTACAACATTGGGATTTGGCATTTATATACATTATGAATTGATCGCCATGATAAGTCTACTAATCATTTGTCACCATATAAAGTTATTGCAATATTACTGACTATATTTGTTATGCTATACATTATACCCCTGAGCCATCTATTTTATAACTGGAAGTTTGTACCTCTTAAGCCCCTTCGCCTGTTTTGCCCAACTTCCTACCCTCCTCCCCACTGGTGACCACCAGTTTGTTTTCTGTATCTGTGAATCTGTTTCTGTTTTGTTTTGCTTTGCTTTTTAGATTCCATATATAAGTGAAATCATACAGTATTTGTTTTTCTCTCTCTGACTAATTTCATTAGCATAATACCATCTAGGTCCATCTATCTTGTAGCAAATGGCAAGATTTCATTCTTTTTTATGGCTGAATAATATTCCATTGTGTTAAAAATGATGTGTTAAAAATGTACTATCTAGTAGATGGACCAGAGGCAGGTGCACAGGTAATCAGACAAAAAAGAGAAACCAGCTTTCTTTATCTACTCATTTGTCAATGAACACTTAAGTTGTTTCCATATCTTGGCTATTGTAAATAATGCTGCTATGAACATGGAATGCATATGTCTTTTCAAATTAGTGTTTTTGTTTTCTTCAGATAAACACTTGGAAGTGGAATTGCTGTACCATATGGTAGTTCTGTTTTTAAGTGTTGGAGCAATCTCCATACTGTTTTCCATAGTGATTGTACCAATTACATTCCCACCAACAGTGCACAAGTGTTCCTTTTTCTCTACATTCTTGAGAACACTTGTCTTTTTTTTGTCGTTGTTCTCTTTTTGATAATAACCATTCTGACAGCTGTGAGGTGTTATCTCTTTGAGGTTTTGATTTACATTTCCCTGATGATTAGTGATGTTGATGTTGTACTTTGCCCACCTTTTATTTGGATTCTTTGCTTTTTTGATATTGAGTTGTGTGAGTTCTTTATTATTTTGGATATTAACCCCTTATCAGATATATCATTTGCAAATATCTCTTCCCATTTATTAAGTTTTCAGTTTGTTGATGGGTTCCTTCTCTGTGAAAAAGATTTTCAGTTTGATGTAGTCCCATTTGTTTAGTTTTGCTTTTGTTTCCCTTGCCTGAGGTGACAGACCCCCAAAATATTACTAACAATGATGTCAAAGAGTGAACTGCCTATGTTTTCTTCTAGGAGTTTTATGGGTCAGGCCTTAGATTTAAGTCTTTAATTCACTTTGAGTTTGTTTTTGTATATGGTGTAAAAAGCGTTTCAGTTTTATTCTTTTGCATATAGCTGTTCAGTTTTCTAAACACCATTTATTGAAGGACTGTCTTTTCCCCACTGTATATTCTTGCCTCCTTTGTGGTAAATTAATAGACCATATAAATGTGGGTTTATATCTGTCCTCTCTCTGTTTTTGTGCCAGTACCATACTATACCTTTGTAGAGTATTTTGATATCAGGAAGCATGATGCCACCAGGTTCTTCTTATTTAACATTGTTTTCACTATATGCTGTCTTTTGTGGTCCCATACAAATTTTAGGATTATTTGTTCCAGTTCTGTAGAAAATGCCATTGGAATTTTGGCAGGGATTGCACTGAATCTATAGATTGCTTTGAATAGCCTGGATATTTTAACAATATGACTTCTTCTAATCCACTAGCATGCTATTTCTTTCCATTTATTTGTGTCATCTTCAGCGTCTTAATTAATGTCTTTCAGGGTGCATGTCTTTCACCTCCTTGGTTAAATTTATTCCTAGGTATTTTATTCTTTTTGATGCACTTGTAAATGGAATTTTTTTTCTTTATTTCTCTTTCTGATAGTTTATTAGTTTATAGAGCACAACAGATTTCTGTACATTGATTTTTTACCTTGCAAAAAATATATTATATTCATTTATTAGTTTTAACAGGATTTTTGGTGGAGTCTTTAGGGTATTCTATATATAACATCATGTCACCTGCAAATGTTGACAGTTTTACTTCTTCATACCCAATTTGGATGCCTTTCTCTCTTTCTCTCTCTCTGTCTCTCTGTGTCTCTCTCTTTTTGGTCTGACTGCCGTGGCTAGGACTTCCAATACTATGTTGAATAAAAGTAATGAGAGTGGGCATCCTCATCTTGTTCCTAATCTTAGAGGAAAATCTTTCAGCTTTTTATCGTTGAGTATATGCTCACTGTGGGTTTGTCCTATGTGACTTTTATTATGTTGAGGTACATCCCCTCTATACCCAATTTGTGGAGAGTATTTATTTTTAATAAATTTATTCATTTACTTACTTTTGGCTGCATTGGGTCTTCGTTGCTGCGCACGGGCTTTCTCTGGTTGTGGCGAGTGGGAGCTACTCTTTGTTGTGGTGCACGGGCTTCTCATTGCAGTGGCTTCTCTTTGTTGCAGAGCATGGGCTCTAGGCACGTGGCCTTCAGTAGTTGTGGCTCAGGCTCTAGAGCGCAGGCTCAGTAGTTGTGGCTCATGGGCTTAGTTGCTTCACGGCACGTGGGATCTTCCCAGACCAGGGCTCGAGCCTGTGTCCCCTGCATTGACAGGCAGATTCTTAACCACTGTGCCACCAGGGAAGTCCCAGGGGAGAGTTTTTATCATAAGTGGATGTTGAATTTTGTCAAAAGCTTTTTCTGCATCTATTGAGATGATCATATGATTTTTATCCTTTGTTTGTTAGTGTGGTGTATCACATTGATTGATTTATGAATATTCAACCATCTTTGCATCACTGGAATAAATCCCACTTGATCGTGGTGTATGATCCCTTTAATGCATTGTTGAAGTTGGTTTGCTAATATTTGTTGAATACTTTTGCATCTATGTTTATTAGGGTTGTTGGTTCATAACATTTTTTGTACTATCTATCTGGTGTTGGTATCAGGATAATGTTGGCCTCGTAGAATGAGTTTGGAAGTGTTCCCTCCTCTTCAATATTTCAGAATAGTTTGAGAGGGTTAGGTATTAACTCTTATTTAAATGTATCGTAGAATTCACCTGTGAGGCCATATGGTCATGGATTTTTGTTTGTTGGGAGGTTTTTGATTACTGATTCAATTTCATTACTAAGATTGGTCTGTCCAAATTTTCTATTTCTCCCTGATTCAGTCTTGGAGGTTTATTTGTTTCTAGTTATTTATTCATTTCTTCCAGGTTGTCCAGTTTATTGGCATATCATTGTAGTAATCTCATATGTTCTTTTGTATTTCTGTGCTGTTGGTTGTAATTTCTCCTGTTTCATTTCTGATTTTATCTTTTGGGTCCTCTCACTTCTTTTTTTCTTGATGAGTCTAGCTAAAGGTCTATCAATTATATTTTATCTTTCCAAAGAACCAGCTCTTAGTTTCATTGATCTCTTCTATAGCTTTTTAAAGTCTTTATTTACTTATTTCTGCTCTAATCTTTATTATTTCTTTTCTTCTGCTAACTGGGTTTTGTTTGTTCTTCTTTTTCTAGTTACTTTAGGTTTAAGTTTAAGTTCCTTAGTTGTTTTTTGTCTGTTTGTTTTGTTTTGTTTTGTTTTTTGCAACTGTTATTGTTTCCTGAGATAGGCTTGCATCACCATAAACTTCCCTCTTTAGAACTGCTTTTACTATGTCCCGTAGATTTTGCATAGTTGTGTTTCCATTTTTATTTGTCTCTTAGTATTTTTTGATTCCATCTTTGATTTCTTTGTTGATCCATTGGTTGTTTAGTAGTATGTTGTTTAGCCTCTACGTATTTATGTTCTTCTTGTAATTGACTTCCAGTATTATACCATTGTGGTTGGGAAAGATGCTTGGTATGACTTCAGTCTTCTATTATTTATTGAGACTTGTTTTCGTGTTCTAACATGTGATCTATCCTGGAGGATGTTGCACGTGCACTTGAGAAGGATGTGTATTCTGCTGTTTTGGAGTAGAATCTTGTCTAATGTGTTGTTGAAGGCCAGTCTTTCCTTATTGATTTTCTGTCTGGATATTCTGTCCATTAATTTAAGTGGGGTGTTAAAGTCTCCTACTATATTTGTATTACTGTCAATACTTCCCTTTATGTCTGTTAATACTTATGTATTTAGGTGTTCTTATGTTAGGTGCATAGATATTTAGAAGTGTCGTATCCTCTTGTTGGATTGATTCCTTTACTGTTATGTAATTCCCTTCTTTTAGCTTTTCTTGTCTGGGAACTTCTTTATCTCCCCTTCAATTCTGAGTTATAACCTTGCTAGGTAGGGTGTTCTTGGTGCTGGCGCCTGGCACAGACTCCACTTTGGAGGAGCCACCTGGGATGGGCAGATTGGGTGGGTCTGTTTCTTAGGGGAATAACAGGCGTTAACAAGGTTGACAGAGAATGACAGAAAAGGCACCCACCAGCACCAGGACAGTGAGGTTGAAGGAGAGTTTTTTTAAAAAAAAAAGGTGCCTGCTTGCACTTTCATCCCCAGAGAAAGTTCCAACAGATCCCTGCCCCTCCAGCACACATCCTGAAATTAGTCAATGATTCTGCTTCTCCTATGACCCATGTACGTTTCAAGCTACTGCCTGTACATTGGGACTTGGAGGGAGGCAGTTTATGCATTAGCCCTTCAAGAGTGGAGTCTCAGTTTCCCACAGCCCTTCAGTTCTCCTGGATGTAAGCCCCAGTGGTTTTCAAAGCCAGATTTTCTGGGGGCTTCTCTGTCCAGTGTAGGTCCACAGCGCTGGGGAGCTTGATGTGGGGCTCATTCCCTCCCTCTTCAGCTCCTCAGGGATACCTCTACATTCGTGATATCCCTCCTGTTTGTCTGTCACTGCACTAGGGGTATGGGTTCTGACTAGACCTTGTCTCTGCTCCTGTTACCCAACTGAATGTGGCCTTTTCTTTGTATCTTTAGTTATAGAAAATCTGTTCTGCTAGTCTCCATGTCATTGTCAGAAATAGTTATTCTACACGTAGTTGTAGTTTTGGTGTGTCTGTGGGAAGGGGTGAGCTCAGGATCTTCCTACTCTGCCATCTTGATCTGGAGCTCCTCTTTAATTTTCACATACGTTTTCACTTATGTTTGCAAAAATAATTATAATAAACCTCAATTTATTTGGTATGCTATCCTTAAAATTAGTTAAATCATTGGTAACAAGTTTTGGTATCTCTTAATAATAGGCTGTGTAAAGAAGTTGTTGACAAAAGTCCTTGCTAGAATAAAAAGCACTAGCTTTGTCCTTGTGATCTGCACAGAAAAGCTTTAAAGATCAGCGAATATTTGCCTACAGTCAATAAAAGGACATTAATGTATACTTTTTGTGCCTTTTCATCACATAATTGTTCCTATTTGTTTACTAAAAAGGGAAACTGTTTTCCTGTCACATTGAATAGATTTTTTCTAATAGTTATCTTTCAAAGATTAATAACTAGTAACTTAGAAACTATTCATATATTTGTAAGAAACGACATTGTTAGGATGTTTATTTTGGAGAATTGTATGTATTTACTTAAACTTGTATAGCACAATTGTCATGAGAAGTTGAATTTGCTCATTTATTTTATGGTAATTAACTCACTGAGATAATCATAATTTATTTAGTCAGTATATAAAAACTATGTACCTTCTTCTGGATTAAGAATGTTCTCATAGACAGCTATTTTGCATAAAGTTTATGTAAGTCAAAACTTAACACCTTACTTTTAAAGATTAATTTTAAAACAGCAAAATTCTCACTGTTCCACAATATGGAATTTTATGGGTTTTTTGTTCTTGTTGTTATTAATAAAATATTAGATTCATGTGTCTAAAATGGAAAATAAATGGATTATTATGCTGGGGGACTTAAATTTTCAACAATAAAACTTAAGATTTACATATTCAAGACTAGCCAGCACTCAGTCTTGGCCTTAATAGTTCTTCCTCTGCAGCTTGTCTCCGCTTTTCCCATCTATAATCAGTTTTTAAATGTTCTGGAGTTCTTGTCTCCCTATCATTCCAGCCTTCCTCCTTTATCTCTTGCCAGTTTTTCTCTGTTCTGAAGCCCAGAGTAGTGATAGAAGAGAAAGATCATTATCATTCTTTTGCCTTCCCATGTTTACTTCTGTTTGATTTTTACTTTGTTCCTCATGTTTATATCTCAGGTCCATGGGCCTGGGTAGGAGAGCTTATTAATTATAGGAGTACATGGAAAATATGGCTTTTTTCATTGGCTTATTCTGATTAGTCAACAAAATTAGAAAATTTGCAACTCTTCCTAGCTAAACATTTCTTAAAGACCAGCAAGTGACCAATAGGCATTTTTATCATTGCTATATTTGAAATTTATGATATTACTAATTTATCAATAGATGCTCTATTGTTACTAAGAAAGCAGGTAGTCATTGGATCAAAGAATATTAAAACAGGAAGAGAATTGTGATAGTCAGCTTCCAAAATGGCTCAAATAACCTCATCTCCCATTATTCATGCTCTGTGTCATCTCCTATTGAGTGTTTACTGGACCTAATAATTTGCTTCTAATAAATAGACTATGATAAAAATTATGGGATGTCACTTGCAGGATTGGGTTACAAAGACTCTGGCTTCTTTCTTGTTCCCCATATCTTGCTTTCTTGCTTGTTCACTCTAATGAAAGGCAGTTACTATGTTGTGCATGGTCCTACAGAGGTAAAGTAGCAAGAATTGAGGTGGTCCTAAAGCCAATGGCAGAGAGGAACTAAACCCCTCAGCAAGAGATAACTCATACAGGGGCGTAAGAGTCCAACTTCATTGTTTATAAATAAGGATATCAACTACTAGTTGTTTGTTTTTTTGCTTATCTTGTTTAAATGCCTTAACCAAGATGTGCAATTAATTGAGGTAGTGTAAATTTCAAGTTTATTGTCAGTGTTCTGATGTCTTAGAATATTTTAAAAATAGGTATTTAAACAACTTTCCAATCTCTTATTTTAGACTATTAAACAACAACGGTGATAACAAAAATAGCCTCAAAACCCTTTTGAGAATATTTTTTTAATCTATAAGTTTCATTTCATGGACTCTCTTTTGCTTTTTTCTCTTTTTGTACTCCAAAGTATCTATCACACAGGAGGCTGCGTCCAGACACTGGGGTGTGCTAACTGACCAAGGACAGGGCACCTGCTGGGGACCTGAAATCTGGAGCTGGATTTGAAAGAATATGGAAAAGGGCAAAGTAATTCACAGGGAAGCTGCTCAAAAGCTTTACATTCTATAGGTCAAAATATGACTTTACATATTTTAATCTCTGTGCCTTTAGCAGCCTTGTGAAGCTTTGAAATGTGTTTCTTGTAGGGGTAATATACAGAGCATAAGATGATAACAAACTAACATTTGAGATTCCTAGGCAGATACTAGACTGGGTACTCACTCCTGTCCAAGGAAATCAAGAAGGTAGAGAAAGGCTGAGCAACTGCCTTGATAAGGGAGCCAGCAGAGTGCTGCTCTGTAATATCCAGAGTTGGGGAAGACAAGGAATATGTGATGATTAACCATGGAGTAGATGTGTACCCTGTGGGAGAGAGAAACAGTGTGAAATTATCTTGAGTCTTTTCTAGTAGAGCTACCTGATGGATAAAAAGACCTTGGCAGAAAGTACTTGGATTTTAGGTGCCTGGACTAAAGGTATTGCAAGAGTGACAAGTCTAGTAGGGACCTGTACAAAGTGTATGAAAACTTCCCACAAGAATAAAGAACTCTGTCTTTAAATAACTACCATCAGTCAGAAGAGGCAAAACCAGATTCAGAAATGTTTAGCTGAAGTGAGACCTTAACTTCCCCTGTTCCTTTCCCTGGTCTCCAAATACTAGTGCTGAAGGGACTTAACAAGCTGCGAGAAGCAAGGCAAGAAACAGGAAAAGCAAGTATATACCTCTTTCTTAAGCCTGAAGCAGGCCCAAACTAGGAAAGGAAAATATATAATGTTTTGTCAAGTTTTAAGTTTTAATTCTTGCATGGGGCTAGGCATTCTAATTTTTTAATTGAGACAGTTTCTGACTTAATGTGATGGTAGGACTGTCTGTTATCTAAGAGTGGATAGAAAAGTTATGAGCTTGCCAGAGTTGAGATCTAATGGCAGAGTAAGATAACCTCCACTGAATAAAATTTAATGAGGTGGCAGAAGAAAATCAAATTGCATTTTAATGACAATCCATGTGTCGTGTTATTCCACATACAAGTGTCACATTCTTCTCCCCTGTCTTTCTATACTACCCAAAAGAAAAATTTATCATAATACTTATTACTGATTTACTTGTCTGCCTCATTTAGAAGATGAATGATAAGATAAAAACTCATTCTAAAGAAAAGGCAGTAATGGGAAAATAGTCACGCTTCATAGAAAGTTTTCTATCAGGAATCAGGCTTGTTTGAAAACAGGAAGTAAACTCTGATCTACAGGCATTTTCAGTTGAAAAGAAAAAAACATTTCTGGTATTTGTCAGAATGCAACAAAAAAGGAATTTTGAAACTATTGGCAAAAATATCTTTGTGGTGTAAGCATTTCCTAATACACAGTCTTAGCCCCAAGTGTTCCCCTAGCAATTGTTCTAATCTCTTGTTCAAGATGCTCAAATCAACAAGCATTCATCATTTGATCTTGTATTTAAGTTGTAGGGATAGATACACCAGACTGGTTTTCTTGGAAAGTTTTATGATCCGTATCAAACTTACTTTGAGTTTTAATACTACTGACAACAACAAATAGGAAAATGGAAAAATCAATGATGCAAAGTCTTCAACATTATAAGCAAGTTATTACATGTCTAAATCATTCTGAATACTTGGAAATTGAACTATCTGTTAAAAACAAACAAACAACAAAAAGTCTTCTTTAGTATTATTAACCTACCTTATTTTGAGATGAATTACTACATACATTTATTTACTGAGATATTTATGAAAATATTCTACTAAAGAAAATGTTGATCTCAAATGAAGAGTTATCTGCTACAAGTTTTCGATTCAGGAAGCTTAACTAGCATAGACATGTGTTTATTGAAGCTGTTTCTGTGTGTTCAACATTCAAAATAATGGAGTATCATATTCCATGAAAATTAAGAGCCTTATTATTTAGAAGTGTTTATTGGGGATTATTCAAGAAATGCATAGATAAATCAATCTTTTTTAACTCTAAACTTAAGGTGTTCACGACTCCATGATATATTTGCTAAATGAAAAAAAAAAGTAGAGATAGGAGAGATTTTAAAAACATTGAATATTGATAGTACATATAATAGCTATGGGCCATTACTATCATGTAGCATGACATATGTGTTCTAAAAATTAATGTGCTATGCAAAATAGTACAATAAAAACTACATGCCATATGGAAAAAATGGCGTTAGGGACACAACACTCAAAAACTTCATTAGTGGGCTTCCCTGGTGGCGCGGTGGTTGAGAGTCCGCCTGCCGATGCAGGGGACACAGGTTCGTGCCCCAGTCCAGGAGGATCCCACATGCCGCAGAGCGGCCTGGCCCGTGAGCCATGGCCGCCGAGCCTGCGCGTCCGGAGCCTGTGCTCCGCAACGGGAGAGGCCACAGCAGTGAGAGGCCCGCGTACCGCAAAAAACAAACAACTTCATTAGTGACACATTACTAAGGTCTGAATATTTGTGTCCTCTTAAAATTTATACACGTTGAAATCTTACCCCGAAGATGATGGTATTAGGAGGTGGGGCCTTTGGGAGGTGATTAGGCCATGAATGCACAGCCCTCATATTTGGGAATAGTGCCCTTATAAAAGAGGCCTGAGATCATCCCTCTTCCCTTCTACCATGTGAGGACACAGTGAGAAGTGACAGTCTAAAACCAGGAAGAGGGTCTTCACCAGAAACTGACCATACCAGCATCCTGATCTTAGAATTCCAGCCTCCAGAATTGTGACAAATATATTTCTGTTTTTTGTAAGCTACCCAATCTGTGGTATTTTGTTATAGTAGCCTAAATAGACTAAGACACACACAGCACACACAGACACACCCACATACACACAAAGATGGGCCGTGATAAAAACATTAACAGTTTTACACATGTCAAATTGTTAGGAAATGCACAAGTACTACAGTGAATATGGCACTTTACCTTGAAAAAGACCTGAAGTTTGCCTGTGAATGTGGTCACAGGAAGGGTTACAACTTGTGAGTTATAGATAAGTGATGGAAGGAAGTTATTTGAAATCAGACAGGAAGTCATAACACAAGATATGGATAGGTGTACCTCATCACACACACACACACACACACACACTGTGTTTGGGATGGGAGATGTTATTCCTGTGTGACTGGGTTCAGCTGGGTGCACTTTTATGCATTCACCTACTATTTGTTATGGTTGGAATTATGTATAAGTAAGCTCAAAAAGTATTTTATGATCAAATTGTTCCCAAGTGTTGGAATAAATTTGCATTTCCAAAACAAGTGTTATAGCATGATGGACTGCACTTTTAAGACACGTTATTTCCTCTTTCTTCTTTAATGGGAAAACATAGCTAATAATGTCCTAGATGTTTTCACTTAACACCCATTTAATCTTATCTCATTCAGTTTTCTGGGCAGCCTTGAGATGTACATGTTATTGTCTTCACTTTTACAGATGATAAACTGAGAGAAGAAATTTCCAAAGGTATTACAATCTGTTATTGGTGGGGCAGAAATAAAGTCCTGCCTGTCAGATTTAAAAGCCCTTGTTCATTTGTCTAATTACTATACTATGT
This sequence comes from Monodon monoceros, assembly GCF_005190385.1. Classification (NCBI taxonomy): domain Eukaryota; kingdom Metazoa; phylum Chordata; class Mammalia; order Artiodactyla; family Monodontidae; genus Monodon; species Monodon monoceros. The sequence goes on from NW_021703778.1 coordinate 104,369,909, forward strand.
CTCCATTATTTGAACAAAGAGAAATGCAGGGCAAAAGTGGTAATTTAAAAAATTTTCCACTTGTATGGATCTACATTTTAATGCAATAGGTAACTATATTTTCATATACCATAAACGTTAGCATTTTTTATGTCTCTTTATGTTCATTCTTAGCTTTTTCTAAAGAGGCTGCTATTTACCCAAAGACATTAAATATTTTTTTGCTGAAAATGCTTTTCCTTATCAACTCAATTTATAAAACTCTTGAAATAAAACGAAATAATGATAATCTACGGGATTGTGAAAAAGGAAGAGTGTTGCACCACATATACATTTTGCTCAATTTTCATACAATATAATGAATTGTATGTTATACTGGAAAAGTGCTACAAAGAAGACACTTTAAAACTCATTATTAGTACAGCTCAGATGACTTGCAGACTTTTAAATTTGTTACTTCTCATAATCTAGTCTACGAAATATAACACCACTACCTTACAACTGGCATCATGTCTTATGTACCTATGTGCATGATTTTACAAAATTTTAAAACACGACTTTTCATTTCATTTGATTTCATAAATGACTGCCAAGACCACTGTTGTGACACAGAGTCATGTCACAACCTCAGAAAATATTTCACTCCTCCGTACATCAAAGTACTTACTTAAACGTATGCTGCTACCATAAGAGCTCTTTTCCTCCGCCAAAGGACAGATGTTACGACTGGACAAAGTATAGGGAAGTTTACAGTATATAATATCAGGGGTACAACTAAGACTTCTTACCTCAAAATTAATTTTAAACACCTGACAATGAAAATATCCTAATTGATACATTCATCCAGATAAAAATATGTACATTTGTTTCCCTAAAAATAAAAATGCTATGCAAATGATTACTCTATTAAGTGCTATAAGCCATTACTATCTTTATGAGTATATACTTTGAGATATCTCTCTGTGTCTCTGTCTTTCACTGTGAGTTTATGTTTCTTCATTAATGTGAATGTGTGTAATATTGGGTTGGCCAAAATTTTTGTTCATTTTTTCCCATAAGATGGCCCTAGTAGCACTTAGTTTTCTTTAACTTCTTTAAAACAATTTTGTTAGACTGTATGTGACAGCTGTCATATCAGCATGAATTTTAAAAAAGACATCAGGGCTTCCCTGGTGGCGCAGTGGTTGGGAGTCCGCCTGCCGATGCAGGGGACCCGGTTCGTGCCCCGGTCCGGGAGGGTCCCACATGCCGCGGAGCGACTGGGCCCGTGAGCCGTGGCCGCTAAGTCTGCGCGTCCGGAGCCCGTGCTCCGCAATGGGAGAGGCCACAACAGTGGGAAGCCCGCGTACCACAAAAAAAAGACATCAAATTTGGTGAATTATTTTGTAGCCATTTTAATATTGAAGATGGAAGAAAAAAAGCAACATTTTTGGCATATGATGCTTTATTGTTTCAAGAAAGGTAAGAACACAACCAAAATGCAAAAAAGATTTGTGCGGTGCATGGAGAAGGTGATGTAACTGACTGAATGTGTCAGAAGTGGTTTGTGAAGTTTCATGCTGGAGATTTCTCCCTGGACGATGCTCCACGGTCAGGTAGACCAGTTGAAGTTGATAGGGATCAAATCAAGACATGAGCTGAGAACAATCAATGTTATACCATGCGAGAGATAGCCGACATACTCAAAATATCCGAATCAAGTATTGAAAATCATTTGCACCAGCTTGGTTATGTTCATCACCTTGATGTTTGGGTTCCACATCAGTTAAGCCAAAAAAACCTTCTTGACCGTGTTTCCACATGTGATTCTCTACTTAAATGTAATGAAAACATTCCATTTTTAAAACAAACTGTGACAGGTGATGAAAAGGGGATACTGTACAATAACGTGGAATGGAAGAGACCGTGGGGCAAGTGAAATGAACCACCACCAACCACACCAAAGGCCGGTCTTCATCCAAAGAAGGTGATGTTGTATATATGGTGGGATTAGAAGGGAGTCCTCTATTATGAGTGCCTTCTGGAAAACCAAATGATTAATTCCAGCAAGTACTGTTCCCAGTTAGACCAACTGAAAACAGCACTCAACGAAAAGTGTCCAGAATTAGTCAACAGAATACACATAATCTTCCATCAGGATAACGCAAGACCGCATGTTTCTTTGATGACCAGGCAAAAACTGTTACAGCTTGGCTGGGAAGTTCTGATTCACCTGCCGTATTCACCAGACATTGCACCTTCGGATTTCCATTTATTTTGGTGTTTACAAAATTCTCTTAATGGAAAAAATTTCAACTCCCTGAAAGACTATAAAATGCACCTGGATCAGGTCTTTGCTCAAAAAGATAAAAAGTTTTATTAAGATGGAATTATGAAGTTGCCTGAAAACTGGCAGAAGGTAGTGGAACAAAAGGTTTTATACATTGTTCAATAAAGTTCTTGGTGAAAATGAAAAATGTGTCTTTTATTTTTACTTAAAAACCGAAGGCAGTTTTTGGCCATCCCAATACGTAACCATTGTACATATAAACACTGTTTTGAAACTGTTTTCATCAACGGTAAATCATGGTAATTTTTATGCCAGTATATTTTCATATGCAACATTGTTTCTACAGGCTGAATATTATTCAACTATATGGAAAGATCATAATTTTTAAGCAAGTTTGTTTTATAATTTTTAAATATTTTGAACAATAGTATGAAGAACAAACAGAAATATAAATATTTACACAAATGAATTCATACTGCCTTTAGGCTAAATACTTAAACTAGAATTTTTAGATTGCACTTATTTCTGAAAATGTTCACCATAATTTGTACAAATATATTTCTATAAATGTGAGAGTATTTGTTCTCTATTTCATCACCAATAATCGATTGTATGGTTTTAAAAACAGTATGCATTCCTTGGTTGGTTATTTTATATGATGCTATTTCTTTTGCCTGTTACCTATTTTAACCTTGACATTTCACCTAATTTTTTCATTTGTCTTTTTCCAAGTTGATGTTTTTCTAACTTTGTTTGAATCTGCCTATTGTAAACATTTCATGTAAATGTAATAATACAATTTGTGGTCTTGGTGATTGGCTTCTTTCACTTATGTTTGCAAGGTTGATCCATGTTGTAGCATGATCACTACTTCATTTCTTTATTTTGCCGAATAATGTTCCATTGTATAGATATACCACATTTTGGTTTTCTGTCATCAATTTTTAGCTGTGAGTAATTCAGCTATGAACATTTGTGTACAAGTTTTTGTATGGAAATATGTTTTCATTTTCCTTGGGAGTATACCTAAGAGTGGAATTGCTGGATTACATCTATGTTTCACTTTTGAAAACTGCCAAACTGTTTTCCAAAGTGTAAATGAATGTTAAATGTTTCCACCTTTTTCTGAAAATTGATAATTGCCTTTTGTTTTCTGGCAGTGTTTTTCTTTTTACCTATTGACCCCCTTCACCTATTTTTCAAACCTCCTACCCCTACCTCTGTCAACCACAAATCTCTTCCCTGTGTCAATGGGTTTAACCTTTTTGAAAATTCCACATATAACAGAAATCATATGCTATTTATCTTTCCCTGTCTGACTTATTTCACTTAGCATAAAGCCTTCAAGGTACATTCATGTTGTCACAAATGGCAAGATTTCACTGACTTTTTTTTTTTTTTTTTTTTTCGGTACGTGGGCCTCTCACTCTTGTGGCCTCTCCCTTTGCGGAGCACAGGCTCTGGACGCGCAGGCTCAGTGGCCATGGCTCACGGGCCCAGCTGCTCCGCAGCATGTGGGATCTTCCCGGATCGGGGCACGAACCCGTGTCCCCTGCATCGGCAGGCGGACTCTCAACCACTGCGCCACCAGGGAAGCCCTGTTGGGAGCTTTTATTATAAATCGATGTTGAATTTTTTCAAATGCTTTTTCTGCATCTATTGAGATGATAACACGAATTTTATCCTTTATTTTGTTAATGTGTGTATCACATTGACTGATTTGAGCCATCCTTGCATCCCTGGCATAAATCCTGCTTGATGGTTGTGTATGATCCTTTTAATGTATTATTGAGTCGGTTTGCTAGCTAATATTTTTTTGAGGATTATTATTATTATTTTTTTTTTGGTGGTACGCGGGCCTCTCACTGCTGCAGCCTCTCCCGCCAAGGAGCACAGGCTCCAGATGCACAGGCCCAGCGGCCATGGCCCATGGGCCCAGCCGCTCTGTGGCACATGGGATCCTCCTGGACAGGGGCACGAACCCGCGTCCCCTGCATCGGCAGGCGGACCCCCAACCACTGCACCACCAGGGAAGCCCTATTGAGGATTTTTGCCTCTATGTTCATCAGGAATATTGACCTGTAATTTTATTTTCTTGTGGTATTCACTTTTGGTATCTGTATCAAGATAATGCTGCTCTTATAAAATGAGTTTGGAGGAGTTCCCTCTTATATTTTTTGGAAGTTTGAGAAGAACTGATATTCTTTTTTGAATGTTTGGTAGGATCATCAGTGAAGCAGTCTGGTCCTGGACTTTTGCTTTCTGGGTGGTTTTGTATTACTGATTCAATGTCATTACTAACAATCAGTCTGTTCAGATTTTCCGTTTCATCATGACTTAGTATTGGTGGGTTGTGTGTTTTAGGAATTTATCGATTTTCTCCAGTTTATTCAAGGTATTGGCATAAAATTGCTCATAGTAGCTCTTATGGTCTTTCATATTTCTGTGGTATCACTTGTAACATCTCTGCTTTCATTTCTCATTTTATTTATTTGAGTGCTCTCTCTTTTTGCCTTGATGAGTTTAGCTAAATGTTTCTGATTTTGTTTATTTTTTCAAAGAACAAGCTCTTAGTTTTGTTGATCTTCTCTATTATCTTTTTAGTCTCTATTTTTTTAAATTTCTGCTCTAATCTTTGCTATTTTTTTCCTTCTACTAATTTTGGGCTTCATTTGTTCTTCTCTTTCTAGTTCCTTGAGGTATAAAGTTAGGTTGTTTATTTGAGACTTTTCTTGTTTCCTGTGGTTTGGAATTTGCTTTGGAATTTGCTTTGTGGTTATCATGGAATTTGCTTTGTAGTTATCATGAGGCTTGCATATAACAACTTACATCTGTAACAATCTATGTTAAGTCCATAACAACTTAAGTTTGGTCTCATTCTAAAGCTTAACATTTTTACTCTCCCCCACCCACATTTTAAGTTTGGGGTTTTTTGGGGGTTTTTTTTTGTGGTATGTGGGCCTCTCACTGTTGTGGCCTCTCCCGTTGCGGAGCACAGGCTCCGGATGCACAAGCTCAGTGGCCATGGCTCACGGGCCCAGCCACTCCGCGGCATGTGGGATCCTGCCTGACCAGGGCACGAACCCGTGTCCCCTGCATCGGCAGATGGACTCTCAACCACTGTGCCACCAGGGAAGCCCACATTTTAAGTTTTTGAGCTCACATTTTACCTCTTTTTATCCTGTGTACCCCTTAACTATTGTAATTTTAGTTATTTTTAGTTCTTTTGTCTTTTATCCATCATACTACATTTATAAGTGATTAATTCACGAACTTTACCACATATTCTTTTCCTGTGAGATTTATTCTTACATATGTTTTCTCATTAGTAATTGGCACCCATTCTTCTCAGCTTAAATAAATCACTTTAACATTTCTTGCCAGTCTGGTTTAGTGGTGATGAATGCCTTTAGATTCACGTGTATAGACAACTCTTATCTTACCTTTAATTCTGTGATAACTTTGCTGGATAGATTAATCTTGATTGGAAGTTCTTTTTTTTCTTTCAGCACTTTGAACATATCATGCCACTCCCTTCCAGTCTCCAGATTTCTGTGGCAGTCATAAAAATCAGGGCTCCAGCAGAGTTTATATGCTCTTTTTCTGGGAGATGACAGTGAGCTAGAACAAGGCAGAGGGATAGGTCCAATATGGAATCCACAGCCTACATTCCTTGAGCCTACATTTTCTGTTTCTTTTTTCTTTTTTTTAGCCATCCTAGTACATGTGAAGTGGTATCTGATTGCAATCTTGATTTGCATTTCTCTACTAAGTAATGATGTTAAGCATTATGTCATGTAGTTAGAGGATATTTGCATATCTTCTTTGGAATAATGTCTATTTAAATCCTCTGATCATTTTTAAATTGGGTTACTGTTTATATTGAGTTGTGAGCATTGTTAATATAATTTGGATACAAATATCTTATCAAATATATAACTTGGAAATATCTTCTCCCATTCAGTGGATTGCCCTTTCACTTTTTTTTAATGATGTCCTTTGAAACACAAAGTTTAGTTGTGATGAGTTCTCTTTATCTATTTTGTTCTTTTTGGTTTGTGGTTATGGTGTCGTATGTAAGACACCATTGCCTAACCAGGTCAGGAAGATTCACTCTTATGTTTTCTTCTAAAGTTTTATACTTTTAGCTCTTACATTTAGGTCTATGTTCAATTTTGAGTTAAGTGAAGTAGGGATCCAACTTCATTTATTTGCATGTGGATATTCAGTTGTCCCCAGAGCATTCATTGAAGAGACTTTTCATTCTCCATTGAATTTTCTTGGCACACTTGTTAAAAATCATTTGACCATGAATGCAAGTATTTATTCATGAGCTCTAATTTCTATTCCATTGATCTATATGTCTGTTTATGCCAGCACCACACTGCTTTGATAACTATAGGCTTGTGGCAAGGTTTGAAATCAGGGAATATTAATGTTCTAACTTTCTTCTTCTTTATTAAAATTGTTTTTGCTAATCTGTGCTCCTTGCAGTTACATATGAACTTTAGAATCAACTTGTCCATTCCTGCAAAAAAGGCAGCTGAGATTTTGAAAGGGATTGTGTTGAATCTGTAGATCAATTTGGGGATTATTGTTATCTTAACAATATTACATATTCTGATTAATGAACACAGGCTGTCTTGCCATTTATTTAGGTCTTCCTTAATTTTTTTTAAACAATGCTTTAACATTTTCAGTATTTAACATCTCTGATTTGTACCATCTAGAAAAAGTGTCTTTCTTAGTCACTGACCTAACACAGGGGTGGTTGTGGGATCTTTATCCAGCTTCTTTAAACTTTGTCTAGGAAGCGAAATATATCACTCTGTCCGTTCCGTGCCTTTTGGACATAGCTAGTTAAATAACTCTGCCTAACAGCAAGGGTCTGAAGAATGGGAGAGAGTATATGAAGTGCTTAGTGAGCACCTCTGTTTCTGGCACAGACCTGATGTGGGTAAGAAAGAAGCATCAGGCTTTATTACTATGTGGGGGAAAAAAAAGAGATGAGAAACCATGCATTTATTATGCTAATAGTTGTGTAAAAATAAATGTATGTGCATTTACATGTTTGAATTTGTGTGGAAAATAAATGGCACAATATAACAAAACTGGTATCTACATTTGCCTTCTGGAAGTAAACTTAGGAAATGAAAACAGAACTGGAAATAAAACTTACTTCTAGCTTTATATCATATTTTACTTTTTGAACTTTGTGCATTTTATCACAGCAAGTAACGTACTTCTCATACATAATGGAAGAAATGTCAGTGGTAAAGAATAGAAAGTACAGAATCAGATCACTATATACATATAGTCACTTTAAGACAAAGGTGACACTGCACGGTAGTGAGGAAATAATGACCTTTCAATAAATAGTGTTAGGTTGATTGGTTTTCCATATTGAAAAAAAGTGAATTCCTATCTTACACTGTACACAAAAATCAACTCCAGAGGAATTGCAAAGTTAAATGTGAAAAGTAAACCAATAAATATTTTAGAAGAAAACCTGAGAGAATATCTTCATAACCATGAAGTATGCAAAATTTTCCTAAATGGAATGAAAAACCCTTTAATTATGACCAAAATAAAAATAATTTATTAGACTAGAGGATCAAACCCCCCCAGTAAGAGTGTGAATAGGCAGGCCACAGAGTAAGATAAGGTATTTGCAATATATTTTTTTGCAAATGATTTGTCAGACTATATATAAAGAACCCTTGGAAGTCAATAAGAAAAAGACATAAATCCAATAGAAAATTAAGCAAAAGATAGAGCCAAGCCTTTAAAAAAAGATTCAGAAGGCCAGTAAACATATGTAAAAGTTTTAAAATTTATTCATTTTCAAGCAATTGCAAAATGTAAATACGTTATGTTACCACTACCACTAAAAGGAAACAGATGCCAATGACAAATTTTGGTAAGGTTGTGGGAACATAAATTGTTAAAATGACTTTGAAAACTGATTTGGCACTATTTACCAACAGTGTTTATTTGCATACACTAGGACCAAGTAATTCCACTTCTAAGTATGTACACAACAGAAATTCATACATTTGTTCACTAAATAAATGTATTAAAATGTTCATGGCAGCACTGTATATGATAGCTAAAAACTGAAACTACCCATATTCCCAGCAGGAGTAGAATGGATTAAAAAAAGTATGGTATATTCACACATAGAATAGTAATACACAATGAGAATGAGAATAATGTGACTGCCTTCACTGATATGGATAAACCTCACAAATACAATATTGCATGAAGGAAGTCACACCCCAAAGAGTTCATGCTGTCAGAATCCATTTGTATATAGTAGTTCAAAAACAAAAGATGCATCTTCATTATATTAAAAGTCAAAGGGCAGTTGACCTGTGTTATGTCACTGCCTGCATGGGAATCCTGGTAACGTTGCTGCTTTATCTTGCTGCCGGTTACATGCGTGTGTGTTCAGTTTTTGAAGTCACCCAGCTCTACAGTTATGATTTGTGCACTCTCCTTTACATATTTTATTCTTCAGTGAAGGGTTCAAAAATTATTAAGAAGCCTGGACCAAAGTATTCTTGGAAAATATTTAATGCATTTATATCTTTAGTCTGTAGAAGTACTAGAAGATTCCAAATAGAAAAGGAAAAGAGGAAACATTTGGAACCACAATCCTCTAAGCATAATCACCATATTACAAATTTTCTTTTCTTTTTTTTTTGGTACAGGTTTTCTTATTGAGTCATAAATCTTTATGTATCTTTCAGTGTTTGTGCCATCTTTTCATTTGCTGTACCATATCTGCAGCAAGCCCATCCATCAGGACAGCAGACATGCATACGGTTAAGCATTTAAGCAATGATCAAAACATAGGAAGGTAAAGCATAAATAAACAGATAAGCCTTGTCCTATCAGGACTCTACATCAAGACAATATTTTGAGTGAAAACAGTTCTTAATAATAATTCCATTTTCTAATCTATGGAAAAAATTCCATTTACTGTACCTGCTATGGATATGAATTTTCAATCTGACTTTCACATTAAGGCTGCAGTGAACAAATTCTCTGTAAAGATGAACCTCAGTAATTCATTTCCTGAACCAGTCGTAAAAACCCTATCAAACTTGACTGAACTCGACATAACAGTCACTTGCCCGGTAATCTGTATTCAAAGTTACGTGGTGTATGAGTTTTTCTAAATCTGTTGCCTCACTTAGGTCAGTCATCCCGGCTTTATATTTCATTACTAATAATGCTAAGAAATTGAATGAAAATAGACTTTCAGATCCAATCTGGAGTAAATAGATGTAGGGATTTTCTAAGTCTCTTTAGGCATTTAAATTCAAGTTACATCAAAAACTCATCAATATTTTCTCTTCTAATAGTTATTAGTGTATGAAAAAGGTTTGCCATTAGTCCCTTCGTTTTTTCAAGAGCAATTCAGCAAAATAAATTCTTTGCATCTCCAATTTTCTTTTAAGTATCTTTAAGTATTTATAATTAAGGAATCATGATTCATTTTAGAACTATTGGGAGATTAAAGTACTGGAACTTAAAATGTTAATTTCAGCAACTAGAAAAATATACTAGCTTTTTAGTGTGTTATTTTCAGACATAGAATATGCGAAGCAAATGTAATAAACCTGCATCCCCACAAATTAGTAGTTAATGATAGCGTATGATGAACAGTAGCCTATATCTTTCAAATCCTGGTCAAATTTTGGTTTTATCTAAACTATTTGAGAAGTCCAGAACTTGTCATGTTGTCTCCATTCTCAGTGTTTTTGCACCTTCAGATCTTTCTGTTTTGATTGCCCAAACAGTACCTTTAGCTCAACTCTTCATTATCTTTTTCCTTCCTGAATTGATGCCATTTTAATGAAAAACAATATTGTTCACCAAATATTTTAAAAATATGAGCCTGACCATACCTCCTAGTTTGCCTTGGACAATCCGTTGTCATCCAGGCATAATTATTAATACTATTTCATCTTCCAGTCAAAACCATATCATATAGATGACAATTATAATCATCTATGATTTCGTAGAGCTAATCATTATGTCCTGTCAATTTTATCTCTAAAATGTATGGAATCCAGCCTCTTCGTCTCTACTACTATCATCCTAGATTAGCAAAGAGACTCCTGAAACAGTTTCTATCTTCACTTTCACCCTTTCCCACTTCAAATCTTTTGTCTATACAGTGGACACAGTAGTTTTCTTAAAGCAAAGCAAATGCCTATCTTTTGTTGTTTTCACTGCTCTTACAATAAAATCTAAACTCCTTACTCTAAGTCCCTATCTGACCTGGCCTTTATATACATCTCTGGCCTTACCCTAGGCCCCTGTCTTCTTACTGTTTCTCAAACACACGTTGCTCTTTCTGCATTGAGCCTTATGGTTTCCTCCTCCCATAGAGATCTTTCCCCAGGTTTCCATATGACTGCTGCCTCATCCTTAAAGATTTTGTTCGTGTCACCACCTGACAGGTCTTTGCTGATCAAAAAGTCTAAATAGAAATCTTTTTTATTCTCTATCATATTACCATATTCATTTCTTTCATAATTCTTATAGTAAATTAGGGGTTTTTTTCATAATTCATTTCTTTCATCACTTATAGTAATTTGGGGGTAAAATGGCTTTTTGCTCATTTTCCTTCTGTTAGTTCTGTGAAAGCAAAGTTTTCACTAGTGTATGTTCAGCATGAGCATAGGGTCAGGCACATAGTGGTCTTTAAAGCCACCAGCATGTATATTTCAAAAACCTAATTTCCCTAAACACTCTTCCAGGCAGTGAGGTATGGTGAGAAAGACAGATGCAATCTACCCTCAATACACATATTCCAGTAAAACTGACTCATGCTATGAAGAACATAAAGTAGAGTACTATGTTATATAGAGATCAGAGAAGAAAGCCTCTGCTCAGGGAAGGCCTCAATGGAGAAAGTGCTATTACATGTGAGACAGACCTACACAATGAGTAAGGGAGAGTTAGATGCAAAGATCACCAAGGAAAAGGAAGAACTTGTGCAAAGCCCCTGAAACCAGGAGGAACATGACAGATTAAAAACAGAAAGAAGGTATGACTGCGGTGTGATGACCAAGCAAATAATTCATTCAATCCTTTGTATAATTCAATAGATATTTTTAAAACACCTCTTGTATACCACTGATTGGTCTAAGCATTCGGGATACAAAAGTAAACACAATCAGGGAAAATCTCTCTGGAGCCCCATGAGTTTTATAGTTTTAAAGAAGGAATAGTAAATTATGACATTTAATAACAAAATAACCAGGTACTTAAGAATAAATAATTTCCAGCATCACTTGTAATACTCCAAAGTGAGTTAAATTTTTAATTATAATACACTGAACAGTGTTCACATGTCACCTGATGAACAGGGAGGACTGTAGACCTAGAACATGGATTAACTTGGTTCATTAGCTTATCATCTCATTCTAAAGGAATAAGCCATTTCTCACTGTAGAGTTATAAATATTTCCTGAATTATCAAATCTGATTTTGTGTTCACTGGTATGCTGAACTAACTTTTTTACCAGTCTAGTCATCTTATCATTAAAGGAAATTCAATGTAGTCTACCATGCTTATTTCTGTTTGATTTTTTAAGAGCTAAGAAACTGGAGACAATTCTAAGTTCATCCTTTGGCACAGGAGTAGAAAAATGGTGGTGTTATCCAAAGATCAGATACCATACTGAAGAGGCCTGCAAAAGAAATATTCAAAGGGCAGTGAGAGAATTTACCTTAGGTCTGTTCTATTTATGATACTGTTAGTCCTTTCACTCATGCCTTATTGCTTTAACCAAAAACACTTGTATAGTTAAATAGTCCACTTGTTCTATGAGAAAAATATGACCTATTTTTTCTGTCTGTTTGTTGGAGGTTTGGAAATTCAGTGGCAAGGGCTGAAACACTTTAAAACAGACGTTATAACATGATAGTCACAACATTTTTTACTCTGCACAGTGTAAACATGGGCAGTGTTTTATTTTGATGTTATTTCTTTATTGTAGCCACATATATTTTCTATTTTAGCCAAAAATAAGCAATTATTTTACAGCAGAAAAAGAGGCATGTTGTCCTGTATTCTCGTACAAAGTGATATCTAAAATCACCATTTTTATTAAAATTTTATCTGGATTAAACTTAACATAAAGTATCTTCTCACCTTATAATAGTGTTCTCATTTAGCTCCTTCTAAAACTATAAGAATAACATTGTGAGTGAAGTAATATGCTGATCAGTTATCTGAATTACGTGGCCCTGAGAAAGCATAATGTAGTGTATAATTTGGACTTAGGTTGTATTAGTATACAATCTTTAAAGTAAAGGCCATAATAATCCTGCTCTACTGTTCACTGGTCAGATTGCCCTCATAGTGTTGTGTTCAGTTTTGGAGAATACATTCTGTGATGTTTAATTTTATGTCAACTTGACTGGGCCATGGGCTGCCCAGATATTTGATTAAGCAGTATTTTGGGAATGTCTTTAAGGGTGTTTCTGAAGGAGATTAACATTTGGATCTGTAGACTGAGCAAAGCAGATTGCCCTCCCCAGCATGGGTGGTTTTCATCTAAACCATTGAAGGCATGAATAGAACAAAAAAGCAGAGTAAAGGAGAATTTACCCTCTCTGCTGGGCTGTGTTTGAGCTGGGCCATTGGTCTTTAGCCCTTGGACTTGAACTGAAATTATATTATTGGCTCTCCTGGGTCTCCAGTCAGCTTGCTGAGTATAGATCTTGGGACTTCTCAGAACCACATGAACCAATTCCTCATAATAAATCTATCTATATCTATATCTCCTATTGCCTCTCTTTCTCTGAAGAACACAGACTAATACACTCTCTAAGAGTAGCATTGGTACTACCCCATACATAAGTTATGTATAGGATATATTCAAGATGGTTATGTGGTGTATTGATTATAGAAGTCGAGGCTACAGGAACATATAGATCCAAAACTGTGTAACTCTTTCAACATAACAGTTTATCCCTAGCTCTTATAAGAGTTCAAGTTGATTCCAAGGTGGGGATTGGGTTCAGTTCCACATTACCCAGTCTGACAAAGGCCATTATGTTTCATTATGTGGGATCCACAGTCAACTCAGGCATTGCCATCTCAGGTAGCCAGAAGGATAAAGCACAAAAGTGCAAGCATAGATTCTCATGAGTCTAGAAATAGAGATAGATTCCGGATGTCATGTGAAATCAGAGCAGTGAGAGATTTCTCCATTTTGTAGTTGGGAAAGGCTCCTTCAATGATGGAGAAGCTGAGCCTGATGACGAGACAGAATTTTGCTTGGTTGAAAAGAGGAGAAAAGTATTCACAAAAGAGGCAGATATAAGGCAGGGAATCTGAACTTTAAAATTTTGAAATTTGTTAATTATAGTGGAATCAAAATCATATTGTTTTCTCTTAATGGGACCTGCTTAGGGCAATTTTGTAACATTTAAAATTAAATTTGAATATTAAAAAAAATATATGATTCTTATAGATATTGATTCTCATCTCAGTAAATAGTCTCTCTATCTCTCTTTTAACTTATTACTTTTCTGTTTCGTTAGGAGGCCAAATCCTTGAGCATGGGGGCTTTCATGTTTTTATATTCTGTTAAATCTACTGCTAGCTCAATGTCTCTAACATAGATGTTTTCAAGAAATATTTGTCTAGGGTGTTCTGATGTCCACCAACACATACACAGAAAATTTTGCTCCATCTGGTGACTGCTACTTGAAATATATTAATAGGAGACAGATGCTTCTGTCTCTTAGATAGTACCTCAAATCGTTGTTCTCATAGATGAAACATTTTTAGCATAAATTAACAAGAGTTTAAATGATTTCCATCAATCTCTTCCTTAAAGAATGTTTTGATAAGTAGCTTGTTTGGAGAATTCCTGAATGAGGAGGAAAGCATGGAAGTTAGGGCTTAGTCTCCCTACCTCTATTCAAACTGTTAAGTCTTGATTTATAGACTCTATATTATACTATTACATTGGGTCAGTTCTCTGCTAGAGTATAGAAATTAGATCTCATTAGTGAGTAAGGAGGAGAAATATCCAACTACTCCCTGTGTATGTACAGTGTGCCTTTTAATCACATATGTGTTGATACATTACATTTATGAATGGGTGGTGCTGCAAAGTATTATTGTACAAATTCCCATTAAGATTTAGAACTAATAGAAGGAAGCACAGAGTTAGTAAATACAGTCATAGAAAAAAATTTTTTAAGTCTTCTTTATCAGGAAACATGCTACATGAGACAACATCTTATCAGATAAATATGTGCTGGATATAAGTACAAAAAATTTAAAAAGCATACTAGGGCTATTGAGCTTCTATTTGACTCATTTTTACAGAAAGGGACTGTGAGTTGATTCCAACCTTCTTTTGAATAATGTTTGCAGTTAATTCTTCCGTGGAATACTTGGAGCTATTTTTTTCCCCTGAAGAAAACTACAGGTTATTAGTGAATTTTCTGGTACTGTTGGCCTCAAGTTGCTCTCTGTCAGCTACCTCATAGACATGCTGTCCTTCATTTATGCAGATGGCACAGATGACCTACTATCAGTAGGATATTGCATCAATTAATGGCACATAATTGAGAAATAACAGATTGGGGTTAGGGGTGCAGTCTGTGAGTAGAGAACAGAGTTTTCCCAGTCAGAAATATACTGGCCCATATGGAAATTAAATATGTGACCTTGACTTTAATACCACCAGGATCTAATTGAGTTAACCATCTCTGTCACACAATGTCGTATAAATAACTAATATTCTTGTCATTATCACCCCATGATACCTGCTAATGTTATAAATCTCTAAGTTTCACTATTCAAATAATACTGTTTCTAGGATAACATTTCTGGTGATACCTTTTTTTTTTTTTCATGTAGTACAGACTTTGTATTGTCCTGGAATCACGTTAAACTTTTTAAAGTTATCATTATTAAATATAATTTTAAATTAAAAATTATAAACAGACTGCTTAAAAGACAATTACAGAGAGTTTTTCTAAATTCTAACTCATAAGATGTAATTCATAATGGTTGCTTGTTTTAATAAAATAATAGCAATCACGTTAGATTTTAAGGAGACGTAATGCCCTTGTCTACTTCATTGAAGTTGAAGAATCAGCTGAGAAATGAGACATAGGGGTCATCATTAATCTTTCCACATAGGAATGATCAGGACAGAATTTTTTGTTTGTTTGTTTTTGATTGTTTGTTTTTGTTTTGTATAGGCAGGTCGATTCAAAAGAGAGAGCATCTAGAAAAGGCAGAGGCAAAGAATCTGAGTTTCTTCACTCACCCTTATCAAGTAGAGTGAGGGATAAGAAAATTCAGGAGATTTTTCTCTTCCTGAATTCCCTTCACAGGGAAACTTGGAGAACAGAGGGTCTCTCTTTCCAAACACCCTACTTACCTTCCCATCTCAGACGTGCAGCGTGTTTGATAATATGCTGAGCAGTTTACACGGGTGACCTCATTTCACCTTCTAAGTATGTCATGAGTCAGGAATTATTATCTCCAAGGGTGGAAGAGGGATCGGAGATCCGGAAGAAGTTAGTTAATTTTCTCAAATATTAAGTGAAATATATCTGAATTCGGGCTCTCTGATTCCAAAGCCTACATTCTTTGTTTCTATAATTTTCTGCAAATAATAATTTATGCAACGGCAGCAGATAGCAGCAGATAGAGAAAACTCATTCTTTGCAGAAATATGTTTTGAGCTGCTAGTAAGCTTTATAAATATAATCATCAGTTCCTTGTCCCTCTCCTCACTTCCCTCCCACTTTCTTTTCACTTCCTCACATGTAAGAGATCCAGAGACAGGGCTTGGAAGCATGTGTTAGAGAAAATAAGCTCTATTTCTCCCACCACTCAGTATTGCTCCAAACATTTATTCTACAAATATTGAGGTATTATACACAAATCTATGTATGTATGTATGTATGTATCTATCATCCATCTGTGTTTCTATCTATAGCATGCATTTAAATACAACTCTGGCAAGAGCTTAGGATTTTTGATCAGTTAACTATGTTCAACACTTGTGATATTGGTACCCACTGACTGGTAATTTGAGCAATCTAGAGTTTCTTAGATAACTTCAGAAGTTATAACTAAAATGTCTATTTTTAGGTAATTCTGCCATTGGTTTTTCAAATAAAGTTGTGAATGGTCAGCGATCTTAAGTTTTCTCAGGATAAAAATTAACTTGAACACGACATGCAACTTTCTCTTTCATTTCTGAAAATGAAGTGAATTTCACATTTCCCTGAACTCTCCCAGCTGTTTCCTTAATCTTAAATATGTTTCCCTTTTTATGGTCCGTGAAATTCCTACTCTTTATTAAAGTCTCAAATACTAAACTAATCAGTAAAGATTTTTAACTTTTTTTTTAAAGGGAATTCCTTTATTTTTATTATTTATTTTTGGCTGTGTTGGGTCTTCGTTTCTGTGCAAGGGCTTTCTCCAGTTGCGGCAAGCAGGGGCCCCTCTTCATCGCGGTGCGCAGGCCTCTCACTATCGCGGCCTCTTTTGTTGCGGAGCACAGGCTCCGGACACGCAGGCTCAGTAGTTGTGGCTCACGGGCCTAGTTGCTCCGCAGCATGTGGGATCTTCCCAGACCAGGGCTCGAACCCGTGTACCCTGCATTGGCAGGCAGATTCTCAACCACTGTGCCACCAGGGAAGCCCTTAACTTCTTTTAACACTTCTATTTAATATTTCATTTTCACTTCTTTCTTCTATTTTTTGGCAACTGTGTACTAAAAGGAAGAGATTATTACATACCAGTTGTTTCTCTATACCCCATACATTTACTCTAGTATATTTCTTGACATAAAATATATTTATAAAATGAATAGTATCATAACTTATTCAACTCTATCATTCACTTAAACATGATTGCACTATTTTACCAAATATAATATTTACAAATAAAAATGGTACACATAAAAAGGCATCTAATTTTGGTACAATAATCCCCACCAAATTTGAAATAAATTATATATTTCTTAAAATTATACTTTCTCTTTTTTTCTCTGTCACAGACACAATAATTATGTATTGTGGAGAAATTTCTGATTTTTGATAACTGAGTGTACTAGTCTCTGATCCATCATCAACTAAATAATATTTGATCATTTCCTTTCCTTCAGCAAATGTATACAAAATGTTTTTAACCTATGGAAAATGAACTATTAAGTCATGTAAGTGTTTTTCCATCTCAAAGTTTGAGTTAACAGTTCCCAAAAGCTGCCTCATCTTCTACTTTTTCCTCAATGCTTTATTTTCACAACTTTATAACCTTTCATTCTGTTTTCTATGATTTTAATCCTCTTATAACCTACTCGTTTCTAAATTAGACATAGCCTAAATATCATAATTTGTTTCCTTTTATTGTTTATCCCTATAAATATTTCCATCCATTTTATTATGCTTTATTTAAATGCAATGTATGAATCTTCTCACCAAAATTCTGTGGTGACATGATAATCTGATGGGGAAAAACGCAGTACAACATAGATAAGAGTAGCTCATGTGTTGTCATTGACTTGTAGGACAACCTAGCAAAATGATTACTCTGTCAATCCTCTTCGTATCTTAGGGAGATGATTCTCAAATTTGATGTGACTCCAGTTCAGTCCAGGTACTTGATGATTCTGCATTCTGCACGATTGCACCCTGCAAGGCTCTCCTTGAAGAAGACTGGAGTGAGGCCCAGCAATATATATTTTTCATCTCTGGTGAAACTGTTCTTGTAGAAACATCGACCAGCATTTGAAAAATGAAGCTTGGAGAAAATTATGGATTATAGTTCATAGTTCAGAAAAATTCTTGCTGTTCATTGGTGATTGATTTTACTCCAAAACAAGATGGTATAAATTTCTCTTATTTCCCAAAACACTGTGGCAGTCCTAATCAGAAGCCATTCCTTGCTTAAAAGTTATTGTGAATTGAATTCCATTCTATTTTGCATGTATAACCACATGTAATTCTCTATAATCACAATCTCAAGAGAGCTAAAATATTTATCTGGGTTGTTGAGGTAGGATTGTATTTTACAGGACTCTCCAAAAGGTAACATATCTTTCAATAAGTAGCAAGTTGACCTATGTATTTGTCACTTTCAAATCTATTTGCATGCGTGTGTGCCTGTGTGTGTATGTATGTGTATACATAGATATAATTTTACTTTATGTAAGGTACATGTACATAGTACTACTTCAGTAGTGCATAGTAGTAGTTCTGAGTGAGCTTTCTCATATCAAACTCCCTATGTTTTCCTTTGTTCCACTGCTTATAAAATTTGTAATGTTGAGCAAATTATTTCATACCTCTCTAACCCATTTTCTTCATCTTTATAATGCAGAAAATAATAGTGCTTTTATAAACATTTCATGAAATAATACAGGTAAAGCAAGCCTTCAAACACTGCTAGATGATACTACAGACAGAGGGTTCATAAAGATTAAAGCACACAATTTCTGTCTTTTGTGACTTAAATCTAGATCTGCTCATATAAACTGAAAAGAAAGAAATTAGAGGAATATCTTACGAAAAATTATATCACTGATAGAAAATGACAATATTTAAACCTTTTTCCACATGCTAGCTGCTAAAAGTCTTCCTCCCAAATACTTTTCCTTTAAAACAAGCATTTTAGCAAAGCAATGTGAACTCATAAAGAACTCAAAAGTCAGAAGTTTGAAGCCGTGAAAATTTTGGTGTTATTTGCATGCTAGCTATTTTGGCTTTTAATATCTTTTATCATGCTCCATATAAATATGGTACTTAATATAGAAATGAGTTAATGTCAATGTATAAAGGATCAAATTCCTGGCAAACTCCTCAAAGGCACAACTTGATAAGGGATGAGAGAGCTGTAAGAACATGCATTTTGTTGTGTGGACTAGCTCATTAAGCCACATGAGGAAAGATGGGGAAAAAAATGAGAACATGACATTATGCCTAAGCTTGGCTTTAGTAACTAAGAAAGAAAGGTTTTCAATGTCAAAAACTAAACCAAATCAAAAAAAAAAAAAAAAAGGAATGAAATTAGGGTGGCTCTTAAAGGAGAGGGTTCATATTTCCCATAATATTTTTCTGACAATTTGCAACAAGTTTGGCATGCTTTCTTATAAAAATCATAGTACACCCTGATCAGTATTGAATGAGCTTTTTTCTAATATGGTTAGAAATCTGAATGCAGATACAAATCATTTTACAGCTAAAGAAACACTAAGAGAAAGCATGGCAACTTTCTGGCATTTTCAACTTCCTATGACTTTCATGCGTTTGAGCATGGATTTCTTCTCAGAAGAATGTGACATAGGACAGTTGCACAGTGTTTCTCATTGGCCTCTGGCCTTTTCTGCTTTTCTGCTTGTTTCTTTTTTTTTTTTTCAGTATGCGGGCCTCTCACTGTTGTGGCCTCTCCCGTTGCGGAGCACAGGCTCCGGACGCGCAGGCTAAGCGGCCATGGCTCACGGGCCCAGCGGCTCCTCGGCATGTGGGATCTTCCCGGACCGGGGCACGAACCCGTGTCCCCTGCATCGGCGGGCGGGCTCTCAACCACTGCGCCACCATGGAGGTCCTGCTTGTTTCTTATGTGGAGCTCTAAGGCCCTGAGTGAGGATACTTATCATGCAATGGGAATTTTGGTTAATTGTAGGAAGTACTTTACTTACTGGCTTTTTACCTGTAATTCAAGATTTAGGTATGTGCTTCTAGTGATTTTGTTCAGAAATGCTTAAGATTATTTTGCTGCTGACAAATTTGAACTGAATAAGTCCAATTCACTATATCTTTTATATTATGTCAAGGTGGGAAAGAACTCTTAGGAAGCTAGAATCATAACATTAAGAGGGATGATTCTTTTCATTTCAGTCTCATCCCTTGGTGATGAAAGTGAATTCCTCTGAGTAAGGAATTTGAGCATCTTATCATATGATGCTTTGAAATAAAAACAAAGAAGTTCTGAATTTTTGTTAAGTAATGATCTGATGATGTTAATATGCCACATATACTTTTTGTTCTTTTTTTTTTGCGGTACGCGGGCCTCTCACTGTTGTGGCCTCCTCCCGTTGCGGAGCACAGGCTCCGGACGCGCAGGCCCAGCGGCTATGGCTCACGGGCCCAGCCGCTCCGCGGCATGTGGGATCTTCCCGGACCGGGGCACGAACCCGCGTCTCCTGCATCGGCAGGCGGACTCTCAACCACTGCGCCACCAGGGAAGCCCCACACATACTTTTTGAATTCAGCAATGCATTCTTGGGAAATTAGCAATTTATGTCAGCATATGAGAGACAAAAATTCAGACACAAGAAGACATTCATTTTCTAGGTCACTGGGAGAAGATTTAATAATTAGCTGCAGATGAACCGCAAGGCATATTGCCAGGAAGCCCAATAAATAATGTCCAAAAGGTATTCCAAGTGAAGCTTAGTTCAGGATCTTTCCAGTAAAGTGATATTCCCCTCCTCTCAGTAATCATAGACTTTCTGTGTCTTCAAGAAAGGGAAAAAAAAAATCCATCTTGAAAAACCTCAGGAGCTTTGATTCCCCTTGACATTAAGAGAACAGTTGATGTGACAGCTCAAATATTTCACAGAAAAATAATAATATCTATCCTCTAAAAAAGGAAGCCCCCCAAAAGAATATAGGTTTTCATTGCAAAGAAAAACAGCTACAAATATCAAAATTGTATCATATGTGACAAAATGATAGACTTCTATACTGTGTTCTAAATGGCAAATATAACTGCATTATTTGTGTATCTTTGGTTTTAGGTCATGCTAACATGGATAATATTTAGTTTCAGGTAGAAGGAATGCTATCATAAGAGTTTCAGGTGGAATTATTAGTCATTCCAAAAAAGTAATTCCAAAAATGGAGGAACACTTTAAGTGGATGGTATTACAAGGAGCGGAATACAGATATGGAAAATATTGTGATGCTAGTTCTTTAGCTTGTGTACATCCAAGTCATTGCTAGGGCCCTGATTCTAGGAGGATGCTGGAGTACTGAGCTAATTAACAGAATAATAAAAGGGGGTGAGAATTAGAAGGTAGACTTAATGAAGACATTGCAGGAGGCATAAGGACGACAGTTGTGACTGAGTAACCCAGTCTGATTTTCAGTGAGTATCATTCATTGTGAATTTGTGTAGATGCTGAGCAGAAACTGATGATCTTCTGTGTGGGGCATAGGTATACGGATGTAGGAAATTCTAAACTTCTGAGTGGGTTTAGATTTGTTTGAAGGGAAATGCCAAAGTCCAAAAAATTTGATTGGAGCTAATGAAAAAGTCATATATTTTCAGATGGATTGTACAAATATGACAAATTGTGATAAGCATCGCCACCTTTTTTCAGTGGCACAGCATTCATGCTTACTCATTCAAGGTTATCTCTCTATCCATCATGTGTGTTACCTTAGTTATCAGAGGGAAGAGACTTTGCTGGTTGACCTTGTTCTGCATAGAGTACAATATCACATTGTGGAAATCCTTACTCTTTCCTAAATGGAAACTTTTTAACATGAACTAGCTGTTAGACATGGTAGAAGATTAACTCCCACTTGGTTTGCTTTCTAATACAGGTTTTAAACTGTCCCCTGCTAGTTTATTTCAACTTTTCTGAGTCTTTTTGTAGAATCAAAACACAAAAACCTTGAGTCAAGATATTAAAGTTACAATTCCATCTTGTCAACAACTTGTTGTATAAATTTGGTTATTCATTTTTTCATGGCTCCATTTCTCACCTTAGAAGAGGAAATATCTGTGTCATGCCTCTGTTCTTACTGACATTGTAAAGAATTAATTATTAATGACTACAAAGCACTTCCCAAACGTAAAGTCATAGATGTTGTTTAAAATAAAAAAGCCTTTTTCATAATACAATTTATACTGCCTATTTGTATTTGGTAGAAATGTTCATTTATTTATGATATACTTTAAAGAAAATGAAATATTTTGCAGGGGGAAAAAATAAACATCATCACCAAAGAAATATTTAAAAGCTTCCAGCTCGAGTTTTCATTTTTATCCCTTTGTACAGACTGTATGCAGTAGTCCATACTTTCATTTAGTGATTTTCATAACATTGACACATAAATGAAAGGAGTTAGAACTCATATCTTGTGTGTATTTGACAAGCTCTAACAGAATTGGTTACAAAATTTTATTGAAATCCCTGCTTTCATTTATCTTTGTTAGCACAAGCCTCGGAAATCAGTGGCATGGAATTCTTGTATAATTTAACTCTAAGAGAACTAAGTGTGCAGGTATTCAGAGAATAGCCTATTTTTCTAAGTAAATAAAAATTTTTTAAGAAGAAAATATTTTATTTTTATTACTTTATGAAAGAATATTCAATTGGTTTGAGTCATTTCTAAAAGAACAAACAGAAAACGTATTGCAAAGATGGGGTTGAGAAACCAAGAAACAAAAATGCAATTAGTTGCCAGTAGTCTCAGGAACTTGAATTAGTAAACAAGCTAAAATTGCTTGAACAGCTACAACAAGAAATTTTAGAGTTGCAATGCTTCTTAAGTTTACTATATTAACCAAAGGCATGTGCACACTTTAGCTATATTTCCAAGATTTTGATCTGTGGACACTCTTTTCCTTGCTATGTACCATAACAAATCCATAATGCAGACATTCAGAATTTAGACAGTGGAGGGAAACTTAGGAAAGACAGGCCTTGTAAAGACTCCATTCACCTATGTCTCTTTCCTCTCCACCCGTTGGGGCTGGGCTTCATGTAAACTTTCCTAGACAAATGAGTTTCAAGTGCATTTTGAAAAGTCTATACAGAAAGAAATTTAGTACTTTCCATTTTAATGGCTTGCAGTCCTGATGCAAGTCCTTTCTTTTAGCTAACCTAAATGCTTTATACAACATTTCAAGTTCACTTATTCTTGTTCTGCCCTCTGTGGCATCAGAGTACTGATCAGCACCTTCTAGGTAATAATCCTTCATGTAATTGAAAACCAACTTGTTTCCCCAGCCTATTTTCCAACTTAAATAATATTAGTTCCCTTAACCTTACCTCTGAGATTCTATTTTCCAAGCTATTAATCATGTTTATTGCTTGTCCTTAAACCTTCCTCAACTTTTCCAAGGTCTTTTTGACTTAGTGAGTCCAGGCCTATACACAGCACTGTGATTATGCTAGGAGAATTACTTTTCACATCGTATGCATTGTTCTTCTGCTTCTGTGTCCAGGGAGTTCAAATTGCTAATTCACCTTTGAAATGTGACTCTCATACTGTTGTAGTTATTACTGTTGTTGCCTTGCTCCCACCAAATCCATCCCCTCACATGTAGTGATCAAAGAGTTTACTTCTAAGTACTTCTGCATTTGTTTAACCCTGAACCTTCCTAGTTGCAAAAATATTTTAATTCGATATTACTTGTTCAAAATGGGGTCATCCTGCCCACCTCACCTAACTTAGTATTTTTTTCAAATTATAACATGTATTTGAGAGTTTAAAATACACATACAATTTTATATCAAAAGAGGCACTAGCATCAGATTAAAACCATTTCTTAATTTGGAAACTTTCTGCTTCATGTGTCATTCAGATTTTACGTGTGATTCATTCTGAAATGAAAGAAAATTTAAAACACGGGCATATTATTTCTTACATAACTATAATCAACCAAATGTTTTTCACTTCCAATTTCATCATTGCCACCTTCCACAGAATTATTTTCCACAAATGTCTTAGTTATATTTCAGACTTTCTCCATTCCCACGACGGAGCATATTTAACTCCTATTAATACTTAGAGTACTTAGCACACTGATTCCAATCTTTCTTACATTCCTCTCTCCAGTTTTTCTACACAAGAGTAATAGGAACATAATTTTATTTCATTTTCATTTCATATGATTTCTTTCATAGATTCTGCAGATATTTTTTACCATGCCTCACTTTCCAATTTTCAGTTAATTTCATATGCTATAATAAAATGTACACGCAGTAAACCAATAATTTTTTCTCTATTGGTATATTTTAAAAGTTAAATAGACTATCCATGCATTTTACAAATACATCTTTATAATGCAATGCATCATTTAAAAATGAATTGTATATTGTTAAATTTCTCTATAACTACCTAATTCTGGAACTAGTTTAAAACCCATTTGCTTGAAGGAAAAAAAAAGTTATCACGTTGTAAAAACAGAGGTGTTAGTTAAAATGATGAAGTATGGTTCCTTCCTTGTCATGGACAAAAATCTATTGAGATTCTGATTCCTTAAGCTAAGATCCTATTTTTCTGAAGAAAAATAGGTTAAAGCCTTTATTGTTTATTATTTATTGTTATTAAGTTTCTTATTCTGAACAGTACAAAAATTTTGGAATTTATGTAAACTAAAGATTCCTGTGAATTTCCTTCCGATTTTGCTGAATCTTACAATTCTTGCTTTGTTGTTAGATTTTAAGTTGATCCCATCTTTGTGTGCCTGCTGTTTAGAGCATTTCATCTTAACTTGATTTCCAAGACTCCATAAGGTATATTGAATCCTGAAGACCTAAATATAAATTGGTGAAACTATGCTAGGCGCCATGATTCACATGTTTATTTAATCATCACAATAATTGTTGGTGTTAAGCCCTTAAGTATTAATATAATGTTTGAAGAGATTACCTCATGCACACCCACAACAAGCCATGATTGGTTACTACTATCATCATCTCTTTTATTGAGACATGAAGTGGTCCCATTTCTTGATTGTTTATAAAGGTGACAAGTGGCAAAGCTGGGATTTCATCCCAGGTTCTGAAACACCAGAGCCCATGTGTTTCTGACTAAATCACCAGCTGGGCACAGTTGATGTTTAAAATGCAGTTGCTATCAGGTGGCATACCTAACTGATCCACAATCAGCCATTCGATACATTGCTTGTTAATTCTCTTTGGGGAGAAAATAAATCACTGTTTTTTGCTACAATTATTTGTCAGTTTTTGAAATGATTTATTATATCATTAGTTTACAAAATATGGCCACATTTAGTGTTTACATTCATTTTTAATTGGTCCCACAATAGTGATGCATTAGAAAGGTTTGACCTCCATTTAAAAATAAGACTAATTGGCACATGGTTCTAAACTATATATCATTTTGCAAAATAATATTATAAAATGTACAGCTTTTAAAGTAATTAAATGCCCATGATACATTATAATTTTAGTTATTTATCAGAAGCTTTAAAATGAAATCTCTTATGCTGAATATTTTTAATAAACCGTTTTATAATTAAGAACTCCTGAGAATATTCTAATACTATGTTAGAGTCCCCAAACTTTCAACCTTTCTTTTATTAAAGATTGAATTCCTCTACTTTCCATTCCAAATCTAAGACCAGACTAAACCAGTCCTCGCACTGGTATTTATGTTTTCACTCTTCACGTCCAGATGAATCGTAAGTGTGTATATGGAGGAAAGCATGACCTTTTGGCCAGTGTTTTAATTTAGACTATTAATATAGGGATTGATATGCATTGGCAAACCTATAGGGGAGCAAACAGAGGTAAACGGTGTAATCACAGCAGCAGCTGGGTTTGGGGTATGCCAATAGTTATCTTAGAGCTTCCTAGGCAGCTGGGGCAGGTGTTAGTGATCTAAATGAGGTTGGTGGAAAGACTTTCATTACTTTACAATATTTCTGGCAACTAGACCTATGTTCCTGCCATTCCAGTCCTGGTTCGCACTTTGTTTTCTGCGGTTTTCCAGCAGGTTTTTAAAACTTTTATATCACCTCCAACAGCTTTACTACCACCTCTCTCTCCAGGCCAGGTGAAGAAGTAATGCATAAAACTGTAGTACTTCATTTTGCAGTATACATTAGAAGCATAACCATAATTTAAAAATCCTGCCAGTAGTTCTTTTATTAACAAAGTGACCCCAGCCATAACTGCAAACTCTACTCTGTTTTGTAATAAAAGGGATGCATTATCTTTTCCTCAAACACTAAATCAACAAAATTGATGGAGTGCCTACCATATATAAGACATTTTTATAATAACTATTTAGAAGTAGTTTTCCTGTCTTTAAGGAGCTTAAAGACATTTGGGGAAGTAGGCTATAAACTATGAAATAAAACAACTAACAATAGAGGATAGCAATTGACCAGTGCCAAATTAATGGTATAGAGATCAAGTACTGTAGAATTTTCAAGGTGAGAGAAAATATATAGAAAATTTACATAAATGGACTCCATGGACCTTGCAAGGCATAAAGATAATTAGAATTTAGATAAAGTAAAAGAGATATAAACATAGTGTAGAATTGGCATTTATTTCAGTTTATCTGTAGTGGCTGGCCTGTATATATAAGGACAATGGGAGATAATATAGGGAAAGTAATGGAGCAGTTGTGATGACAGGGTAACAATAATTATAATAACAGTAATAACAATGTTAAATAACTAAAGTGTGGGTTCTTACTATGAGGTAAGTACGATATGCTTTCTTTGTGTTAATAGCATCTAGTGTAATCCTTAGAACAAAACCATAAAACAGGTAGTGTGATTTTCTAGATCTTACATAAAAGGAAATGGAGGCTTAGAAAAAGTAAATACTTGTGTAAGGACATATTTCCTTAGTGGTGAAGCCAAGGTTTAAATGCAGATCTCTTTGATGTTAAAGCCTTTTCATTTAGCAGGGGCTCACTTTACCATCAGAGCCACAACTTAAGGCACGGAGCATGAGGAAACAGCTAGGACAAAGAAAATTCTTTAAGGGGGTTAGTTTGTTATATACTCATCAGATTGATAGATATAGCTCAGATATGTATTGGAGTGGGGAGAGACAAAAGTCATTTAGTCATTTGGGGGTACCTTGAAGTCTCTCACCTCCTCTTCTGCCAGTCTCCCCTGAGACCTCACTCTGGCCTCCTGTTCTTCCCCAAATATGGCAGGCACATTAGGTCCACTGTAATGGTTATTCCCTCTGCCTGAGATGCACTTGTTCTCTCTCCCTCTGGATGTATGTGTAGTTCTCTCTCCATCTCTTAGCAGGTTTTACTGAAACCTCACTTCACGTCAGAGCCTGTCTTGACAATGGAATGCAACCATCCCCTTTCCCAGACACTTCTGATCTCCCTTATGTTACTCTGATTCTTCCTGTTTTTCCATAGCACTTTTAACATGTTAAAAATTTTAAATATGTTAAAATTTAAAAGTTAAAAATTTTAACATGTTAAAAATTTTTAGTATGTTCTATAATATAGTTACTTACTATGTGTATTCCTCACTGTCCCTCTCCTCTTTCTAAAATATAAACTCCACAAGGGCAAAGGATCTTTTCTGCTTTATTCACTCATGTACCCAAGATCCTAGAAGAAATTCAAATACCTATAGGTGCTCATAAATATTTTTGAGTGAATGATTATATTACTAACACTTTATTATGCAAATAACTCATGCTAATTCTAAACAATAGGAAAATATACAAAGTATAATAAAAACATTTAAAATAACCATAATCTCACCAATGATAAATATTAACACTATTATTACAATATTATGCATTAACATCTTTTTTTACTATTATTACTAAAAATTTGTTCTGAATCTATGCATTTTCAAAAATATTAGACACCAAAAATAACTTATTATTATCAAGATTATTTTTGAGAATTTTCATTCGGAAGAAATATCTATGAATGTGCAATAGTTATTCAAAGGTCAACATGACTTTTGCTTTTCATAATTTCAATGTATTTCACAATATTTATGTCTTCGATTTTGAATGCAGAATACAAGTAGAGGTATGATGATCAGTAAGTTTTTGCATTGAAGATGAAGGCAATGTTTAAAAATATTATTTAAAGGTTTATAATCCCAAATGTGATTTCAAAGTAAAAGCTTTCAGTGAGATGAGGCAGGAAAGATGAATGTAGAAATGATTCTACTGCTAAAACACTCTAAATGTCCAGATCAGTAAACTACTCAAATGAAAGTCTCTCAGTGCTTCAGTAGCAATATTAATTTACTTTTAATACAGCATTCATCACTTTGAGCAGCATTTATTAGTTATACAAATCTCTGTCTTTTATATTATTTCTCTCTAAATCATTCTCCATATTGAAGGGAGTGATATATCTGATATATCTTAAAATTACATATGTGACTTCCATATATATGTGAGTGTTTACAATTTAATCTAAAAGCCTAAATAGTAACAAAACATGGGAAATGTAATTTTATGAAAAAAATTAAAAGACTACAAACATTGCTGCTATGATTAAAGTGGACAGGGTACTTCCGCAGAATGAAATACTGAGAAAGTATTTAAAAGGTCATGATGAGGTAAAACCTCTCTGAGCAGGTGAAACTCTAGCTGAGAGTTGAAGGATGAGAAGAAATCAGTTAAACAACGAGTCTATGAGAAGAGACTTCTAAGCCAATGGATCTTTAAGTGAAGAGCATTGAGGTGGAAAATGCTGTCCACAAAATGTGACAGGAGCTCATTGAACGAAAGAGAGCAGTGTGAGTTGAGGCTGGTGAGATGGGTGGTTGCAAGATCACAGAAATTCATAATCTCTGATTATGAGTTTGAATTCTATTCTCTGTGAAATTAGAAGTCCTTGGATGATTTTAATCTACAGTGTTCCATTATCTAATCTAGGTTTTCAAAATCTTTAACTGCTGCCTGTTATTGGACTGAGGAGAGGAGCAGCTGTGGTTGGATATACAAGATTAGAAACTGAACATTATAGTGAATGATACTGTAACTCACAGGTTACTACAAGAGAAGATCTTAAATTCTATCACCACAGGAAAAAATATGATACCTAGGTGATTATGTTAGGTGATGGATATGTTAACTAACCTTATTGTGGTAATAGTTTTACAATATCATGTAAATATCATGACATGTATCAAATCATCATCTTGTATATCTTAAACTTGTACAATGTGATATATCAATTATATCTCAATAAAACTGGGGGGAAAAAAAGAAAAATTAGAAGCACAGAGACCATGGGACATGAATGAGCCAATCAGATAGTCTAACCAAGATTTTTAATCTTTAGACCAAAGTTGAATGAATTAGCTTTTTTTTAATTCCTGATACGTCACCATACATTTAAATGATTTGGGAATCAGTATATTTTTATATTTATTATTTTTACATTATGGGAAAACATAATGTTGACAATTGCGTATAACAATGAATACCAATCTTTTTTTTTTTTTTTTTTTGCGGTACGCGGCCCTCTCACTGCTGTGGCCTCTCCCGTTGCGGAGCCATGGCTCACGGGCGCAGCCGCTCCTCGAGCATGTGGGATCCTCCCGGACCGGGGCACAAACTCGTGTCCCCTGTATCGGCAGGCAGACTCTCAACCACTGCGCCACCAGGGAAGCCCACCAATCTTTTTTTTTTAACAGTCTTTTAGATCAACTCTATATTTTTAGACAATTAAATATCATAGTTTTCTGAAATGGCTTCCACATTTGTGGGTTAATTTATCTTTCATTTGCCAAATTATGTCTTCAAATAAATTCTTCTGTAAGTGTATAAGATTACATTGTTGAATCATTAAGTCATTTAAACATATTTTCTATTTCCTTTGCATATTAAAATGAACTTAATTGGGTAAAGGGTCATCAGCATGTGTCTTTTTCCGCACAGTTACTTCTCAAAGTTGATCTGGCTTCTGGTGCTGTTGAGTGGATGTTGAAAACTATAAAATAATTCCAGTTATTTGTTTTCTTTGTGGGCAATCTACTCTTCTGCCTAGACCTTTGTAGGTTTTCTTTTTCTTTTTCCTTGAAGTTAGTAACTTTATAAGGATAAGTCTTACTTTGCTCTTATATATTAAAGTTTTATAGGTCAATGAGCTGTTTTCTTTGGCAGGGTGGGAATAACTTGCTTTTCTAAAGTTTCTTTTGTTATGCCAGAGAGGAGTTTTGCTGTAGTTCAAATTTGACCCAACTAAGGAGTGATAGCTATTTAAATAAGTTTTACAGAGTTTTGTAGGCATCCTGGACATTTTTACTACGATCAAATAACACTTTCAATTATACCTTTTTCTAATTTTAAAATGTTCATTCATAAATAAGTATAAAACTAAATATCTTACAAACTTCCAAAAATAAAGAATAACAATGTTCAAATTATTCTATGAGTAAATTATTTCAGATGAGTGAAAGGAAATTCATAAAATGGCAAAATGAAAAATAGCTATTTAGCTAAGAAGGTACAAGTGATTTTGTATATATGCTGTTCAAATGATTTTGTTGAGGGTGATTTTATAATATCTTGTATTTTCCAAATATATGTTAATAAATATACATTTTATTTATAATTAGAATATATGAAACTCGTGTTCAGGAATATCACAAGACTGTCTTTGAGAAAGTTTCGTTACTTATAATTTTTGGCAACACTTTGTCTGTTTTTGAAAACCGTAAGTTTTGTGACAGCCATGAAATTAAGCACTGGCTCATAAACCCTATATCTAAGTCATACAAATTAGTCAAAATGAAGTGAAATAAATTAGTGTTTTCTAATTCCTTTTATTATGTTCCCATGGAAATCAAACGTTCACACTATCTGAATGCTTAAAAATAAACTGGAATCAGTGACCTGATGCTTAAAACATTTACTGGATATCAATTATATGCTAATAATAGAAAAAAAAATGTGCATTTCCCTTTGTTCTAGTGTCCCTGAGAAGAAAATCTAGTTAGCTAGTGGCTAGAATTGATTGGTAGGTGGGAGATTATAAATCCTTTTGTGAGGTCTTAACTGGAAATTTGGTAGTCAATTTCACGTGCTCAAAGATTATTAACAAATGGAAATTTTCCTTTTCAAAATGTCCATTTGTAGTTACAAACACAGTTTTGCTGTTATGATTGCTCACAAAATGTTTGACCAAAATATTTGTAACAGTTGCTCCATGTAGTTAGCTCATGTGTACTGGGAGAAATTTTCTCTGGCTAAGGTTTCAAGCAGATGCTTTAATTTGTTTGCCAAATTATATCAGTTATGGTTATATTCAGCATGATGAGAGAAACCCCAAATAGCTATGATTAAAAAAAGATAGGGAAGTTTTCCTTCTCAAATACAAAGCCCGCAGTAAGTAGTCCAGGGCTGGTGTAGTTTTCTGTTGTGGTAGTTATTTAAGGTTCTTTTATCTGTGCTCTGCTCTGCATGTATTTAATTTCTAGGATCATTTCATGGTCCAGGGTGGTAGTTCCAGCCCTGACATCACATGAATTTCATGAAGAAGAGGCATAACACTTACATTTACCTCCTACTGGCATGAGTGTAGTCACTTTTCCATATCTAGCTGCTAGGTATAGGAGGAAATGCTATCTTTAGGCTAAATGGAATGTATCCCACCAAAAATGTAGGGCTATATTTCTAAAGAATTTGAGCAACTAATATTGGGGAGCAAATATTCTCTTGCAGAGACCATTGTTAGGCACATATGGAATTTGTCATCACCTTATTTCTGTACATGGGAAACTTAGTAAATTAAAAAAAAAATCTATAAGGGAGTTCACCCCATCTTTACCCTTTTACTTCTAATCTTATTTTCAACACAGGTGAGTAATTGTATTAAAATACAAGGTAAGGCCTCTCATTACTCTACCCATAAACTTCCAGTGACTCCCATCTCACTTAGAATAGAATCATTCTTCACCATGGCATATAAGGCCCTGCATGATGTTTGCCCTTACTACTTCTCTGATCTCTTATCTTTGAATTCCTTGCTCATCATTTTTTTAGATACCATGACTTCTTTCTATTTTCCAAATAAGCCAGACAGGCTTCCAGTTTGAGCATTGCCATGCTGTGAGAAACAATTTCCTTGATCATTCATCATTTTCCATCATTTATGCTGTTTCATTTTTCTACATAGAAATATCACCTCCTAAAAATGAATTTATTTTACCTCCTCCCACTAAATGTAAACTCCATGAGAGCAGGGACTTTGTTTTGTTTATTGTTAGTTTCTGTCTACTCCAATTTCCCATTTCTTTAAATAATTACCATTTTTTAACCTATTCTCCTAATCAGATATGAATGACCAGTACTTAATTTTTGAAAAGATAACTGTTTTTCATCTCTGAGATGTATTTTACTCAACCATGGCACTTTAATTTACTTCCCTCTCAAAAGAAGGATATGATCTTTATAATAATTTTACTTTTTCTCCTCTCATCCACTAGTTTTCCTCTCATTTTTCTGTTTTGCCTTTAGAATACATGTACATAATATCCTCTCTCTCAACCTTCATTTCCTAGCTTTTTTTTTTTCTTTTCTGTTCATTAGTTTCTAATAGAAATTCTCTTACTCTGTGATTCTTCTGATTGAGGAAACTTTCTTTGATGTTGATATTACATAGTCCTAAAGAGGCTATCTTTAGCCATTAAATACCTAAATATCAAGGTTCACTCCTAACCACTCTTTCCTCTGCTGTTTATTTTTTCCCGTATTGAGTTCTCTGTTTCAGTTTATTATTTTGGGTGAAGTCTTTCTTCAAGTACTTAATTAATAAGGTTTCTCACTTTTTAAATAGCTTAAATCTCTTTTTTTTTTCTTTCTCCCGTGACATGTATGGTATTGGTGAAGGCTTTTTCTCTCTCATTATCTCATGTCTTAATTGTTTTCTACCTTCTATTTTTGCGAATAAGTTATGCTAGCTTTTTAGTTTTTTGATGGCTCCTTGAATTTGAGACCTATATTTTGAATATCAGTAAGGGTGGAATCTCACCTTTGGTGAAAGGCAAAAAAGCTAATGACTTTCTCCTGACCTTTTTCAATGTCAAGGACATCAACATGCTTATTCCTTATGTTGAAGGAATAACTTCAACTTATGTTGAAGTTATTTTTAGACTTAAGTGCTAATACTTTTGATAGCAAAGCTCTTCCTGGGATCTATTGCCTGGGCTCTGTCCCTGCTTTCTACTGATTTTTTTTTTTTTTTCCTATGACTGCTGAGGGAGCCCTTTGAAAATTAAACAGAGATATTGCCACTCCAAGTGTTTTTCAGTTTTAGCAGGTTAACCAGAGGGAAGTAAATTGTAGTTGGGAATGAAGAGTAAGGAGGATATACTCAGGTTGCCATATTCCCAGAATCCCTTAGCAAAAAAGGAGCTCTTGATAACAGCAGGATGTTGAGATTAAATAAGCTATGGCTTTTATCTCCTCATAAAGATTTGCAAACAAAACAAATTATAAAGCATTTATATTAATAATGTTTAGTTTCAAGTGACTAAATTATTAGCTACGGAGATAATTTATTCCATACAATAAGTCTTTTCTTGGAATAATGAAAATGATTAAATTTTAGCTCAAAGTGAAGATAAGAACAAAAATAGATTTAATTGTTAAACATTGAGAGGGTACACTGATGTCATTATAAATCACCATGACTTATACAAGTGAACTTTTGAGCAAAGAAAGGTTAACCTAATTATTCTGTTCAGGCAAGATTTATTTTTTTAATCTGAAAAAAGGAGCTTATTAAGAAATCTAATTAATAAAAATTCATGGATTTCAGGGAAAGATGGTAGCATATGAATAGACTTACAAAGAAAAACTTTAAAAATCTCACCTAAATCATCAAAGGAAAAGATGCCTAAAATTATGTTAACGTTTTTGAAATTAAAAATTCTAACTGTGAAATTGAATCTCATGAAATTCCTTATATTCTACCATTTTTTGACCTACAAAAAGGGCAGTTTCATATGGTTCGAATTAACAAAAACACATCCTTAGGAAAGAGTCTTCAGACCACTGTAACTTGATCATATATAATAGAAAAACCACAAAGCTTATAAAGAGAATCATATACTATTATAGGAAGTTAAAAAGATTTTAATAAGTACCCTCAGGTTTTTTATGACACAACTACCCTATTGTAATTTCTTAATTTTGATTAAACTGGGAATTGGCTGGACTGTGTGTTCAAAACAATTTTTTTTCAGAAAGGGTGTATACATGCTATCTTTTCATAATTCCTGAGTATTGGAGAATATATTGCTTATGTTTTAGTCATATAATAGGAGGAATATTGTTCTCCATCAAAAATATGTAGGTAATCTTTTTTGTTTTCATTCTTCAGAGGCAAATTCCATGGACAAGATAACTCCCTATGGAATTCTTTTTCTAATCCATGTAGGTCAGTAAATTCATCAGGATATTTCTTAATCATTATGCTTTGTCATTTTTCTTATATATTGCATAACTTATATCTGAATTTTCAGGCATTCTAGTACTTCAAGAACATTCTATCACATTTTTGAAAGGTTCTTTCCTGTACCAATTCTTTCCTATTTCCTTCAGGAATACTAATTATCTTTGCACTGAATCTTAGTTCTCTCTTCTCCATAATGACCATCCTCTCACCAAATCCCTTTAATTCTGGTGGAAATTAGTATGATTTTCTGTGATTTTTCTTAAACACTAAATGAGACATGGTGTGAATCACACAGAGAAGGGAGAAGCAAGCTGGTTTGTGCATCAGAACCCTCCTGGAAGGGCAGTACTTATCCATGTTCATCATAAACCACCATGGGATACTCTTGGATTAGTTTCTGTTTTCTCCTTATTTCAATTCTAGTAACTTCCCTTTACTCTCATTCTGTTTTATTATAATGCCTCTTTTGATTTCTTATTTCATACATACAATAGCCTCTAAAAATTCTTGTATGGAACAAAGCAGTAGAATAATATTTCCTCCATTTTCTAAAGTAAATCATCACCTAAATTGACCTCTTCATGCTTTTTCTGTTTTTATAAACATATGTTACTATATTTCCCTTCCATTTTTGAATAGGTTCTATATTGTGACTTTTCTCTCAGTTCATCTTTGACTTAAGACTATTTTATCTGAGCATGACTGATACCTCCATTAGGTAGCATTCATGTAGATTATGAAGTATATTGTGCCTTATAACTAATGCAATGAATGAGCCCTGCATTTGGTCTTCCCACTTTAATAAGGACAACAAATAAGTATCCCTCCTGATCCCAGCAGGCTGGTTTACTTGAGAACTTTAGAGGTTCTTGCCTGATAACTTGAACTACAGTATTTTTTTTCTTTCAATAATTTAGTGTTTAAGTGTACTAGGGAGAAAATTAGAGTAATAATCATAGTCTGAGTGGACAGCTTTACAGATGTGATATTTTCTCTTCATTTATCAACTCTCCTGCCTTGGCAAATCTGTTCTTGTGGTCAGAAAAGGATGCCTCCCTTCCAGCACTCACATCTGCTTCCTTGCATTTTTATCCTTTCTCTGACACACTGCCAAGAGGACACCCTTTTAAGAAGTTAGGTCATTGCAAACATTTGTGGCAAACGTACTTTATTTCATAGATTTTTCCACATATTCCTTTGTTCAGTCCACTTTGATTAGCAGTTATAAAGATGGTTGTAAGGATTTTATTTTCTATCTTTCCAAGCATGCTTCAGCAGGCTTCTGTTTCTCCCTTTCCTGTACTGAACTGCCTATTCATATTTTTTAAATAAATCAATTAAAACAAAAATGAAGGGGCCATTAGGCTTTCTCTTCAGCCCATCTTCCTTGCTATTGAACTTCATCAAAATTTAAAACATTTGGTACTAGTATTTTTTCCCTGAAAATACTATTTCCATCTTTGTACTCTGCTTATATTAGACTATGAAGTCCCTTCTTCTTTTCTCAACTGTAAAATCCTACCTGTTCATTAATATTCAAATCAAATGCCATTTTCTCTAAGAACATTCTCCTTATTTCTCAATGTAGAATTAAATACTTCTCTTCATTCCTCCCAAATACTTAAAATTATCTCTTAACACTGGCTAGTATAGTATTAATACTTATTTCATCCTGCTGCATATCACAGTTATCTCTACAATCTGGTGGCCAGTAAGCATGTGATCCCCCTGAGGACAGAGATCATGTCCCATTTAATTTTAATTTACCACAACATTAAGCATATTGGTTTGTTCATTGGTTTGTTAGTTGGTTAAATAATGATTCTCTTAATAGATACCAAATAATCAAATCAATATAGCCAATACTTCTCTCTTACTAACCTAATAATAGAGACAATGCAAAAATCTAGTTTCTTAGATATAACTAGAAATAATATCAGAGTCTCTATGTTGAAAACATATTGCAAACCAATCTAAATTTAGATTGTTAAAGATATTTGCATAATAGGTGATAAATAAAGAAATTAAAATAGCTTAAATAGATTAAAAATGTTTCCTATTCAATATACTGCTGGTCCTCTGTAACTCAAACTTAATTTAGGACCCTTTATTTCTTGAAATCACCCTCAAGTGTTGTCTTCTATGCAATGAACTGAATCTTGAAATTATGTAACATAGTCAACCTTGTGAAATAGGACATTTTACTTTTCACAAAAAAACATTGAAAATAAGACTATGCATTATGAGGAGTTATGAATCACAAAGATAAGTAGATTCCCTTGTTATTTATAGGATTTATAAAGTGTCTACTAGCTAACAAAATAGGGTAAGCAACTTTAGGTATGTATCCTAGATAATTTGAGAGTAGACAAGGACTGATGTGTAAGATTGCTCCTTGAAATATTATAAAATGGCAAAAATGGAAATAATGGGCCAAATATCATCTACTGCATCTCCAATTTACTCTCTATCCTTCCTGGTCCTGCTTAGACTTGGGATACTGACTTATAAGGACTACATCCAAAAGCTCCCTTGCTCTCTGACTTCAGGTTAGGTTCAGTTCCTCCAATGAAGAACATTGGCAAGAGTTAGCAAGGAAAAAGGAGAGATGGGTCTGACTATTTATCCTATGGATTTCTTCCCCATGAGGTCTCCTTAGCTAGCTGAGTCTCTCCATGGAAGGTCACTGTTAGTTCTCCAGGTGGTTCCCTCTTTTTCCAGGTGTGCTAACCTCTTCTTCCCTCACCCAGCCCCAGTTCCAGATTTATTGCTGGTAATTTCCTTATTCTCCTTTCTTTGTATTTAAACATTCCTCAAGTTATTCTTAATTGTTCAGTATCTGTTTCCTGAAAAGACCCCAACTAAGACAAAATATAAAAACTTTGAGTCAGGTCACGCTTTTCTATGTTCCCTTTCTTCTGTCTCCATGACCATGGAGACAGGTATCAAATGGATTTTCCAACAGCCTGGATCCCTGACTGACTACAATGAGGGGAGGAGCTCTGTATAGGACATGTAGCATACACTAAAATAAACCTTTCATAAATTACTGATATTGGGATGTTTCTTATTATTGTGTAATAACCAAACCTATCATTACTAATAAACATTCAACTGTCAGGCAATGTTCTAAGTTTTGTGAACAAAATAAAGAACAAAGTTCCTGCCATCAAGAAGTTTACATTCTACTAGGAAAGAAAGATGATTAAAAAGTAGAGAAAATAATACCGGTTTTTGAGTGATAAGTGTTATGATAAAAAATGAGAGCATAGGTAGTTTGTATAGGTTACTATCTATATTAGTTTCCTAGGGCCATTATACAAAGTACCACAAACTTACTTGCTTAAACAACAGAAATGTATACAATCACAGTTCTGGAGGCTATTAGTCTAGGTGTTGACAAGGTGTTGACAGCACCATGCTCCCTCTGAAACCTATAGGGGAGAATTCTTTCTCACCTCTTCCTAAATTTTGATGGCAGCCATCAACCCTTGGCATTCCTTGGCTTACAGTTGCATCTTCTTATAAGGACATCAGACACAGTGGACTAAGAGAACACTCTACTCCTGTATAAACTCATCTTTATTACATCTGTAATGACCCTGTTTCCAAATAAGTCCACATTCTGCAGTATTGGGGGTTAACACTTTAACATATCTTTATGGAGGATACAGTTCAACCCATAACACTATTAGGGTCAGTATTTCTCAATGCAATAATGTAAAACTGAAACATTATTCAAATGAAGTGTATTCTATATTTAAAATATCATGATAAAATAATTTATAATTTCTAAAGAACTCATTGTTTTCATAAATCACAACAGACTGCTGTTTTTCCTGTTCTCTATAAATCTGTATTTGTTACAACTATTATGTCCCCACCAAACTTTTAATGTAGAGAGTGTTCTGAGAACATTTATCAATGCCGAATATTTTACACAAATTGAAACCATAGTATGTAATTCAAGTTGCCCTGAGAAAGTTTTGTTTTTATTTTTTTAGACTGAGTATCTCTATGGTTGACCGGATAAAATGTTAATGAGATAGTTCCATATCGCTCATTATGATGCTCATCACTGGGTAATTTTACTTTTATCCTGTCAATTGTGTTTTGTTTGGAAACAAAAATCCATTTAATATTACAATATATAAATATGTTAATATATTCTTAAATATTAATAATTCCCTGTAACATCATATCTTCTGAATAATAAAAGCATATTTAATTTCCAGCTTTATCCATTAGAAAAGAGCCAAGCTAAGTTAGAAGTTATTAAAAAGAAACACCCTGAAAAAAAATAATGTGCAAGAAAAAAAAATTAGCTGGCTTCCCTGGTGGCACAGTGGTTGAGAGTCCGCCTGCCAATGCAGGGGACACGGGTTTGTGCCCTGGTCCGGGAAGATCCCACATGCCGCAGAGCGGCTGGGCCCGTGAGCCATGGCCACTGAGCCTGCGCATCCGGAGCCTGTGCTCCGCAACGGGAGAGGACACAACAGTGAGAGGCCTGCGTACCGCAAAAAAAAAAAAAAAAGGAAATTTGTATATGTTTTAAAAAACTAAATTGCATGTTACCATGACAATATGCTTGACTTACAGTATTTTTTGCTTTACTTTATTAATTAGTAGACTTGACTTATTATAGTAGCTGTAGGTTACAGAAAAATTGAACGGAAAGTACAGAGTTCCCTATACCCTCTCCCTTCTCATCTGTCCCCCACCCTCCGCAAACCCCAACCAGTTTCCCTATTATTAACATCTTGCATTGGCCTGGTACTTTTATTAAAATTGATGAACCAATATTGATATGTTATTGTTAACTAAAGCCCATAGTTTAAAGTTCACTCTTTTATTGTACAGCTCTATGGGCTTTTCCAAATGTATAATGTTATGTATCTATCATAAGAGTATCATACGCAATAGTTTCACTGCCCTGAAAATCCCCTGTTCTCTACCTCTTCACCCCTCCCACATCAACCCCTAGCAACTACTGATTTTTTTTTTTTTACTATCCCTATAGTTTTTCTCTTTCCAGGAGGTCAGGTAGTTGGAATCATACAACATGCAGACTTTGCAGACTGGCGGCTTTCACTAAGTAATATATATTCAATGTTCCTCCATGTCTTATCATGGCTGGGTAGCTTATTTCTTTTTATCCCTGAGTAATATGACATTGTATGGATGTACCACAGTTTATCTGTTGTATTCCATTCACGTTTTGAAGGACCTCTTGGCTGCTTCAAAGTTTTGGCAATTATAAATCAAGCT
Organism: Monodon monoceros; assembly: GCF_005190385.1. Lineage (NCBI taxonomy): Eukaryota > Metazoa > Chordata > Mammalia > Artiodactyla > Monodontidae > Monodon > Monodon monoceros. The sequence goes on from NW_021703778.1 coordinate 104,409,615, forward strand.
ACAATAAACTTACATGTGCAAATTTTTGTGTGGTACAGTGTGCCTCTTCTTTGTTCTTAACTACTTCTGTATAAACTAATCAGAAGCTGGCAGTGCATTGTTGATGTTGGCTTCAAACCTTAAAAGCAACCTTGTAATTTTTAAAGAGAAGTTTTTTATTGTCAGTTTTATAAAATGATATATTTGCTGGCCTTGACATAATAATGTACTACAGTTTACTTTCCATTCCTTGACATGTTCGAGAAATTAGACAGCAACCATATCCTTGGACCAGCATCCAGATTACAAAAAGGAAAGGGAGAACAAATATTCATTGAAGATATGTATCATATCAGGAATTGCACTAAGGATTACAGATCTATAATCTCCATATACATAGATATGATAAGAAAATTAAGACAAGGAAAGTAATGAAGCAATGATAATTATTTCAATTCTTTAGGGAAAAGTCTATATTCAAATTCAGTTTACTTTTATTTAAAAACACTAAAGAAAAACAAAAAACCCTTTAGTTCAAAATATTCTAAATTACATATTAACTATAAACTTTATGAACCTTTATGCAGATAGATTATTTTCTTTAATGGATCAAATCATATTCAAACCATTGCAATGCTGCTCCTTATTTTATTTTACTTAATTTTATATTCTATTTTATTTTTTAGTAGAATATTAGCTGGCCATGGGGAATATCAGAAGGTGAAAAAAGAGAAAATGGAGCAAAAGAAATATTTGAGTTAATAATGGCCAAGAATTTTCCAAAATTAATAACACACACCAAATACAAACCTGAGAAGTTAAAAGAACAGCAATGAGGATATATATCAAATTCTACACTTAGTCATATCATATTCAAACAACAAAAAAGCAAAGATGAAGAGACATCTTGAAAGGAGCCAAAGTAAACAAGACACCTTACTTATAGAGAAATAAGGAAAAAAATTACAGTGGACTTTTCATCAGAAATCATGCAAGCAAAAAGAGAGTGAGGTGAAATTTTTAAAGTATTTAAAATAAAGAAAAAAAATCAAAGTATAGATTTCTATATCCAGTGAAATTATCCTTCAATAGTGAGGGAGAAATAAAGACCTTCTCAGACAAAAACAAACTGAGAGCCTTCCTGGCCAGTAGACCTGCCTTGCAAGATACATTAAAAGAAGATCTTCAGGGAGAAGAAAATTTATATGGGTCAGAAACTGGATCTGCATAAAAGAAAGGAAGAATATCATCGAAGGAATAAAAGAAGGTAAAATAAAATATTTTATATTGGGTTGTATGGTAGTTTTATTTATTTTTTATTTTTTTAACAATCCCACTACTGGACATATACCCTGAGAAAACCATAATTCAAAAAGAGTCATGTACCACAAGGCTCATTGCACCTCTATTTACAATAGCCAGGACATGGAAGCAACCTAAGTGTCCATCGACAGACAAATGGATAAAGAAGATGTGACACATATATACAATGGAATATTACTCAGCCATAAAAAGAAATAAAACAGTTATTTGTAGTGAAGTAGATGGACCTAGAGTCTGTCATACAGAGTGAAGTAAATCAGAAAGAGAAAAACAAATACTGTATGGTAACATATATATATGGAATTTTAAAAAAATGGTTCTGATGGACCTAGGGGCAGGACAGGAGTAAAGACACAGACATAGAGAATGGACTTGAGGACACGAGGAGGGGGAGGGGTAAGCTGGGACGAAGTGAGAGAGTGGCATGGACATATATACACTACCAAATGTAAAGTAGATAGCTAGTGGGAAGCAGCCCCATAGCACAGGGAGATCAGCTCGGTGCTTTGTGACCACCTAGAGGGGTGGGACAGGGAGGGTTGAAGGGAGACACAAGAGGGAAGAGATATGGGGATATATGTATATGTATAGCTGATTCACTTTGTTATAAAGCAGAAACTAACACACCATTGTAAAGCAATTATACTGCAATAAAGATGTTTAAAGAAAAAAGCAGGATGAGGAGAGATACAACTTGTGAGGATTGAAATTTGGAGAATTTTGAGGTATGGGAAATAAAGAGTGGAAAAAAAAGTTATTGGGGAACAGCTATGAGTCCTGCAAATGATACTGAGAAGGCAGAGATGGGGAGAGAAAATTATAAAAATGGTTTCCTGTGCATAAAGGTCCAAAGGACTCAGAAAAGATTTGAAGTGTTTTAAGTTCCTTTCTGTCTACTGATCAGAACCAACTGTTTCTTTTAATATGACACCATCCTGAGACTGGACCACATGGGGCCCCAGGGCCCCAGTTAAATTTAGGTTACTCATAAAATATTTTCCTTTAGAAATAGAAGCCTTAAATAAAACACAGTGTGTAAATTAAAAAAAAATAATCTAATTGAGTAGCTAGAAAATAGTAGGAAGTGATTTAAGAATTATAGCCACCTCACCTAGATTGAAATGTAATTTAAAAAATAGAATTAGAAAAGTATTTACCAAAATATGACATTTGATCCAAATTATTGTTCTTTGGTCAGAAATATTCTTTAAGCTAAATAATTATTATTGTACCAAATCAAATTTTCTATATGTTGATAAGTGTCTATTTGCTATAGTCAATATTCATTGAAATCTTTTTTTTTTGTCTTCTGTGACATTGCAGGCTTCCAGTTTTGTTTCTATTTTTTGACATTTTTATTTTGTTCTCTTCATTGGTTCATTTTATTTCTCTAATTTGAGTCTGGGAGTCATTTCCTAGAGCTTGATCTTTTCTTGTTCACTATAAATTCATTTCACCCACCCAAGTTCATCTCTTCTTCCCTTTTCCATTATAGTAAATGATATTCTCTTTGGTTTAGAAATCCAGTGTCAAACTTAAGACTACGTCCATATTCTCATAATTTCTCTTTTTTCCATTGCTTCTTTCATAACTCATATCTGATCAGTGACTAAACTGTAAAGAGTAAGCATTGTATTGACATGTATCATGCTTATCTACATTTCTATAGCCACTGTCTTTCCCAAACCTCATTATTTGTTGAATTACAAATTCTAGTCCACTCCTTAGTCTCTGTCTCACTACTCTCTAAGGCAGAGTAAATGTAACCAATGGAAGAAATTAACCACCAGTGTCAACTTTGAAAAAATTTAACCTAGGGTTGGGGAAATGATGAGAGATGGATACAATCATTAAATATATTAGCTTGATCAATGTCAATTAGTACTTTAGAAACAAACTTTAAAAACTGAGGGAAAAAAGTAGGCTTTCACCAAAAGAACAAGCAAACAAGAACAATAAAAATAAACAAAAACAAAAACTGTAAGGGCTATGACACAAAGAGGCCAGAAAAGAAGGGCTAAACCAATTTAACACTACATGACATTTATCAGAAATAAGAGAAATTAGACATCCTTCCTTTGCAGAATTTGAAACAAAGAAATAAAATATAATGCTTTTCTGGAGGTGTTTTGTCCAGAGGGCATATCTAAATGATTTAAATACCTTGAAATCTATTTAGACTTGCTTTGCGGTCAGTATATGGTTATTTTATTTTGTAAAACATCCTGTGTGTTCTTGAAAAGGGTGTGCCTTCTGTAGTTATTTCAGTTAGGTTAAGTCAACAAAAATTCTAACAGCAAATGAACAAGAGCTGATCACCTACAGTGGACTGAAAATTACCTTTCTATGAAGTTTGATACCTGTAACCTGGTTGTAAGAATATAATGGGATATTATTAATGTATTGAGGGAAAATAGCTGTGATGCAGAATTTTATATCCAACTAAAATGCTATTGAACACTGAGAATATTAAAAAAAATATTCCCAGGCACATTCAGCTTCAATTGGCTTGACATACAGAGCATATACTGAATATATTTTTGAAAAAAGTATTCAGATAAGAAAATCAATATAGACAGCATGTCAAGAGATATAGGATGTACAAATCCTAGAATATCTTAATAAAATATATTGTTAAGTCAGTTTTTAAAAATAAGTATTTTATTGTTTCACATGCATAGAAAAATATTCACAGATCATAAATATATATCATAATGAATAGCACATAATACACATTTCAATGGATATCACAAAATATAAAGAAAAATAGGCTAGAATTTTACAATAAACATAAGTAACAACAACCTAGGTCAGGATTACATTACTAGCAACCCAGAATCCCTCTCAACTCCTTCCTAGGATAATTTCCTCCTAACCTTTTCCAGATAACTCATATCTTCATTTTCAAAAATTTCTTGATAATGCTTTAGGTTACCGTTTTGAGCTCTGTACTCTATTTAGTAGATTAATTCCTGGATAATTGATTTTGACATTAATAACAGTGGAATCATTTTTTCAAATTTTATATTTTGGTAAATGGAAATACAATTGATGACTCATAGCTAACTACCTTGTAAATGTATTTATATACTAAAATAGTTTATCTGTAGAGTATTTAAGATTTTCTATGAAAAATAGTTTCATTTCTTCCTTTCAAGTTCTTTCATCTTTTTTTTCTCCTTGCCTTTTTCACTATTTATATTGTCAGGTAAAATGTTGAACAAAATTAATAGAGGGTATAATTTTCTTGTTCCCAGTATCAAGAGGGAAATATCCAGTATGTCACCATTACAAAAGATGTTTGTTACAGCCATTTTGGAGATAGCCTTTAATAAATTAGGGATTTCTTTCCACATTCATAGTTTTGGTAATAGTTTTTATCATGAATAATATTTAGAATTTATTATTTTTTAATTATGGAGAATTTCATTTGATTTTCCTACTTTATACTATTAAGGTGATAAACTGTGTTTCAAAAATTTGGATATGAAAACATATTCATTTCTTTAGCAAATGCAAAAATGCTGATGGTTTATATATTGCTGGATTTGATGTATAATATTTAATTTAGAATTTTTGCATCTGTGTTCATAAGAGCGATTGGCCTATAATTGTCTTTTCTTGTAACATCTTTCTCAGGTTTCCAAATTAATGTTATGCTAGATTCATAAAACAAACTGGGAACTATTTCCTTTTTATCTGTGGAAATATGTGTGTAAGGTTGGTTTTATTTCCTTTGTAAATGTTTTGAAGAATTCTCCATTGAAACAATGGGACCTACAATTTTTGCATGTGTGTGACAAAGTTATTTGTTACAGATTATTTTTTTTCAGTAGGTGTAGGGATACTTTAATTTTTATGTCTTCTCATGTCAGTTTTGGTAAATGGTAATTTTCAAAGATTTTTTTCCATTTAGTTTAAATTGCCAAATATATTTGCATAAAGTATCTCAAGTCTTATGAATTTATTTATTCTGTAGGATCTGTCATTACATTGTGTTTTATAATTACTGCACATTCTTCTGTCCTCTCCCTCCTTCTCTCCCTTCTCTCCCGACCCCAAGTTTTGCAGATTAGTGATTTTACTTTTCTTTACAAGGGGACAACTTTAAAAAAAACCTTCTTTACTGTGTGATTCATAATGTACCCATTTCTGTTAACATCTTAATTTTTTATATGGTTTCTAATTTCATTTGATTTGGTTTACTGTTTGGTTTCTAGCTTCTTTATGTTAAATGTTTTAGGCTTATTCTATTTTAAGCTGTTGATTCAGGTACTTAGATTATTGAATTTAGCTTTTCTTTTTCCTTTTTAATATATACCATTAAGGTTATAAATTTTCTTGAGTTTTCAATATGTCATATTTTCTTCTTCATTCATTTAAAATATTTTCTAATCTTCATTGAGATTTATGTTGTGATTTATGGATTATTTAGGAATAGGTTGCCTGACTTTAAAACACTGAGGGATTTTTAAGTTGTCATGTAGTTGATTTCTAACTTAATTCAACTAGTGTCAAAAAATGTATTATTTCAATCCTTTAAATTTGTCAAGACTTGCGTTATGGAACAGTGTATGTTGCATTTGAATAAATATTAAATCTGTACATCAAAAGAATACATTATGAGTTCTTGAGTGCAATGGTTTATATGTGTTAATTAGGCCAAATTTTTTAATAGAGATAGTTAAATCTTCTAAATTCTTACTGATGATTTTTTCCTGTTTCTTCCAATAGTTAACATGGTAAAATTTGTAATATGATTATGGATTCATATATTTCTCCCATTATTACATGCATACAAATTTAAAAGTGCCATGTCTTCCTGGTATACTTCTCATTTAACATTATGAAAAGTATGTCATTATCCCTAGTACTCATTGAGGCCATAAAATTTATTTTCTCTTATAGTAGTATAGCTACACCAGCTTTCTTTTGGTTGTGTTAGCATGATAAAGCATTTTTCATCTTTTTTATTCAGGCTTTCTATATCCTTTTTTTTTTGAAAACCACTTAAAAGACTTTAAAATTTATTTTTGAAATTTTCCTTAATTGGAGTATTAAAATCATTTATATCTAGCTAAAGATACTTAGATTTTAATCTACCACCTTGCTATTTTTTCCATCTGTTATGTTTCCTTTGTTCTTTCTTGCTGTCATTTTAATTAAGCATTTTTATTCTTCCATTTGCTCCTTAATTATCTTATTAGTTTTAGTATCTTATGATTTTACCCTAGATATTACAATGATTCCTTGACTTAAGGTCTAATATAAAATAACACTTTAATTACTTTTCTTAAAGTATAAATATCTTAGAATACTTTTGACATATTTTATTAGGTAGTTTTTGTCAATTTTTATTTAAAATTTTACATTACAGCATTTTTTTGTTTACATGGTCAATATTCATTTATATTTATCCACGTATTTTATTCTTTCCTTACATGACATTTGTTTCTGAATTTCTATGTATATATATACCTGGAATAATTTTTCTTGTGCCTGAAGAATAGCATTATTTCCCTTAGTTTAGTATTTATATCTGATGGAGGCAATTCCTCATTTGTTTTGTTTTTCTGAAATGGCTTCATTTTTTTTTCTTATATCAAAGGACATTTCAATTGTGTGTAGAATTCTAGTTGGCAGTTGACTTCCATTTGAGAAGTCATCTCTACGTCATATTGTCTCTCCTTTATAAGTAATGTGTCTTTTTTCTAGAACTACTTTTAAAATAGTCTCTTTGTCATTAAGTTTTCCTTAGTTTTAAATTAGGAGCTATATGGTTATCTCTATATTTGTCCTGCTTCATTGCAGTACTTCCTAAATCTGTGACTTAGAATTTTCCAAAGTGATGAAAAATTTTAAGCTTTTACTTATTTAAATGTGACTTTTGCTCATTACATCTCTTATCTCCTTCTGGAATTCTACTTACTAGTTAATTCTGGTTAACTCTAAACATATGTTATGCATATAAGTGCTCTTTGGCCCACCTTTTTAGTTCTTAATTTTGATTACTATTTTATGCTTAGAATTTCCTTAAATTTCTTTATTGGATCACAAGTATTTAAAGTCTAAGTCTGATGACCCTAGTATTTGGATCTGGGCTTGTTCCTATTGTCAATATTTTTTCTTTAGTTTTTAGTCAAACTCATCTTTTAGTATTTTATTTTACAGACATATATACATACACATTTAAATGATGCTCATTGCTTATGAAGATTCTTATGATAAGTTAAAAAAATCTGGTTTGCATTACCACTTTCCACAGAAGACTAATTTTGTTTTTGGGGGGTGGCCTAAGAGCTGTGCAGATCACTTCCAAGCAAGCAGCAATTAAACTGGTTTGCGGTTAGGCTGCAATTCTTGTGAATGGTAACCTATTTCATTTCCATCCTTGCTCTTGGGCCTTTGAGGTTTCAGATGAAAGCCTTAGGTGTTTAAAAGGGGCCTCACTTGTAGTGTCTTTACCCATGTTTTTTATTCCCCTCAGCCCTGTAAGACTATTAACATTTCTGCTTAGCTTCTCAGCATAGCAATAGACATTTACAGATGGGAAAATCTTTCAAGGGTCAAAGGATTATCAACAGTGCTATTTCTGTTCTGAAGTGCCCTTTTCTTCAGTATTTTGGCCCTGTAATATTTAATGGTTTGGTGTCTTTTTGACACTTTAATTCATATTTTTTATATGTTTTTCTCAAAGGGGAGTTGAATCCAGAGTTAGTTTATTATTGTTTAGAGAAAAAAAAACAAGGGCAACCAAAATAGAGGATATAAATTTAAACAAAACAGAATGGAAATTACAGAAGTGCTAGGATTTTCATCCAGTAGATTAAGGAAACTTTCCTGGAAGAAATCTTGTAGAACCATGAAAGACAAAAATGGAGTTACATTGAATGACATCACCAAGATTGGTTTTGTTCATTCAAAAAAATTGGATCATTGCTCTATAATTTTCATCAATTTTAATTTTCTGAGTTCTTTTTATTTTTTTTATGTAGAAATGTAAGCATCTGAGATGTACCCAAGATAGCAGAGAATTAGCAAGGGTACTGAAAAATATCAAAACATAATTTTAATATGGAATTATAACCAAGCTGTGTTATAATGCAATTGTACTTCTGCCTTTCAAAATTGGTTATGGTTAAACTCCAATCTGTCAATAAGTAGAAACTAAATAAATGGGAATTTAAAAATTATAATATGTGGTAAAATTATTTGGGAAAGTTTGGCATTCAGTTGTTTTTATTTTCTGCCACTTCTGCAGGTTTCAGTGGTAACTGAGGTCATGTAACACAGAAGTATTATTTATGATAACAGACCCCTGAGAAATTGGAATTCAGCACTAAAGTAACAATAGGGGGAAATTGTACTAATAACATCTTAAACAAAATGAATAATAAACTCAAATGATGGTGCTTAAATATATAAAACTAAAAGAGTATGGTAAATGAAACTATGCGAATGTGTGTTTACCTTTCATTGTATTTCATTACAAATAGAGAAATTCCACTTATAGTATTGAGTGTATTGAACTTTCAGGTTCAAAAGGCTGGAGTTTCTTTTCCTTCAGTAGGTGGGAATTCAAGCATTACTAAATAAGAGAATATCAGGACCTTTACATTCTGTATCACTCCCAAGATAGCTGGGCAAATGGTAAAAAAAAAAAAAAAAAAATTATCATAATTTCCTGATTTTTTCGTAAGTTTTTACTCAGATTACTAACTGGAATCAGCACATATATGTATATATGTGCATACATATATGATTGCATAGTTGTTAGATTTTCAAAAAAAGGAGTACATCAGAAAACTTCATGCAATAATTTGAATGTTACAACTTTTTTTTTTTTTATCTTACTGCTGAGTGCAGACTGTGCTGTTTCACATCTTATTACAAGACTCAGTGAATAAAACATATTTGATAGCTTGGCAATAGAAGAAAAATTTGTATTTAAATGAGGACAGAAGACATTGGGCACGAATCGATATGATTATGCCACAACTGATGACTCACAAGTAATGACACAGTCTAGTGCTCGTGAAGCAAATCTGCTGATGGGAGTGAGAGGAATGCAATCAGTAAGATATGCACAGAGAAGACAGGAGCACATCCACACGTGTGTGAGGGATTATTTAGCAGGAAGCTTCTTCCAAGTAGCGTATCTGTAGGAAACCATTTGTTGGTTTCTCAGCAAAGGTCTTTGGGGTGAAGATATTATATATCATGAAACAACAACAAAAAAAGTTTGAGCCTAATGGCACTTGAAAGCATACTGGTCTTGACATGCATGTGTGTACAGTTAAAAGACCAATCAAACGAATAGCCAACAGTCAGTTTTGGAAATTTTAAACTCAGATTTTTTTTATGTCCTCTTATATGTGATCGTGAAGTCACAGATTAAAAATTACGAAATTTTCAGGAAGAGCCGCTCCTGCTTTTATCATACATTTTGAATGATTCAACATTGACATTGTATTATTACTGTTTTTCATCTTTCTTATTGAAGCTCATCACCTGTCTTGTCTAATGCTTTCCTTTTCTTCTCTTGATAATTTACATATGATTATAACAAAACACTAGCAGTCTCATAAAATTGTTTTCTTATCCTAAGAAATTCTCGGAAGGAATATATTGTTTATAACTTTATATTTTGGACTGAGTAGAATACCTTGCTTATTATAGGTGAAACAGGGTAAATGCGGAATGACTGAACATAAGCATATATAAAAACAGCCTCAACATGAGAAGAGACTTGGGATAGTTATAATATAGACATTCATCTTACTTTTTCCTAAAGCCAAGCTATTACTATTAGCTGGAGATTGTGTTAAATTAAGTTCCTTATAGAAGGCAAAACAAAACTAGTGGATTAAAAAAATTCTACCCCCCCCTTCATCCCCCCAACAAGATGTCTGGAATAGCTAGTCCTGGGCTGATCAAGGACAAGCCAAGGACATGATCAAGGACCAAGTTACTTGAAATCTTCCTGTTCCAATATTTTATAGTCTTGCTTAGTCTTCATGGCTTACAAAACTTAACACTGTACTTACAGCCTAGGTGGTAAGTACACAGGACACAGGGCAAATGATGCTGGATAATATCCTTTTCTTTCCAAGGGCTTTTCTAGAAGCATCACCTAGTACCTTCTATTTTCTTTTCATTTGCCACAGCTGTGTCAAGTAGCTTCTCCACGTAGGAAATTGGGAAATGTTTTTTTCAACATATTCATACCCATCGGGCTTCTCTTACTAGATAGAAAAAAAAAGAATTGTTTGGGGGAGACACCTGATAATGTCAGTCACAGACATTATCAACCCAAATATACCTCTCCATGAATTTCCCTGATGACAGGGAATTCTTTTTGCATGGTTGTGGGGAAGAGTGTTCTTTGATTACCTTGTCAGGGGACATTTGGCAATATCTAGAGAAATGTTTGGTTGTCAAAAATGTGGGTGGGGGTTGCACTGGAATCTAGTGGTTAGAAGCTGGGAATGCTGCTGAACATTCTGTAATACACAGGACATCCTCCAACAACAAGTAATTTCTGGCCTGAAATGTCAATAGTGTCGAGGTTGAGAAAACCTGGTCTATACCACCTGGCATTGGGATATGATCTCCCAGGGAAATGTTAAAAGAAATACAAGATGAAGAAGCAGGAGGAGTAGCAAAACTACGGCTATCACGTTCAATCACAGAACCTAATTGTCTTCAAATAATCTGAAAGATTAACTTGTCAAAAATAGAAGCAAATTTTCAGTATTTCTTCAGAAGGCAAGAAATTTGTAATGATGAATATATTAAAAATTTACAGTCATTTGAACTGTCCAACAATAAAACATTAGGCACCTTTACAGCACTGAATGTCCTTGGAGGATATTATGGTGTCCATTTGTGAAGAATTCTTTGTATTATAAAGTTTTGAAATGTATGAGCATATTTGAGCCAGATCAACACAAAGGTCATTTCTAACTCTTTAATATAAACCACTTTTAGACAGAGAGACTATCAGTGTGGCTCTATAGGGGCCACTAGTCTATGCACCAGATAATTTATGAACCAAGAGAAATGTGATTGAGGAATATAGTAATTGCCGTCTGCTGAGCTCTGCTGTGCCCACTGGTGGAAGGAGAGGAGTGGCTGGTCCTACTCCCCTCTGAACTATACTATAGAACTATACTAGTCTAGTCTCTGAAACACCCATCAAGACTGAGCTCAATTAGCACTGTGTTTCAATTAACCGTGAGAATTATATATTGAAAACAGTGTGGTAAAACGATGACCGGATCAGAAGCATTCTTTTGCCAATGAATAGATTTTTCTATCCTGACCTCTTTTTTAATCTAAGTTAAGACATAGTAACCCTGAACTGAGACTGCAGGTGTACTGACACCCATTGTTTTATAAAGCAGAAAATAACACACCATTGTAAAGCAATTATACTCCAATAAAGATGTTAAAAAAAAATCAGCAATAAGAGCAGAATTAAAAGTTTAATACAAAAACTAGGAACATTTTTATCCTCTTTCCTTTAATATCCCTCTTCTCTAGTCTTTTCCCTTCGTAGTTATTTGCTATTTCTCATTCATTTTTGGTAGAATGGATGATTATGGTTTATAATAAAATATCCTTGAGAATCCAAATGCATAACTATCCTATATAATTATAATCAGAAAATGCAATTATTTGATATGTTTATGGTAAATATCAGTCTATATAACATTTGCGATCTATATGAGGAATTCATTTGTAAACAATTTTTTGTACTTTAGTGACTCTGCTTAATGAGGGTATTATAATTAACAATATAAATATAGTTTGAAAGTGTATTAAATTACACACTTCTCCTAAAAGGAGTAAGTCATATCCACTAAATACATATAACTATTGCTTTCATAATCCTCACTTTTAACCAATAATCTTTACATCAGAATTTTCTCTTTTATAGCATGTTAACTTTCCTTTGCTGTTTAAATGCAAAAATGTAACTTGTTTCTCTATGAGAATGGAGAAATACCTATTTATTTCCTCTGCATCCCTTTCCATTTGTTGGCCGTGATGGCATTTATATTAAACCTCTTTTCCATTGAAAGACTGGGTAAATTTTGGAAAAATGGTAATATAGTCTCCATTTGCAAAGATGGTCACATTATTTGGTGATCTTTGACAACTCACCTCTGAAGTACATCATGTAACACAAAGCCATTTGCTCTGGACAAAGGCACTTTCAGGAATGGTTTTATTACCATGAAAATGAATAGATGTACTGGCTCTAAAGTGCCACCACTGCCCTTTATGAGAATAGTGAACTCGATTAGCTGGCACACTTGCTTCCCTCATTCTTTATGAGCCTTATGTGGTTTGGGATATTTTCAACATTTTTATCTGGATGATGTTATTTTCAGAAAAATCCTATAACATTTTTCATATAGGCAAGGAAAAGGTAAACACTGAACTTGCTTAATAAAAATTCAGTCATGAAAATACATTTGAATACATCTGTTTAGCAATCCTAACAAAGTGATCTTTAGACTGCCCAGAGAAATCTTTTGAGGTTTCACATTATAGTAACTTACAAAAGTATGAATGCAGACAATAAAGAGGTTTAAAATTATGGGAAGTATTTGTTCATTTGGGTCCCTGATTAAAATTAAGTTTTGCAATTCTGAAGAATACAAATATATTTCTATAGTTATATAAAACCAAATATAAGGCACAAGAGGTTGGTTATACTAAGTAGAGAAAACACTGTCCTTTTTGTTTCCTGTTTTTGCTGTGGTTAGTGTTAATACCCATATATTGAAGAGTACCTTATTCTCAAAGCAATTCAACCATAATTTACATATACATGATATTTTACATAATGTGCTAAAGAAAACATTATTCACATAAAAAGAGCATTGCAGAAGTGAACTTGGTAAATGTAATTAGTGAAAATTAATTTTGTGGGATGAATAGTTTTCAAATATTCTTGTGGAAATTGATTAGACTAAAATTTTGAGGGGGTTAACTTCCCCTACATCTTTTTTGCTCCCACTTTTGAAAGCACCTAACAGTACAACTTAGTTCCCTAGCTTTCTAACACATTTTTTTTGATTCTTCATATTAAATATAAAGCTATACACACACTTCACTGATTGTATGTGCAAAGAGTTCTCTATTAGGAAAGTGTCGGCATGAAAACCCTCTTCCCACCAAGGAGTCTCTCCATTACTGAAGGTCAGTTGGTAGAGGTTATTATGTCCCCAGTAATAACAATTTGATCCTTTGTTCACTCCTTTGTTAAATGAACATCTGCTGAAAATTATGAAATCAAAACTACAGTACCTTAATAACAAAGAAAAAAATGTCATGAGGCAGTCTCTCAGCATCAAAGCAACAGGGGTATGTCTTTTCAAAGTGAAAAATATAGCTCATCTAATTAACAAAAAGGGCAGCAAATTTCTTTATAGGTGAAAAATGGAAGCAGCAAAGTGGTGGTTGTCAAGCAGATGCCAAAGTTTCAACTTCTATGTTAGATGATCAAATATATATTAAGTCTGCATAAAAAAAGTAGCTATCACAGGATCCAACATACTGTATCAAAGGCAGACCAGTCCGGGCTTCCCTGGTGGCGCAGTGGTTGCGAGTCCGCCTGCCCATGCAGGGCACACGGGTTCGTGCCTCGGTCTGGGAAGATCCCACATGCCACAGAGCCGCTGGCTCCGTGAGCCATGGCCGCTGAGCCTGCGCGTCCGGAGCCTGTTGCTCCACAACAGGAGAGGGCACAACAGTGAGAGGCCCGCGTACCGCTAAAAGAAAAAAAAAAAAAGACAGGCCAGTTCTCATCCCAAGGAGAGGAATATCCTTTTTTTAATTTCGTTCTATACTTGCAGACTTCCTAACCAGCATGGAGAAAAATTGGGGGAAATACGTTCAAGGTAAGCCTTGAAGGGTGAAGAGAGTGAGCAAAATAAATGCCATGGTATAAAGGCTTGAAATCATGACACTGTGGTGACCTTTGTGTAAGGATGGGACATTTCCACACTAAAGGTGAAAACAAGTGGATTTCTTTTATTCTGAGCTCTAAACATCTATTCTCTCTTGGTCCCTTCTTTGACATTTCTGCTAAATTGGCCAATGGGATGTTCAGAATGGTCAGATCTTCTGTCACCAGGAGCTGGGACTTTCATTTAATAATATGCATTTCACAAATATGCATAGTCAATTCCTCATACCCTACTCCAGTGTGGGTGATGTGTGTATAAAGGGATGTGTAAACGGATATATGCCATCAATTGTATTATTGAAAGTAAATTTTGAAGTATTAGAGAAATATTAGTCCTTACATCAGTTGCCTAGTAAGCTAGTTGTACAAATATAGGTACTACTTAGGTAAAAGCAATGCTAAGATTCAATTGTAAAGCATGCCATTTATCCATCAGGATGTCACCAACTGAGCAGAGATATAATTTGTATTTTGAGTTTAAACTTTAGAACAGCACAACAAATAGAAAATTCTGTGATGATGGAAAGTTATATAATAGATGTGCCTAGATCTAGATCTTTAGATGTGGCTAAATCTATAATATAGATTTCTAGCCTTTTAAATGTGGCTAGAGAAACTGTGGAGTGCATCCTTTATTTTATTTAATTTTGATTAATTAAATATAAATGTAAATAGGTGCATGTGTCTAATGGCTATATACTGGACAGCATATCCTTAGAGCATCAACAAGACAAAAATGCAAATCCACAAATAGTTGGAAATATCAAATCAATTGAAACAGATGGGTAGGACGTAAATGTATTTTGGAATAGAACTAAGGTGACACTTATTTTTGCGGTAGACCGGTTCATATATAGCAACCTCATCAACCGTGTTTCCTAATAAGTGTACGTGTTTCCTAATAAGGCTAAAGGAACTCTAAGTTATCTGGCTAAAGGCAAGGCAAACAAATTCATCAAACACAATTTTATTAGGAATCCTGAGAATTCATAGATCAGTTGATAGTAGGTCCTGACTCTAAGTAATACATTATTTAGTGAAGAGCAAAACAGATTAAAAATCAACCAAGGTAATTGCAGGTGAAATAAGATCTCTAATATAGGTCAAGCAAAGTCCTGTAGGAAAACAGGTGTATTTAATTCCATTGTCAGCTAAAATAAAGAGTTTATTTCCTAGAAAGAGTAGTATTTGTAGTGATCCTTGAAGGATGAGGAGAATAAGAGAAGTAAACTACATAGTAAAGAGACTTAGAGGCATGAAAAAGCACATTATATTTATGGAAGTTTAGGAGTGATTGGAAGGGTGCAGTTTAAAGTTATGCAATAAGGCATGCAATTTGGCATCAGGACATGAAAGGTCCTAGATGTTATGCCTAGAAATTTGAAACTGATTCTGTGAATGATGGGGCCCACAAATATTTTGATAAGTATAATAACATGATTTCATCTATGCTTCAGGAAATTAACCCTATAGTAATGTACACCAAGGTAAGAAACGAAAGGAAGGGAAACGAGTGAAGAAGTTACGAAAGGAAGGGAAACGAGTGAAGAAGTTACTAACTGTAATCCCAGTAAGATGACACTAGTCTGAATCAGGCTAGTATTTTAGAAAGAATGTAGAGTAAAGATATCTTTTTGGGACATGGCAAAGTTTGGAGTTGATTATTTAAGTCAAATATCTTCTAGAAAGAGAGAAGTCAAAGATTGTTTACACATCTCATTTGAAGGCCTGGCACAAAAGGTGATATCCCTAAGAGAAGGTTTGGTTTTAGTTTGCTTCTTTATTTTGCTTCTTTTTTATTTTTTGGTTTCTTTAATTGGTGGGAGTATGGCATTTTTGTGAAGTCAGTGTAGAAATTGATGATTAAAAGGAAAGAACAGGACTTCCCTGGTGGCGCAGTGGTTGGGAGTCCGCCTGCCGATGCAGGGGGCGCGGGTTCGTGCCCCGGTCTGGGAGGATCCCACGTGCCGCGGAACGGCTGGGCCCATGGGCCATGGCCGCTGGGCCTGCGCGTCCGGAGCCTGTGCTCCGCGACGGGAGAGGCCGCAGCGGTGAGAGGCCCGCGTACCGCAAAAAAAAAAAAAAAAAAAAAAAGGAAAGAACAATGCAAATTGTTAATGCAAATTCAATTGAAACATTCAAGGAATACAAAGGTGTGTAAAGCAAAAATGAAAAGCAATAGTAACCTCATCTCTACCCTTTCCGCCATCTTACCTATTAAGGGCTTCTGCTATTTATAATTTGCAGTGTTTACTACTATAACTTTTTCTACATAAATATAATTACATTTTAAAGTGCTAATAATTTCTCTTCAATGTGCATTTGTATATCTATGATGCATATATAATACTGATGCTACTGAATTACTTACCTGCTATAGTTGCACAATGCTACAGCCCTGCAGGTGTATAATTATATTTATACAAATAGAATAGTTTTCACTCAAAGAAACAATTTATCAATATATCAAATACCCCTTTCATGTCAACATATATAGACACATGTCATTATTTTCAGTGGTGTGTAGGGTATTCCATAACATGGATATATCACCATTTAACTATTCTTTTTTTAGTATACATTTAAGTTGTTTAAAATGTGCTTATATTACAAATAATAGTGATAATTTAATACCTTGGTATCTTTAAGACTATTTTCCTTGTTAAAAAACAAAATCATTGATTTAATATAAGTTCTACTGAAAAAAACAAGAGATAATGGTAGAAATGATCACATATGAAATTTTAAAAACAGATTTTAAAATGTTCTTTGTAATATTTTCGAGTGAAGACATGATCTCACTTCTAATTATTGGAAAATAGTTATCTATGCGTATGTTATATGGTTCTATGTTTTGTATCTATCTGTCCACATAAGTGCTATGCAATACTGAAACACCCCCTACACACTTTGGGTCCTTTTACAATATATCATTTGAATGTGATATGTTTTGTCTGAGGTTCAATGTATGAAATAACCACACAATTGCAGTTCAGAGAATCCGCATTTGAATAGAGGTGAATACAAGTTTCACCTTGCGAATATTCAGAAATTGAATGTCAGGAAGAAATTTACTCCTGATAAACATTGTTTTTAGATGGAAAATGCAGACCTAGGATGTGGCTATTTTCAGAATGACAAAAATCTACAGACACAACTAGAAATACACTTGAGCTTAGTGAGAATTGCAAAGAACTTTCTACTTGTGCAAATGTAATTCTTCCCTGGCAGAGAATTTGATGCTGTGATGTCTCTTTAACTTCATTCAGCTTAATTCTAATTTCTAATCACAAGTTTCCATAAAAATAATAATAATGCATTCTTCTGGAGGTGGAAAAATGAAACTATGATAAACTATCAATATTTTCGAGGCCAAATCTATAAATTATACACATCCAAATAATTCTCTGCCAATCCTATGTTCTGTATGTCTTAAATCACAAAAGACAAAGAATTATGCAATTGTTTTTTCTTATATTTGAGCTCCCTAAAAATTGAAACCAGAAGTAAGTAAGTTATTTTTTGTTGAGCAGGGACTTAGAAAACAAACCAGCCCACCTACCTCATGGAGTTTTCTTCATCTGCGTTAATACACTGAGCTGGATGTGTGCCTTCCTGTGAGAATAGATAAGCATATCCATTGTACACATGCCTTTGGTCAATCAAAATGTCTTGCTAAGTCAAAGACACACGTGTAATTTAGTCACCCATATATCATGATTTTTCCCAAACCATCCCCTCCAGAAAGATTCTAATAAGTCTCACAATGAAATTTCTGTGTAGTTATACTGAATTTGGAAGTTTCAATATGTACTAACTTCAAAAATCCTTCCCTTTTTTGTGGATTTCCTTTTTTAAAATTATATCAATGTTCAATTAGGTTATCAATTTGTACATTATAATATAATATGATGAAATTATTGTCAATCAATGTCTGCTTCTCTTTATTGAAGTATAGTTGATTTACAGTGTTGTGTTAGTTTCAGGTGTACAGCAAAGTGATTCAGTATATATATATATATTCTTTTTAAGATTCTTTTCCCTTATAGGTTATTACAAAATATTGAGTATAGTTCCCTGTGCTATACAGTAAGTCCTTGTTGGTTTTCTATTTTATTTATAATAGAGTCTATTTGTTAATCCCAAACTCCTAATTTATCCTCTCTTCCCCTTCACTTTTTGAATTGGAGTTCAGCAGGGTGAAAACCCAGAAATGCCCGATAATTCTAGAATCTGTTTAGCCTTAAGCTTGTGAGCACAGCTGGGGAAAAAATGCAATTTTCTCTTACAGTTCCAGTTAGCATATGAAAGCTTTCTGTTAATTATAAGACAATACATTTCACAGAGCCTTAACAGATGGACCCTAAGTGTCCATCAATAAGGAGCTAACTAAATAAATTTTGGCATGCTATTAGGCAATTTGAAGAATGAAGAGGAGAGGAGGAAAAGGACAAGAAAAAAATCTATATGTGTCTTTGGGAATGATCCCCAAAATGTGGAGTAATACAGGGAGAGAGAGAAAGAGGAAGGTATGTGCACACACATATTCTCCTCTTAAAAACATAATGACCATATTCAAATATGCTCGGACAGGTACACAAAAATGTGAGAAGTTAATACAAGAAACCAAGAGCAGTTGCTGCTGAGGAGAAACCTGGTATGTGTAGTCAGAGAAAGCCTTCTTTTTACTGGCAAACCATTTGGCACTATTTCATTTTTTTATTTCATTCATGCATAGCTTTTGCAACCAAAATTTGGGTTTTAAATAAAAACAATGTCTTTAAAAATCTGGAATTTAATTGCTTCTCCTTTTTACACGTTAATAAGGTGAATAAGATAATATGCATACAGGTACTTTATGTTTCAGTTTTAAGTAGTAAGTTAGCAGATGTCATACTATGCTTTTATTATCATTATAATGGAGAGATTTGTACTTTTCTAGGAATAATTTTTCTTAGTGATATTTTAAATTGTTGACCATGACTGTCCTTAAAACCCTCTTCCCTTGGTTTCTAAAACATTGCATGTTTCTTGTACCTTCTAATCCCTCACAGTACTTTGACTTGTTTTTATTTAATTATATTTGTAATCTACCATAAAATAGAAATATTCATTGAGTAATGATTTATATTCTCTCCCTCTCTCTGTCTAAACACACACACACACACACACACACACACACACACACAAATGTGGGCACAAAGACTCCCACAGTCCTGTGAGGAAGATAATATTATCCTTAATTTATAGATGACTAAAATGAAGCTGACTAGGTAAGATAAAAATCTGAGATCACATAATTAGTATGAGCTAAGACCATAATACAAACACAATACAGTCTGATTTCAGGAGTTATGTTCTCTTATCACACCATGTTGCATCTTCCGTTAATGCGGGTGTTTCTCAACATTCTCTGGCTCTCTTACTGTTATTGTTTACAATTACCCATTTGGAAATCTCATCCACTCTTAAGATTTGAATGTCCAGTTCTGTAGGGATGACATTTAAAATAGTATCTCCAGTCCTGGTATTTCCCATCTACTGCAGTCCCACGTTGACAAGGCACTGACTCACATAAATGGCCAGCCATTAGGTTCAAAATGGTATTAACTGGAAATCATTTCTCCCATCCCAAATCACTGTTTGTTTTTTAAATATCTTATAATGTCACTTGTTACACAAATCTTTCCATTGCCAGGCTAAATATTTTGAAATCATATTTCCCCCTTTATTCTTCACTGTAAATTTTAATCTGTTATTGAGTTCTTCCACTTATGACTTTAATCACTTTCACATTTGTCTCATCTTATCTACATTTACTTTCAAGTTTTTTACCCAAGGCCTTTATCTCCTACATTTTGATTAATGAAATAATCTCCCAGTTAGTGTTCCTATTTCTAAACTCTGCCTTCAAATCCATGTCTTATAAAACTGTCAATATTTCTATCAATATTTTATTGTATTCAAAACATTTTTGAACAAAAAGTTAAGACAGTGATTTTATATAATAAAATGTCATATAATCTAGACTTTTTAAAGCTAGTGTATTAAATTTGGACTCCTACAGTTCTGTTGTGATGCTGTCTTCAACATGTATATTACTTCTTACCATTTTATCATAACTAAACTCGCTAGATGAAGAATCACTCCATCTTCTTAAGTGAAGCTTCACTTTAAGGAAATCCTCCACTAGCACATAAGCATACATATAGAACAGTTTTTATGTTTACAAAACACAAGAAATCTGTCATTTTGGTTTCATTGTTACATGGCCCATACTTAGATCAGCATAAAGCTAAGTAATAAGCAAGATTTCACTGCAGCAGTGCAAAGGATAGAAAGCAAAAACTTTTGAAGAAAAGTAGGGTGGTCAATTTTGACAAAGGCTCAGTATGAAAAGTTGATGTGAAAACTAAAAATGTTTAACTGGACTTGGAAATCAAGTAGATATTGGTGCCCTTTAAGAGAACAGTTTCAGAAGAAGTATAGAAATAGAAACTGATTGGAGTAGGGAATGAGCAACTGTAGTCTGAGTTAGTAAAACAGTGGCTTTCAAAGCTGGCCAGGTATTAGAATCACATGGGGAGTTTTTAAAAACCGCCAGTGCCTGTGCTCTACTCCAGAGAAATTGCGTCAGAATTTCTGGGGAAGGGGATTGGTTGCCAATAGCTTCCAAAGTTTCCCCACGTGATTCTAATATTTAGTCAGGTTTAAAAACCATTGCGTGGAGTATTTTTCAAGAGCTTGGCTGCAAAGGGAAGGAGAGGAAACGAGAGAGGAAAATAAAAGACTTGACGATAGGAAATATTGTCAACAAAAGTTGAAAATATTTGAGATTAGAATTCAGGTTATGGAAGAAATGGAAGTGTAGAGATCAGGATCACTGGTGGAGAAATCATCCCTGAAAAGAAAATGAACAGCTTATCCTCTGTGACTGGAGAAAAAGATGTGAAAGTGAGTACAATTCTAATTCTGTTGTTTTTCTTTTTTAGTTGTTACATAAGGAGATTAGGACAGGAAATTGAGGGAATTTGACTGATAGCCACAATTTC
The DNA here is from genome assembly GCF_005190385.1 of Monodon monoceros. Lineage (NCBI taxonomy): Eukaryota > Metazoa > Chordata > Mammalia > Artiodactyla > Monodontidae > Monodon > Monodon monoceros. The sequence goes on from NW_021703778.1 coordinate 104,430,951, forward strand.
TGCTAAGATTATATTTACCTTCTGTAGTAGGAGTGGCAGTAATATGAGGGATTTGAAGACATTGGTAAAAATTTGGAATAACTCACATGGAGAAAGGTAACTGCTCAAGATAACTTTCAAGTAGTTCATATTGACTAGGTGAGATTCAGAGCACCATAATCTACATAAATATGTGATTTTCTCCAATGACATTTTCATATCAAGATACAGGAGGAAAAGAATGTTGAGAGAGAGCCAATACTTGGCATTATCAGGGAAAATATGACAAAGAACAAAAGACTTAAACATTGAGAATACTGGCATAAATCCGCTTGAAATAGACCATCATTTGAATAGATGAAAGGTTAATGTAATTTGAAATGGTTTGGAATGAAGTAATATTCAAGAAGGGTTATGGACACTGCAAACCAAGTAGTTCTATGGTGTGAAGTGTGGGAGAAAATAAACTTAAGTCAAAAGAATCTGAAATTATGTTTATCAGCCTAGATATTATCCATGATAAAAGCAAAATTTAGAGTAGAAAGGAGTAGTAAATGTCCAATGAGAGAGACTGGAGACGAATGAAGAGGGAGGGAGAGGGACAGAGTGAGAGAAAGTGAGAGAGGGAGGGAGAGAGAGATGAGAGAATAGGAATAACCTGGGTTCATAATGTCTCAGGTTTCCAAATCCCTTTCTTGTTTTTCTTAGTTTTCAGTGCTGGTTCTTTTCCCTCTTCCCTCCTCTTAAAGGCCAGTGTTTACCAAGCTTCTGCTCTTGGCCCCCTTTTTCTAATTTCTTTATAAGGTCACTAATGAATCCCTCCTCTCCTCAGTTTTCCATTATTATAAAAATCTTCCCGTAATCCACTTTTTTATATCTAGATTGTGCTCTGCAGTTTGATTTATACTCAAGTGTCTAATTACTTCATTCAGGCTGAGAGTCCCAGCTCCCATTCAAATTTAATATTTCTTTCTAACACCAGCTCTTCACCTAAACTTCTCTTCCTCTAGTATCATGATTTGCAACCCTGACTCCCATGGGTATCACCTGGAGAAATTTAAAAATCTGGGCCCGGCTTTCACAGGTGCTGATTTAATTAATCTGGGATTCTACCTGGGTATTGGGCTTTTTAAAATGTTTCAGGTGCCTCTAATGTTCAGGCCTGTTGAGCAGCACCATGATGAGTTCTGTAAAGTTTCTCAAGTCTGGCTGCACATTAGAATTACCAGGGGAGCAATTTTTAAATACCATTCTAGGCCCCATCCCTTATCAATTGAATACAGATCTCTGAGGTTGGATCTTAGGCTTTAGTATTTTGGGTTTTTTGGTTTGTTTGTTTGGGTTTTTTGTTTTTATATAAGCATTTAATGCTGAAATTTCTGTCTGAGCATTTCTTTAGCTGCATCCCACAAATTTTGATATGTTTATATTTTAATTGTAGTAATTTCTCTTGAGACTTTCTCTTTGATCCATGGATTATTTAGAAATGTTGGTTTAATTTTGGGAATTTGAAGATTTTTAAATTATCTTTTTGTTATTGATTTCTAGTTTAATTCCATTTTGATCTGAGGTCATATGTTGTAAAATTTCAACTTGTACCAATGTGTTAAAGTTTGTTTTATGATCCATGATATGGTATATCTTGGTGAAAGTGCCATGTAAACTTGAAAATAATGTGTTTCCATTATTGTTGGGTGGAGTGGTCCATAAATGTCAATTAGGTCTAGTTTGTTGATGGCATTACGTCCTTCTATATTTCGTCTACATGTTCAATCTGTTACTCAGAAAGGAGTGCTAAAGTTTTCAACCGTAATGGTGGATTTGTCTTTCTCTTTTCATTTCCTTCAGTTTTTGTATTATGTATTTTGAAATGCTGTTAAGTGCAAACACACTTAGGATTGTTATGTCTTGTTGGTGAATTAACCCTTTTATCATGTAATGTTCATCTTTATCCCTAGTAGTTGTATTTGCTCTGAATTTTACTTCGGTGTGGATATATTAGGCTTTAGTATTTTGAAAAACTTCCCAGGTGATGCTCATGTGTAGCCAAGGTTGAGAACCATTGCTCTAACAGTTCCAATCTCAATGAACAACTATAAAGTTAATAACTTTTACTCATCCAGGCCTGGGAGTCATGATAAACCCTGAATTTATCCCCACCTTCTTTTCATTCCACACTCAATTAAAAACCAAGTCTTGTGCATTCTATCTTTGTGAAAGATTTCTTAACAACATCTCTTCTTAAATGTCTAATAGCCATTTTAAGCTTAACATGTGTAAAACCAAATTTCTGACATTGCCAATCAAAACTAGGCTTGCAAAATCTAGAATATCATTTTGACATTTCCTGAAATGGTACTATAGGGAAAAAAAATATTGTCAATTTGGTTAAAGCTAACTTATTTGACATAAATTAAAAACATCTCGTGGGGTAAAATTTGTCTGGATTTTGTATACCTTTTCCTTCCCCTCAAGTTAAATTGTTAGATAATAATATTAAAGATTCTAGTACCTTGAGTATACTTATTGAATGACAGAAAAAACAATTTATAGAACTTGTGTTTGAAAGAAAAGAGCTTATAAATCTGCTGGTTCATCTCTTTGTCATGAGTCAAAACCAGAAATTTTAAATGCCAACAAATTGCCAAAGGAAATTTGTCTCATAGCAAAAGCAGGAAGGAGTATTACATTGTGAGTTGGTCTGAGCTTCCTTGAATTTGAGATTGTTTCATGCCTGCTTGCTCCCTTTTAAAAAAAAATAAGTTTAGAGCAATAATAAGTTATATTGCCCTTTTTGTTGTTAATATTGACTCATATAATTTCTGAGTATGTCACTGCTTTGGTTCTTCCAAGAAAAATGAAAACTACCTCAGTGTGGGTATCTAACACAGGTTTTTAATACCTATTATGCCCCTGAGTCAATGAACTCAGTCCGCTCTGATAATATTGTAGCCATGGCATAGGTCAGTCACTGCAAGGAAAAAATGACTTGCTAGTAAGAGAAATATGTGCATATTTATGCAAATATCAGGATCTATCACATCCAGTGTTTATTTGGTGCTACTAATATATAATATTCCATTTGCTTTCTCTTTTATTGATATGTAAATAGGCAAAGGGAGAGAAAAAAAAAATATTCTTCCAGTTCACAAAGTGGCTGAAAAGGCCTAATCAATAGTACATTTACAGTTTCCTTATAATTCTACATGTTTAGCTTTTAGAAATCTGTCTTTTAAATATGTTATTTTTCTTAATTTGGAGTTAATCAGCTGAAATAGGTTCATCCCTTTCATTTCATCAGTATCAGAAAGTGACTGTCTGGGAGCCTGAGTTCTAATGAGGCAGCCATTCCAAACACGTACAGACAAAGCAGTGGTTTCCCTGGCAACGAGCACCATGAAAAAGCTCTTAGAATAGTTATTCCCACCCTTACACATGAGTCCTTTTCATTTCAGTAGAGCTTCCTGTCAGAATGCATTCATCAGTGTAATTTACCAACGAAGTTTGAGAGATTAAATCCCTTTCCCCACAAGAATTAAAAAATAAAAACTACAGCTAAAAATCAACAGCTATGCTGAAATTATACTTGTGTTGTCAAATGATGCTTCAAAGAAATAAAGGACATCGTAAGATTCCTGAATTCAGTTAACATCACTTTAAACCTGAGGTTAATTTTCATTTGATTTTAATCTGAGGCCATAGAAGGCAGATGCATTGGGAGGAGGGGCAGGTGCATTTAATCACTACCTCTAAAAATATCCTTTATTATCCAAAAGCAATTTTTATTAAATAATAAAAGTTCATAAAAACTCAAATTGCTCTATGTATCAAATTAAGACTTATGGTATCCTTCATAAGCATTACACTTTTGTTAGTGATGTTTACCAAGAAAAGCAAATTCTGAAAAGGTGATATCATCTTTTCAACTGATGGAATTAAAAGATTTTCAAATGAGATACTTGAACCTACTTTCCATCTATGTATCCGATATAAAAAGGCACAGAAACAGGCAGCATCTTGTGTTATGTAGCATTTCAAACAAGAAGAAAAAAAAATCTGGAAATAAAAGGAGTCTGGTTGAAAGAATTGCCCATAAATAAAATAATTGCAATACTTTATTTGGCTTTCTTACTAGAAATCAAATTCCTTGAGTGTAAAATACACCTACTATATGTTATATAAAATGAGAATAACACACTTTCAGCATTTCTCAAAATGTTAGCACCCAACAGTTACAGGGAGAGTTTATATGCCAGTGATTTACCCTGGTGTCCACATTGAGCATATATATATATGCTTATTTTTCAGCCAACATGCTACAGCAAAGGAACATTCATGTTGCCCAGTGCTTTTTCTTTAAAGAGGTATGAAAATTACTTTTACATAGATTGGGTTGTATTTTATTGCTAAGAAAAGTCTACCTTGCCTTCATTTTTGTCCCATGACACACTTAGCCTTATAATATTAGGAGGTCAAAGTTACCATTGCAAAAGAAAACACAGGCACATACAAACACACATGATTTAAGAAGAGTTAAGAAAATAATTTACATTGACAGAGAAAGCAGGGCATTCTCACTATTTTTTTCACCTGAAGATTGAAAAGGAAATTCATTTCAGTTTGTAACATTGCACAGATTGCTCCAGACACAAAATGAATCAAGTCTCCTATTGGATTATATGGGTGGTATTTCTTCTCTTTCCTAGTGAGATAATTCCTTGCTTACAGCTGTAGCATGTAAACTCAAATATTGTCTTTCTCCAAATGGTTTTGAAATGTGGGTCCCCGTTTTACTGTTGTTTGGGGATAATAAAATCACAGATTTCATTAAACATCAAAAAGAATATGGAATAAAATATAGTGGGAAAGAAGTAACAATTTAGGATACAATAGATGAGAATTTCATGCCATGAATATTCATCAGTTTCTTAGAATCTGTATCTTATGTACAGGCTTCAGGAGAAAAAAAATGTAGTCTGTGTGTTTAAATCTCAGGCTTTATCTCTTCCTGAGGCTTTATCTTTTCAACATAGGAAGACATCCACATTACAAAATGTAGAGAACGTATTTTTAAATATTCAAATCTGTATGCTAGTCTAATCAATCTCGATCTCTAATTTATATTAGTTATCAAACCTATTAAGATAAGTAAAACACAAGGATTTTGCTCATCTGTTTATTATATTTCTGTTCATTTTTCAATGGACATTCGGTTTTATGCTTACAAGAACATGTATAATTCAAGTACTTCCTTGAAATAAAATATCATAATACACAGTTCTCTACAGTTAAAGTTACAGTGCCAAACCTCAGCTGAAAATTACTTATAAAACTTCCAATTACAGTTTTACAAGTTTAGGTCGTCTCTTCACAGTTGAGAAATATAATGTAATGCAAATAAAAGTTGAGTGTGCATCTCTGCTTCCAACTACAACATAAAGCTGACCTTCCATATCATGTTTCTTAAAAGCAACTCTAAAATAACCTTCCTCCAGATCCTCTAAATTACTTTTTCCCTAATGGCTTGTTGTATTGTTCCCCAGCAGAATGACAAGAAAAGCCCTACTGCACTTAATCTAATTAGGGATTTTTGGAGAAACAGAGGTTACATAGTTCTCATTAACTGACTGAAAAAAAAAAAAAAAAAAAAAAAAAAAAACACAAGAAAACTGTACCATCTCTAGAGGTATAGAAACAACAGAAAAGAGAGAAAGAAAAAAGGATGATTCCTTTTAAAGTTCCAGAAATGAATGTAAGTGTTCATATTCTGGTACATTAACAGTTTGTTCCAGTACATTGATATTTTATGTGGAAGCCCTACTCTACAATTAATATGCCTGATGCAAATTGAAAAACCCATAATCCATCCTTCTCTGTTGGAATGTAAGAGTATATTATTATTGAGAAGCTACAGGATACCAGAGCCATTTTTTAAAGTTGAGTGCTCATTACCTTAAATCTGCATATAAAACAGTCTTGCATTCAGACGAGGTAATACATAATGGAATATATTGTGGTGCATGTAAAAAAAAAAAAAAAAAAAAGTGCTCCAAATAAAAACGACCTGTGGGCTTCCTTTGTAGAAGAATTTATGCCGTTCCAGGCATTAGGGATTAATGATAGCTAACAGTGAAAGAGGAGGAATAAGCATTCAAATATTGTGCCTAACTTTTCTGACTACCCCAAGGCTATAGGACAAACTGAATTGTCTAAATATCCTTAAAGGTAAGGACTAGGTATTTATCAATAAGCAAATACAGTATATGGGAATTGCATCTTACTTTGTCACATTAGTATTCAGAATATTTCATATAGCTTTGAAGGAGAAAATACAACCTTAATGGAAGTTAGAGAGAAGAAAGAAAGAAAAAAGAAATCCTTTGTTTCTAACAGTTCAGAGAATCTCGTTTCCAAAATTATGCGTACATTTGTTGTTCACAGGACATATAATTCTGCTATTGTCTTCTACGATTTACAAAATCCAAGATTTTGATGAAAGTTTATTGTACCTATTTTAAAGGGAAGATTAACCACACACCACTAAGGAAAGAGATTCAAATGTTAATATGTACTCAAAAATAGAAAGATCCCTTGGATACAGGTTTATTTCCTTCATGGTTCTCTCTTAAATCTGTTCAATTCACTTGCTTCCTATTTATTTTAATTCACTTGAAACCTGTTCAGTTCATTTACTCCCATCACCATCACCTGAGATCTGGGCCTTATTAGCATTTTAGCATTCGCATGGGCCCTTCCTTCTTAGTTCTCTTCATATCCATCACTTCGGACATTTAATGCTTCCTACTGGCAGTTATATGTATAATTGTTTCATATTACTTACCAAGTGATAAGATTCTTGAAGCAAGAGGCTGTGTGATGTGACTGGTATCTTCCAAAACAAGTAATCATATCGATTCACGTGATTCACATGTAATAAATTTTTGTTGAAAGCTAGTTTTATATTTATCAATTTTGGAACACAAATTTTGGAACACGAATTTTATCTCCAGAACAAAAAAGGGAATTCTATACATGGACACTAAGGAGTATCATATGATAATCTTCGTGGTCAAGTTTTCACTTGCTGCTACTCTCATGTAGTAGACTAGGACAGAGAATCAGCTAGAGCTTCAGAGAGTACCAGAGAAAAGAGACATCCTAGGGACTATGTAAAATCAAATACCTCTGTTTTACTGATACAGAAATTTACATCTGTAAAGATTATCAGTGCAGTCAAGTTCATATGTTAAGTTAGCTGCAGAATCAAATTTCTTTCCTCTCATTGCAGTGTTTTTTTTTTTTTATTCTACAATGATGCCACAATGAGGAAAAAATTGAAATACATACCAGATTTAGGAGAATAACATGTATGTCTATATCTCAGACCAGAATGTAACTTCACACTCACTTGGAAAGGTAATAGTTTGTATCAGATGAATAAACACACACATACAACTAACTTTGGCTCCAATAAAATAGGGCTGGGTGATTCACATATTTTTCCCTAGTGCAAATGTTTAAAGAGGGCTGAAGAGATCATTTATGTGAAATTCCTTTGATAGAGTAAAGTTCATGTTTCTCAGAGTGACTAACACATAGTCATTATTCTAAAGATACTTTAGGAAAAAAAGTGGAAATTAGAATGCAAAAATTGAGAGAAAAAAGAATAAGGCAGGGTAGGAAGAAAGAGGTTCTCCCACAGATTAAATTCATTGCATATGTATGTGTAATCAGAATAAAATTGACTGCCATGTGATTTGACTCATGCTAAAATGACTCTCACTGTGAAAAATCTCTCTTTTAGTGGCCTTACACAGTGTTTGACATTTTCACCATTAAAACAAAAACTTCGGTTTCAGATACTGCGTCTTATGATATCTTTGTTATAAAAAGAGTTAAATTAAAGGAGGAAAGCAGATAGTATATCAATTCTGCAGGCTATTGTAGAGGATTGGGGGAGGGAGAAAGGGGAAACTGGAAACAGTTGTCATGAATTACAGCTAAATATTTTAGTTTAGACATGAAGAGAGCATTCTGAATGTAAATAACATTACATATAACACCAAGGGAAGTTATGGAGTCGCCTTCCCATGATAATTTTTTAGAATAGTGTAGCATATTGTAAATCAACTATACTTCAATTAAAAAAAATAGTATAGCTTAACAGCTGGCTAGGATGGTAAAGATAGAGATGTGGGCAAGATAAAACTCCTTAATGACAAATCCAAAACTTAAATTGTTCTTTCCAATTTAGGATGGTTCTTTTTTCATTCAGATAATTACTTTGTATATTTCATTAAAGTGTTTTCAAAAGCTCTGTGAATATCATGAGTTTAGTTTTAAAGGCAAGTAGTGCTGTCTATAGCATCATAAAAGTAGTTTATAACAACCAAGGTAGATTGATGTCATTATGGGATAACTTTTACTCATATTATTAAAAGAGAAAGAGAGAGAGAGAGAGCGTGTGTGTATAAGTGAAATTCACTGGCATAGAATGCAAATGAATAAATAAGGGAAGGGGCATGAAATCGCAAGCAACTCTTCTTTCCACTGAGAATAGGAGAGTAGGAATTTTTAAGATTTACAACAGGAGTCATTACATTGAGACATTAAGTAAATCATTTTGACTGTTAGGGTTATTAGACCCTGTGATGTGTTACTGTAAGATGTTTGGGAAGTTCCTTTGGATATGTTCTATACTTACGTAATTTTCTCTTTCTGATGTGTATGATCAGAAGCTCTTGAAATAGAAAGACTGTTTAAATATGATCTCTCAGGCTCACTTCCAACACAGTAATTATTTGATGAATAAAACTGAAGATAGTTTATATCTTGTCCTTGGCAGATTACACTGTAAAATCAAAGTATTTCTACTTCAGTGGATATTCCTACCAGTTAAGGTGATGTGCATTGTTGAGGTACAGTCACTGTGCCTAATATCCACATCTAAATTCTCTTAATGCCTTAGATATATAGAAAAGTCATTGCTCTATGTTTCGTCATCAGTTAATAGTGGACATATATTCTTTTCTAAATAAACTTAACATAGGAAAAATCTAACGCACTTATCTAAGAACCTATATATTATGCATGAAATAATTCGTCAGACTTATCAGTGAGATAATACAAATGATCAAAATGTTAAATAAGGCTCATAAGAAGCAGGGATTTACTAATCATTTTGAGGACCTAAAAGGCTAGGATCTAGAGGCCCAGGGAGAAGCAGAGAGAGAGATCTAGGACTCTCTGGATCTTTTCTGCATCAGATAGACTCTGGGACGTTATTTACATGAAAAGTAGTATCAGTTATGAAACATCTCCATATAATATTCAAATAGGCGCATATTTTCCAGGAATTTATGCCCCATATGTATGTGGATCCTAGGTGTGTTTAACATAAGGAATGCTAAGCAACCAGGTACATCCTGCTAAAAATGCCCCATAGATAAGAACTCTTCCACTAACTAATACCATTAGCATGTTTGCCAAGAAGTTTGCCATTAGTGTATTTATAAGTGTATTAGTCTGCTAAGGCTACCAGAACAAAGTGTCACAGATGGGGTGGCTTAAATAAGAGAACTTTATTTTGTCATAGTTCTGGAGGCTGGAAGTCCAAAATCAAAGTGTTGACAGATTTGGTTTCTCCTGAGACCTCTCTCCTTGGCTTGCAGGTGACCACCTTCTCACTCGTGTCTTCATGTGGCCTTTTTTCAGTGTGTGCCCACCCCAGCTTGGCTCCTCTACCTCTTCTTATGAAAGAGTATTGGATTAAGGCCCACCCTTATGACCTCATTTAACCTTAATTACCTCTCTAAAGGTCTTATCTCCAAATGAGTCAGACTGGGAATTAGGGCTTCAACGTATGAACTTGGGGAGGCATGATTCAGTCTATAACAACAAGGATATACATTTTTTAGGTGTCCTCCGGATAAAGAGAGAGTATGGATAGCAGACCTGCTTCTTATCCCTCAGCTCCTAAATGCCTCAAAAGCCTATAGAATAGAGGGGCTTCAAAATAACAACTAGGAAGTGATAAAAGAGGATAAGAGATAAGCTAAATCTTCTCAAAGCCTGTGTTAAAGCAACAAAGAGAATGCTTATTAGCAAAGAATTCTGAGATGATATAAAATACAATGCAAACCTGAATATCAGTGTAGTAAAAGTATAAAATTCATTTGTTGAGAGCTACCAAAGTATCTCTTCTTCTAAAAACAAATATATTCCTAACAGTAACTCCTCTGTCATAAAAGTGTTCACTATTTTTATCATAGCTTTGAATTAAGCAAATAAATCTTATGTACTTTTCACCACAGTACTTTTCCTAAACCACATTTACTTTCTACTTTCTAATCTGTGCCATCACCATATTTCAGATATTCATCATTCCCTGTCTCTTCTCATTCTAATTCATTGTTTAAAATATCATAGGTTATTTGGTAGTAATGCTCCAGAAGTGAAATATATTAATAATTGCAGTACGTGAACAGAGAGAGTAGTGAATGGAAAAGAACAGAAAATCCAGAAATAGATGAATACTAAATCTGAAATTAGTGAAGGAAAATGAGTTACGATTTTGTGGAAAAATAATGTGAGTGGATCCATATCTTTTTTTGCTTATAATAAGATTATTTCCAGTGGATTAAAAAATTAAAGGTAGAAAAAAAAAGTGAAGGCTTTTGAATAAAATGTGGGACATTTCCTTGATGACCTTAAAGTGGTTAAGGTATATATAACTATGACTTGAAGTCCAGAAGCCATAAGATTAAAGATGGATAACCCTGAATAGGATAAAAAAAACTTCTTCATGGAAAAACAATCCTGTAAACAAAGTGAAACTGCAGGTGATCAATTAAGAAACAGTATTTGCTTTTTATATAGTATAATTTCTCTAATATAGGAAGTGTTCCTAGAAATGTATGAGCTTACGATTGATAACCCGCCAAACAGGCAAGCACATAGGCAAACAATTCATAGAAAAGTAAATGTAGGTGACTTTTAAACATATGAAAGGATATTCAAGTTAGCTCATAGTAAGAAAGCTGTAATTAAAACTATAGTTTGATAATATTCTTTCACCAATCAGAATGACACATCCTTTGATAACACAAGCTTCTGCAAACACATAGAGAAACAGGTGCTCTCATCCATGCAAATCCATGGTTGAAATATAAATTGGTGCACGTCTATCTAAGGCAACTTGGTAATAGCTACCAAAATGAAAAATGGGTAATGCATTTCCAGTTAATTACATCTTAGGTAAGTTAGCCTAAATAATTACCTACATGTGAAATTACTTATATACAAATGTATTCATTGCAAAAACATATATATTTGGAAAATTCTGGAAGCAACAAGACCATCAACACAGTGTTACTTAAATAAATCATGATAGTTCCATTTGCTGAAATATTCCATAACCGTAAAAAAAGTAATGAGAAGACTCCATATGTATTAACGTGGAAAGCTCTTCAAGAAAGGACGTATAATGCTCTGCCAAAATAAGGGAAATTGATAACTTATATTACTGATTCTTACATGTGCATAAACTCGTGAGACACTAAGGACAGCATTTATTCATGGTAAGAGATGAGAACAGGGCAGATGAGGGACAAGGTAGAATGGAGAGTTTTTCTACTTTTGAATCATGTGCATATATCACCTCTGCAAATAAAAATAATGTTCACTTGTCGCCAGACCTACTAATATACAAATTCTTTAGCCAGTTGTTTATAGCCCTTTACAATTGTTCCAGTAATATTTCTTCTTTCTTGCCCAGCTAAACCATCAGACTCTTCAATACCTTAAATTTGCCTGGCGTTTTTCTGCCTATGTGATGTTGGACTCATATTCCTTTCAATGCCTTCATCTATTATCACCTATAGTAATCCTACATATCTTTCATGATACATCTCAAATGACAGCTCTTTCAAAAATCCTTCTCTGATCACCCAAGTAGAAATGATTTTTCCCTCATCAGAATCCCTAGTGCACTTGTGCTGTCTTCTACACATAAGACATTTTTCTCATACAAGAGGTCTGTCATTCTATTAGTTTTGAATTTCCTTAAAAACAAAGATGCTTTTTATTAATCTTTATTTTTCAAAGTATTATGTACAGGATTGTATGCTAGACAACACATTTTCTCAAAAATTTTAGCTTAAGGAATACAAAATAACTCAAAATGGAATGGTAAGTTGTTCATCTTTGTACCTTAAGAAGTGTCATCAATAGTATTTATACCAACAAACCAAATGATAGCAGAATAGATGGTAAAGGAAGATGACTTTTAATGGCATTGGACTCTGTTGTTGTCTATCAAGAAAAAAAAGGGGGTGGAATCAGAGACAGGTTTTTCTATCAATTTAAAAATTGTTGAAATCCAGGGACCTCACTGAAGACCCAAGCAAGTCATTGCTTTCTGGTAGCTGTAGCTCATGTTAAATGATTAATTTGAAACATGCTTCCTAAAGTTTGTTATTTTCTCCTTGAGAATATGCCACAAAGAAAGAGTGGTCCTGGTTATTGTTGTTTAGTTTCAAGTCTATGTTTAATTCATTAACAAATAATTGATAACCTAGTATATTTAAAAAAATTTTAAATCCTACAATATACTCTAAAATTTCCTGTTTCTGATAATGATATTGTAACTATATAATAGAATGCAATTATAAAAGAGAATATCTTGGTTTTTAGGTAATACACAATAAAGTGTTTAGGCTCAAAGGTATACAACATCTTCAGTTTACTCACAAATGGTTCAGAAAGGAAAACTAGAGAGACAGCTGGCAATACATCAAAATCTAATCAAGAGCGAATCTGGTGAAGGGTGTATGGGAGTACCTTCTATTATTCTTGCAGCTTTTTGTAAGTTTTAAATCATATCAAAGTAAGAGTTACATACACACGTGTACATATATATGAACAATCAGGCAAATGGAATCTAAAATTCACTGCTAAAATTAAACTTTAAAATTCACGGTAATTGCTATCTTTGATGGCAGAAATGAAGTTGGAAGTAAATAATAACAAGAAAGGAAAGTTATGAGGTCTTCATGGGAAAGCACAATGTTCTGATTCTTAATCTGCATGTTGATTACCAAAGAGTGTCACTCACTTGAAGTTCATCAAGTTGCCCATTTATGATCAGTATGTATACAGGTCATGTTTTCTGTATGTGTGTTCTCCTCCAATAAAGTTCAACAAAAATACTATGAAAGAGGAAAAAAGATTTTGCTTGATTAAATTATTATAGAATGTATGTTTTTAATATCTTGCTATAGTGATGAGAGGAAGTCATATGAAAAATACTTCAAATAGGACTTACAGAAGTGTAACCAGATATAAATGTCACTTTTTCTTAAAGTGCTTTAATTAATACCAAATTTGATAGCCTCCTACAAAACTTAAAATTCACAATAAATCATCTATACGTTTAGTCTGCTGATTCTAAATACTTCACAATAATCAAAATGTGTGTGAAAGTTATAGTATGGGGCAGAATATTCTTTAATCATTCTAACTACTGTAATTAGGGCCTTATCTATATTTATATCCTAAAAATTTCTCCAAATAAGGTGGGCATAATAACATTTAAATTGTTTAATATGGATCTATATGCCTTTACTGAACTTTGCTTATTTTTTTTAGTTCAACTTTTAAATTTCTACCTTTGGCTCAAGAACTGTAACAAAAGGTCTGACTTACCTTCCCTTTGTTCTTTTTTTTTTTTTCTGTTCTTCTTTCATCCAACATATATATTCTTAAATATCTTAAGAAGCTGTAATGTAGCCCTAAATGAAGTATATTTTTACGTATAAACTAGTATGCAAATAGAAAACAATTTTGTAAGTTGTCTGTTATCCTGAACTTGAACTACACGCTCTAAAGAAAGTGTTTGGAGGTTGTCGTGTATATGCATTTATTTTGCTGAAAACTAAACATAACCCATGGGATTTCCCTGGTGGTCCAGTGGTTAAGACTCCATGCTTCCAATGCAGGGGGAGCTGGTTCAATCTCTAGTCAGGGAACTAAGATCCCACATGCAGTGAGCCCAAAAAAATTAAAAAAATAAAAACGGGGGAGAAAAATAAAAGATAATTAAATAAATTGTAAAAAATAATAATAAATAAAAATAACCCAGACAAAAAGATTAACCTTCTTTGGAATCGGTATGAAATATAAGGTATCTTCCACTCAGAAAAGAAGTCAGAATATACCACAGTAAGTACATTGGATTCTAGAATTTTAGACAATTACTCATAGGTAGATTTTCTCACATGCTAGGGCCTTGTATTCTTTTCCCTAAAGAAGGTCCCCACATTTTATAAGCTTCATTCCCACAAAGCCTGGATCTATCCACTTTAAAAATGGTATAGATAAATTTTAATTGGGAAACCAGAAGTGGGGCTGTCCTAAAATGAAATGAATATATGGAAAAAGATCCCATAGGTACACATTCCCTTCCTCTGGTGGAAATAAACATAGAAACCAAAAAGATGTTTGTAACATAAAACACAATAAGCACATTATATCTGGACCTGCATTTTCCCTCCTGGACTGAGCTTAAAAGGGCAGGAAACAAGTCTACCGTCTACCCAGTGCTTATCACAAATCCTGGCATATAGTAGCTGCACAGTAAATATTTAAGAAACTGATGAATCAGCATTTCCCTGGCTTGACATTACCCTGTGTATAGAAAATCTATCAAATACCACTGACTCTAGAAAATCCTCATATCCTCTGAGGACAAAGCAGAGATTACAGTGGTAGGAGGCCCTGTGATTCTTAGTAAGTGATAAGCAACCCAAGGGGACAGAGGAGCAAGGCTGGAATGCCCTAAGATACTCTCTTTTCAAATTATTTTTATTCATTGTCAACTGCCTATTAAAGCATGCCAGGGCTTGACATCTTCTGCAGCTTCTGTATTTTTTTCTACAACGGAGGAGAACTTATTCACTATTGAATTGGGCACATGTCAAAAAGCAAAAAGGGAACTAAATGAACAGTTGCATTTCAATTGTTGTCACTATATAGCTAATAGTTTATCGTAATTCTCAAAGGTTTAGTACCAAGATGCTCATGCAGGTTCACCCTTTGCTGACCTCTTACAATCTTTCTGTCAGCATTTTGAATGCTACTGATTCTGTGAGTAATATTTGCAGCAGAGGTCAGGCAGGCCAGTAAGTTCAGCATGCCCTCTCACTCACGAATTCCCCTTCTTCTGTGGCTTTTCACCATGAGTTCACATGTCGTGGCCTCTACATCTCAAACTGCAGTAAGCAAATTTCAATCCTGAGTAAAAGGAGAAAAAAAGTAAATCCTGACTACTGCTTAACTTGTTTACACCAAAGGTCTAGAGCAAGCTGAAATCAACAGAGTGTAAATAAAAGAAAGTCCTCTGGTAATAACATACACACTCACACTTTCAGATTCTTAGTTTAAATGCAGTCTTTCATTGGTCACTAGCACTGCATTGTTATCAGGCCATTGATCTGCCTATTGCTGTCGGGAAGTGTCACCAGCTCTAGCAATGCCCATTCTGGTGTTTTCTCCTATTGCTTATTCCATCTATGGGCTTGATGAAATTTGCGGTGGCCAAGAAGCTAGTAAGAGCTTCCTGATAAGGCCAGCAGGATCTGCCCCATAACGATCACTTAAATACTTCAGATCCTTGCTGTTAAAGCTTACTGCTGCTAATACCCCAGAATGCAAACAGAGACCTGTGCTTCCTTCCCTGTAGATGCACAGCAGCCCGCTTCCAATGAAGAAGCAAATGAAAATCCTCTTGTTGCTGAATTTCCAGAGTGAAAGGTGCTGAAAATCAATGCTGGGATAGGGTTTCCTTCTTTCTCTCAGCTTTAACCTAGGGATGATGACAGTGATAATAGTATTTCACTATACAGTTAGAACAAGAAAGAAAAGCACAACAAACCAAGATATAAAAGATGAATGAGTAAGGCATTCGTGGCAGCCTTGCTGTTTGCTTTGGCTTGGAACATATTTTGCTCTTTTTCTTGGCAGCTGCAGTTGCTACAGCTGCAGTCAGCATAGAGTGAAACGTTAATCACATAGTTGCACTGAAACATGTTAACAAAGGTAAAATTAATAGAATTTTCATAAGAGAGATGTATTTCTATGGTATCATTAATATGCTTCAGAATTTTAAAGTAAACGTGTTTTGATTCTTCCAACATATTGGAATTGGAGTGATGTCAAGACGTTCCCACTGTCAAAGACACGAGAAGTTAAAATGGCTCTGTGTAGGGCAGTCACCTCAGGGGAAAAAAGAACTAATAGAAAATAAATGGAAAGTTCTTTTGTTTTTGTTGTTGTTGGGTTTTTTTTGGCAAGCATTTGTAAGATAAGCTTATAATGTACTGCTTTCAATTCAGAAAGCACATGAAAAATAAATAAATATGTGCTCACCGCATTGGTAGCAAAGCACTAAGCATGTATGTTGTCAGAAATTCAATATCCTCTTCTTTCCTCTATATCTTCTACCAAACAGAAGATCTCACATAAGTCAGAGACTTTAGATGTCTATGTGACTTGAGTACAATTTCCTTTTCCTTTGTTTTTCTTTTATTTTTTCTTGAGACTTAGAGAATGTAAAAACAAAACAAAACAAAAAAAACCCAAGTGTATTCTTGTATTTGTAGATACTTATTTTATTTAACCTCTTTTTTCTGGGTAATTTAGAATAAGTTATCCAAACTGTAAAGAAGATAGTGATGGCATTGCATGAATTTGAAAACCAAAACCAAAGTTTTTTAGACCAAATCTTTATTTACCTGGATGATGGTTCACTTCTGATAGGGAACAATTAATCAGTTTGCATAAATGAAAAGTAGTCTTAACAGTGCAACAACAACAAATAGCCTCATGAACTATCTTATTTAATCCAAACAATTATTATAATTTACACAAAATCTAAATTAGAACGTAATTACTTTCTCTACCAGGGAATCAAAATATACTTTTTTTTAATTAAGAAACTGAGCACATAAATGTATTACTCTATGGCCATAACAACCTTTTTTTGCAGAAGGCATATATATATAAGAATGTCAGTGTTCAAATATTGAGTAGTAGGAAAACAATATTAAAATTTAAAAACAAAACAAACATTTGCAACAGAAAGTGGGTACAAAAAGAAGCAAACATTCCTCTTATTTTGATAATTATGGTGCTCTATAATGTTTATAAAGTACTTTAATAAACATCCATTGCTTTTTATTCTCACAGAAGTTCTGTGAGCCAGGCAGACAAGGCTTTTTTATTCCCATTTTACCTCTGTAAAAACAGCCTCAGAAGCAATGTGCTCACCAGAATTATATAATGATTAAGGGCTAAGTCAGTGTCTGCATGTTTTCTTATCCCACTTTTCTGTTTTGTCCAGTGTACTCTGCTTCTGTGAGTACTTATTTCATGTCACTGTTCGTGACTTTTACATTTGTTTTCATATAGCAAAGTAGTTGGCAAACTCCATTCTGGAGGATCAGAAATGAGGATCCAGTAACTACCAATCGCTGATGCTTTGTCACTGGCTGTGTTATATTTCAGGAAAATGCACTAAGGAATAGATTCATCATAGATTCATCCTATAGGAGACAATTATAAACCCTGGCTTAATCAATAATTGATTAGACTCTTGAAATTTTAAAGTTATTCAAAGAAATTTGCATAAGTGGGAGTAACTTGAGAAGAAAGTAGATGAGAGATTTGGATATCATGAAAACTTTCGATAAAGTCAGCTTTTCCTGATAAGATGGAAAACTAACATGATATGTTCTCCCTTCCATGAATACAACCCCAGGAATGTCACAGATAAGAGGAAAGCTGGTGCATTTAATACTAAAAGGTGTGTGAGAAGTCCTTGGAGTATGATCTACAGTGAGCTTAGCGAGTGGAAAAGGAGCAACAGCAGGCAGAAAAGTGAGCTCTAAGGATAACAAAATAGGCTAAAGCAGAGGATTTTACTTGTACCAATTTCTTTTCCTGGCATTCATTTTTTTTCTTGCTCATTCAAAATTTAGAGTACCTTCTATGTGCAGAGTATTCTTCAAAGTGGTGAGAATTCAATAGAGAGCAAAAGCAACAAACTCCTGCCCAAATAGAGCTTCTATTCTAGTAGGAGAGGAGTTGAAAAAGAGACCATTGCCACCTCCTTCAAAGCCATTTTGGAGTCCGCCAGGTAGGATGTTAATACCAATAGGGTGAAACTCAGCCCAGCTTGGAAAGTGAGGAAATAATGACAAGTGAAGGAAAACCATCTGAACCCTGGGCATTCTCTTCTAAACCTGCAACGACACACATCAGGAGTTAGGTTGGTGATTAAAACTGAGGGAGCTCACTCTTGCTAAAAAGCAATAACTAGGATGCATGTATGCATCAAATTTCAGAACGGAATGGTCATGGGGGAGGAAGGCAGAGAGGGGCAGAATCCCACTATTCCCCTAAAGTATCCCTCATTTTAAACTGACTAAGAAGGGGTTAACTTTGAACAGGCTTTTAGTGCCCTCTGCCCAGTTTTTTTTTCCACCTGAGCATGATAAGGATCACCAAAAACAAAACGAGACCTCAGAGAAATCCAACCACGCAGAAAGTCCACATGCAGCAAAGACAGCCAGATAATTGTACTAAAATAGCAATAATTTAAAATATGTGTATCAAATGTTCTCAAAGATATAAGGGAGGGTATTTGAAACCTGAAAGATAAACAGTCTTAAAATACAGGTTGAACATGAAAACCATATCTGTTGAAATGAAGGATGAAATACAGGGTATTTATAAATCGCAAAAGGGATAAATTTGAGGGGCACATTAGTAAGATAGAAGATGAAGTTCAGAGAGTAGCAAATATCAAAGAAAATTTCAGGAAATTATAACAAACATATACTGCTGATGGGAGTATAGATTGGTGCAGCTATTCTGGAGAGCAACCCGGAAGTACTTAAGTACTTAGAGAAGTGAAACTTATGCTTACGAAACAGCAATCCTACTTCTGATCTACTTACCAAATGCACTTCCACTTAAATCTATGAAAGGACGTAATGATGTTCATTAAAGATTTATTTTTTGTTGCAGGGAGTTGGAGGGAACCAAAGACCCAGTGCTATGAGAATAATATATATTATATATATATATAATATATATATGTATATATATGTATATATTGCTGAAAATAATGGATACTGTGCAGCATAAAAAAATAGATACACACAAGAACAAAGATCTTAATAATCAAGTATTGAATAAAAAATGTAAAAAATATATATAACATGTAAATTCCCAAACTTCATAAAATTATAAATAATATTCAAATATACATACATATTCAAGAGCCTACAGCAAACACACTGTTTAAAGTAGTATAATTGGAGTGGGAGGGAGAGGCAGATGGAAATAAGAATAGAGATGTAATATTAGGGCAAGAAAAAAAACAGATGAATCCTGAAATATTCATGTTACTTACTGTGATAAGAATGTACTTTAAAAAATGTATGACTAACACAGTTCTTGAAGGAATGATTTCTTGAATTCAATGAATGAATTATCCCCATCTCACATTTTCCTACACTTGGTTCTCATCCATTCAGGATATTTCAAGGGGCCTACTATCCAGACTAAGCTTTCCACCACAGCTTTAAATCAGTCCTTTCTTTCATCTCTAGCGCCAGATCTTTGGCAAGTTTAAGCTCCTAATCTGCTGCAGTTCCTTCTTTACTAGCTGCGCATTTGTGTATGTCTGTCATGAAAGACTTCACTTGATATGGCTACTATTTCATACTCCCACCTCCTTTCACTAAAAATATTTCTTCTGTAACTTCCAACTGTAATAATTTATGTGTAGGTATGTTCCCTGTTTATTTTCTTCTCAAAACCTGTCATTAATAACATACTACGAAATAAAGAATTCTAACATTTCAGTCCTCTGTGCCCAGAATATTTGAAATTTGGTTTGATAGTTGATTCTAGGAGTAGATTTCCCCATCCTACTCTGGGAAAATAGGACCTAGCCAACCTATCTCTCCCCTAATTGTACCATCCCATCTGCATCCCCTGGATCTGTGTCTCTACCTGAATCAATAAACACTTCAGGAAGGAGGTATAACATATTGGTTAAAAGCATAGTCTCTAAAAATCAGACAAGGTAAATTCAAATCCCAGCCCTACCACTCATCAGCTGTGCAAACTTGGCACCTCTCCTAGCCCAGGGGCTATGGGTAAAGGACACATTCCCTGTGTCAAGTTTCCCCTATTTGTGTCAAAGTTATCACTGTCAGTCTGAATCAGAATTTGGAGTTATGTTCTTTCATTTCCTTGGTTTTCCCGTGTCTACATAACATATTTAAATTCTTCATTTCAATGATTTAACAAATATATTTCTGCTTCCTTTACCTACTGTGGCCCTTACACTTAGAAAGTGAAGGGGTGAAGGATGAAGAAGACAGTCTTCCTGCTTTCTTATTGATTATATCTAATCAACAAATATTATTGTTCCATGACTCTTTTTGTAGGGTGGTTAGCAATTTTAAATCATTCTTTCTTTTTCCACTTACTTATGGGATAAAATCCAAATCCCTTAGTTTAACATTCCAAATCATCCACACTTTGTCCTGACGATTAACTTTTAATCATATCTTCAGATATTCTCAATTACATTCTTTTATCTAATGTATACATTCTGTAAACCTCTAAATACGTTTTCTATAATCCCTCCACCATAAATTTGCACTTGTGTTTTATATCATCTGTAACGTACTCCTTCCTCTTCCTCATAAAATCATTTCCCAAGACCACATTCAAATTTCACTTCCCCTATTAATTGATTACCGTAGCTCACAACGGCACCTCCCTCCTAGAAGATTCGCAATACCTATTGCACGGCACTTTTCTGCAAGCTATCTTCTTTGTGTCTATGTTTCTTATGTTCAGACCTGGATACTAAATTACCTGAAGGTAAAGTCTCTATATGCTATCTTCTCTGGTCACACAGAATACTCGGTAAAGGACTGTGCACCCATTAATTCTATACAATATGGATTGTTTGCTTTCTAGCTTCAGAATGACTGGCTATGTGTTGATATATCTCCTTTAACTTTATTAGTGAACTTTCATTTACAAATATTTGTGAAAGGTGTCTTCAGGCTCTTTTCATATCTTTGACTCATTCTGTGGTAAAAATGAACTGTAGAGGGTCAGAGCTGCAGTGCTGTGCTTAGACACAGGGAAGAAGTAAAACTGTCTTTATTCACAAATGACATGAACCTTATACATAGAAAATCCTAAGGTATTCACTGAAAATATTACTAGAATAAACAAGTTCAGCAAGATCATAGGATACAAGAGCAATATACAAAATCAATTACATTTCTATCCACTAGCAACAAACCAAAAATGAAATTAAAAAATTCCATTCTCAATAGCATAAAAAACAATTTAGAAATAAATTTAACACAAATTTTTTTGTAATACTTGGACACTGAAAACGGTAAAACATTGTTGAAGAAAATTCTGAAAGATTTAGATAAATGAAAAGATATTCCATGTTCATAGACTGGAAGACTTACTATCATTATGATGGCAATACCTTTTTTTTTCTTTTTTCCCCAGCGTGCAGGGCTGTTTATTGACGCATTGACACATTTATTTCCCCAAATGACTTTTCCTCACTGGTCAGGAGTTGAAAGAATTTGAGGTTTGGGGGTGGGGTACAGATGGATGTCAAAAGGTACACCTTGAATGTGCTGTGATGGGTTGAAAATAATGCGATTGACAAGCCTCGCATATAAGATGCTCAGGAACTTTGGGCCCTACAAATTCTAGGCCCCGCCCTTTAGAGTGCACCCCTCCCTCCCTCCTTCCAACATGGCATGAGGAGTCCACGGAGCAAGGTAATATGTTCACATAAAACAAGTGGCATGTTCATACCTCTCTCTCGGTGCCAGGGTACAAGTACTCAAGACTGTAATCCTCAGTAGGAAAAATACAAGGTCTTAAGATTTCTTTCAAGACCTGTTCAAGCCTCTTCCCTCTTGAAGGTGAGCTGGTGTGCACAACCCTAGCCCAAAGGGGTGGCTAACTGAGGGGGAAGCCAGAGAGTAGGCAGTGGTATCTCCTTGAATGTATACAAAGCCCTTCATCTGCAAAATGGAAATAGGGGTGGCAAGAGAATGGACAGAGACTACAGGCTTAAGGGTGCTTTCCTCAGTCCCCACAGTCCAGCATGGAACTGCAAGTAGTCTAGGAATTCAGGATTCTAACTTGGTTTTCCAAGTTGTTATGAAATTGTATTTGTCAATGTAGGATCATAGACCATGCTTGACCTAAAAAAATTTTTTTTTTAACTTTTATTGGAGTATGGTTGCTTTACAGTATTGTGTTAGTTTCTACTGTATAGCAAAGTGAATCAGCAATACGTATGCATATATCCCCTCTTTTGTGGATTTCCTTCCCATTTAGGTCACCACAGAGCATTGAGTAGAGTTCCCTGTGCTAGACAGTAGGTTCTCATTAGTTATCTATTTTATACATAGTATCAATAGTATATATATGTCAATCGATTATATGTATATACGTTACATGTATATATGTTAACTCGATTTATGTCTTTTAAATATTTAGGCATGTGAAGAATGGCAGTACCCCATTCTGTTCCAGTTATGTATTGATGCATTAAAAACTACCCCAAACTTAGTGGTGTAAACAACCATTTCATTATGCTGGCAGAAGTTAGATATACTCCAGAATAAAGTTTCACTGATGAAAAATAAAAATTTAAGCATGTGATATGAAGGCCTAAATTTAGACTATTTCTCCAGGTCCCACAAATGAGGGGGAGGCCTGGATCTCTAACTTCTTTTCCCCAAGTTGACTTTAATATTATAAGAAATGTCTTTTTTTTTTCTTCATTAGAATCAGGTGTACAGTTTGTTCATCCATTTACTTTGATAAAGGCCTTTTCCTTCTCGTGAAAGAGCAGACTCAGGTTTGGAGGCAGTTAGGATATCCATATCATTTGATCCTTATGATATATCGAGATTTATTTATGAACAAGTAGATATGGACTTAGTAGTATTTATAAATAGCTTCTTTTAGCTTCACTCCCAAGTTAAAAAAAAAAAAACAAAAACTAGGAAAAACACATTTTATAATATTTATACTTGAACTATTTCTAAATGTCAAAATAAAGTAATATAAGTCATCAGCCTTGTAATTTATACAGTGGAAGTGTAGTCCCAAACATTATACCATTCAGCAATACCTGCTGTTCTCCAAACATTTAAAAAACTCATTGAAAAACTCTGCCCATATCTAGAAAAAATGAAAAATGACTTAGTCATTACACTTTGTTCTTGGAATTAGTCTTTTTTTTTTCCTATTACATTTCTGACTTGCTGAAATCCAGCTTATGTTCCTATGTTTACTATGTCTTAAACATGTGTCTGTTACATAGCGGTATCTACTTAGAGGCAGATTGATTGGATTTGCATTTTAAAAGTCATTACAGAAGGTAGAAAAAAAATGAAAAGGGGTTAGGTACTGGTTCTGAGTATTAATGGTCTACTTTTAAAGTGGCACATGAAGTGCTATGTAAATAACTTTCACCACTGAGTGAAAATTATATACATGAAAATCCTTTGAACTTGTAGAATTTCTCATTCCTGTCAAAATCTTTTCTTAATAACATATTAATAAAGTACTACTGTCCATTTATATCTTTCAGCAACCAATTTAGTCTTATTTTCATTAATATGCATGTATACTAAATGGAAACCTTTCACAAGGTTGTATTTTCATTTTCTACTTTTTTAAGTTTCTGATTTCTTATTTTATGTCACTCTAATTTTGACATTTTACCCAGTTGTCTAATACCCCTGCCATTCAGCATATTTATTTCTTGCACTTGAGTACAATAATCTCAAAATGAGTCAGTAATCAGAAAAACAAGAGGCAAAGAGTATTCTAAGAATACACACACACACACACACACACACACACACACACACACACATATTCAGAGAGAGAGAAAAACCCTAGGGAAAATTCTAACTATTTAACACACAAGGTACATACATATATTAATACTTTATTTCTACAATAGTATTACTGGATGGGTATATATATATATATATGTATATATAAAATTCATAGATTCAATTTGTAAATTGCAAATCACATGGTGATTTATAAAATTTTACAGAACATTGTTAAAAATTGGCCATTTAAAGTAGCCTATTTTAGGGACTTCCCTGCTGGCACAGTGGTTAAGAATCTGCCTGCTAATGCAGGGGACACGGGTTTGATCCATGGTCCGGGAAGATCCCACATGCCACAGAACAACTAAGCCTGTGTGCCACACTACTGAGCCTGCGCTCTAGAACCCGTGAGCCACAACTACTGAGCCCATGCGCCTAGAGCCTGTGCTCCGCAACAAGAGAAGCCACTGCAGTGAGAAGCCCGTGCACCGCAACAAAGAGTAGCCCCCACCTGCTGCAACTAGAGAAAGTCCCCGCGCAGCAATGAAGACCCAACACACCCCAAAATAAATAAATTTATTTTTAAAAAATAAAAAAATAATAAAGTAGCCTATTTTAGCCCACAAAAAGATCAAGGAAACAAAATACATATGCTATGTTAATACTAGGTGTTACCTTCTGTAATGTTTGTAAAAGAAATAATGTGTATAACTTAAAACGATTAGGCCATGAAACTAATGGTAGAGAATATTTAAGAATCAGTAACAACCTGTAGTGATATTATGATTGTTATTTTTTATTTCAATATACATTATTAGCAATTATTTAAACAACTATAGTTTGTTCAATAAGTCAGTAGACAATAAAAAGTTGTGAGAGTATAAAACACTTTTTAAAGTGTTCTGGGAAAAGCTATCAAAAAGCTTTATAAGATCAGCAAGAGAATTCCAGTAGATCCATTGAATAACTGATGTCATCAATATAGGAAACATGATTTAGCCCATATCCTTTGGACAAAAATAGTTTTACTTTCTTCTGCTCATGATGGTATGTCTGCTCAAGTGACATACTTACAATCATTTGGCTTGAAATCATTTGACTCTCCTTATCAATAATGTCCACATCCATAGTTTTAATGCTAGGCAAATATTAATGAGTTTAAGAGACATAGAGTGATGCATTTTTGTGTGTGTGTGGATATGACAAAACACTGCAAGTTAGTTATTAATATGTTTTTTATGATGAAGGGTCAAAACACGACAATATTTATATTAGAATTGTGTAGCTTCTATATCTCTAACCTGTAAATTGCAGTGATTTTCTGTGAACATTTAAAAAATCTCACCATTTTGGAATTTAGTCAGAGATAAACATTACAAATAGCGTTCCAAGATTCCTTGAAAGGGACATGCAAATCATGAAAATATTTTATTAAAAATGATTCCTTTGGAACTAAAATATAGACAAAAAAGATTCAAAGCAAATTTGACAGTTCTGAAAAATTCTACAGATATCGTGAAGGCCATTTTCTAAACATTTCCACATTCCTGGAGTGGCAGATAATGTGCCAACGTTATCTAATAAATATTAGCTGATGGACTTTAGCTAAAATGATTATTGTCTTTTACAAGTAAATATACTTCTTGACCCTTTCATTAAAGAAGCACAGGACAGTAACCATCTCCCTGTGAGCAGAACAACAGAAATGGATCCACTTTGATTTGAAACTCTTATATAAATATAGACATTTTTGAAAATTTTATACCTATAATGGGCACAATCTTTTTAGTTATGTTCATAAAGTAGATTCACTCAGCAAAAGAGCAATAAGCAACAACCTGTAGTGACATTATGGCACAGTTGCTGTTAAAATATATCTGGGTGAAACTTTCTGAGGAAGCTTTTGAAGTTTAATATTCTTCTTTTTACTTTTCCCATGTCTTATTTCTTTTCCTTTCATCTCCATTTTTCCCCTGTGGTTAATGATTATCAATGATAGTCTTAATGTCTGAATGGTTTAGGATAAAGAGAATATTCACTCATATATTAGAAATAGGATAATTGTGTAGATCAAGAGTTCTCTTAGATTCTTTGGTATCATGAATGGAGAAATTTTCAATTGGAAATGATTTTGGCCTTCTAAAATATCTGACATAAATTCTATATTATTCCCTATGCTCTGTTAGCATTGGACTTATTCAACTGCAAAGCTCATCTCTTTCATGGACGCCTTCACTTATTTATATAAACAAAATCTCTTATTCTTTTTAATCATTCTGCCCTCCATATGAAACTATTAGTCTGTTGACCGTATTTCTATTAAGGTTTTTGGTAACTGTCAGTTTTAAAATAAAGGTTTATAGAAAGTTGCAGTATAATGCAGAGAGGTCCCTCATACACCTTCACCAGGTTTCCCCAGTGGTTACATTTTTAGTAACTATAGTACAATATCAAAACCAGGAAATTGGGACTTACCTGGTGGCACAGTAGTTAAGAATCTGCTTGCCAGTGCAGGGGACACGGGTTCAATCCCTGGTCTGGGAAGATCCCACATGCCACGGAGCAACTAAGCTGTGTGCCACAACTACTGAAGCCAGCACACCTAGAGCCCGTGCTCCGCAACAAGAGAAGCCACTGCAATGAGAAGCCCATGCACCACATTTAAGAGTAGCCCCTGCTCGCCGTAACTAGGGAAAGCCCGCGCACAGCAACAAAGACCCAATGCAGCCAAAAATAAATAAATAAACTGTATATAAAAAAAAAGGAAATTGACATTTATAAAATGTGTGTGTATAGCTGTCTGACATTTTATCACACATGTAGATTCCTATAACCACCAGTACTATCAAAACACTGAACACTTCCAGTGAAGTATAAAATCCTACCTCCCTCAAAGTCTTTTTACCTACCCTGTTCATAATTTTTTAATGTATTTCCTTTAGACACACTGAGAACCACATGGGACATTGTTACATTGTTTGCTTCAAGTCAAATATAATTTAGAAAATGCAAGAGAAGAGGGAGAGTTTATTGTATACCCATACTTTTGGTCTTTTTGCTGTTCATTCTTCCCTCCTGATGATTTAAGACACCTTTTATCATGTTATTTCTGTTTCAAGAGCTTCCTTTGGCCATTCTTTTGGGTAGGTCTGCTGGTGACAAATTTTTAGTTTTCCTTCTTTTGAAAATGTTTTTAATTTCCCTTAGTTTCTGAAAGAAAGTTTTGCCTAATATAGAATTCTGGGTTGACATTTTTTGCCTTTGAACACCTGAACAATGTGTCACTTATTCCTCTGGCCTACATGCTTTCTGATGAGAAATCCACTTTCATTCAAATTGTTTTTCCCCTGTAAGTAAAGTGTTGTTTCACTCTTACTGCTTTCAAGATTTTATTCTCTGGTTTGTTTACTGAAGTTGTACGTTTGTTTGGTTTCTGTTTGGGTGTGAATATCTTTGGATTTATCCTTTTGGGGTTTTCTCAGTTCTTAAACCTTGACTTATTTTTTGCCAAACTTGGAAATATTTTAGCCATTATTTCTTCAGATACACTTTTAGCCCCACCGTTTTTCTCCTTTCTTTGTGAAACTCTGATGACATAAATATTAGAGTTTTTGTTGCAGTCCCACAGGTCCTTGAAGTTCTGGGGATTTTGTTTGTTTCTTTGTTTTCAGTCTATTTTGTCTTTATTCTCCAGATTGGGTAATTTGTATTGATCTTTTTATCAAGTTCACTTATTGTTTCCTCCATCCTCTTTTTTCTATTTAGTATATGGAGGGTTTTAAAAAATTTTTAGTTACTATAATTGTCAGTTCCAGAATTTCTACTTGGTTCTTTATATCTACTATTTATTTGTAAAGCTTTCCATTTGTTTCATTTGTTTTAAGCATATTCATAACTGCTCATTAAAATATTTTTATAATGGTGTCTTTGAAATCCTTATTGGATAAATCTAGTATATGTGTCATCTTTATGTTGACATGTGTTATCTTCTCACTGAAGATATGATTATTCTGTTTCTTGGTATGCTTAGTAATTTTCAGCGTATTCAGGACATTCTGAGTATTACAAGACTGTATTTTATTTAAATTTTGGTGACTAAATCTCCTCTGACATGACATAGGGTGAAAGTGGAGGCTGCCTTGTTACTGCTGGGTGGGAGTAAAAGTCCAGGTTTTCCACTCAGACTCCTTAGGGGAGTACGAGGGGCTTCTTGTGTTTGCTCCCTATGTGGGCTTCACAAAGGGAGGGCATGTATCAGGAGGCCTTGGTCCTTGTTACCACTAGATGCTCGTGAAAGTTCCAGTTTCTCGCTCGGTCTCCTTTGACATCACCCAAAGGAGAGGAAGTACATGGGGAAGGAGAAGGGCACATTGTTACTCGTGGTAGGAATGAAAAGAAAGTCCTACATTCCCACTTGTTCTTCTCTGATACCACCCAAGCAGAGGTTAGGACAAGGTCTACTAGGTTTTTGTTTTTGTTTTAAAATTATACATTACCAAATAGAATAGTTTTGCATAAACATATACTAAACTAAGAAGACAGAGCCCACTGAAAATACATAATTAAATTTATATTGTATATTTATAGGTCATTTTTTACAGATGCATTCAGTGTGTGGTTTAAAAGGGAAATTAAAAGTTAGTCCTAGCCATCATGCTAGAAGGACTTAAAATGCATACAATGGCATTATCAAAAATAATAAAAGTCCTATTTAAAATTTCAAGTCTTTTTCATTGCATAACATGAAGTTTTAGTTATCTGTTGCTTTTCAGTAAATAGGTTTTTTCCTAACTTTGAAAGTACATTAGGATTACTGTTTTTATTAATCTCAGTAATATTGGTTCCACTGATACTGCATTTATTGTACATTATGAGAACATAAATTTCAATAATTTTTCATTTGTTCAAAATATATCAAAAGCTCTATATTGTATGAAGGAAAGTTATTCCACTGTTCTAAAGCAGTTTGTAAAATACAATGTACAAATTGAACAAAATACATATAAGAAACAGGGTAAAACATCTTTCTAAAAGGCTCTACTGATAAAGAGGAGATACAATCTCTCCTCTATATTGAGTGGATTCAATGAGGGTCAGTGCACATAGTAGTCAATGGAATACAAACCAATAAAAATATGTTAGAAGAATAGAATAAAAATATCCAAGGTTCAAGTGCCTAATTTTTCCTGCTGAATCTATTTCTTTTTTTATTTTCTAACACACATGAAGACACTCTACTGAACACTCACATATATATCAAACATAATGGTTTTCATTTTAAATTTTCATTTTATTTGCTATTTAGTTTCCCCATTTTTGTCCAACTTGCTTCTCCTTAGCCCTCTCACCATTTCTGCTATGTGCTGAATTCTGCCTTCAGTGGTGATTAGCATATACACATTTAACAATTTATTAATCTGATTACTTGTTCTCCCTGTAAACAATATAATATATATGAAAGACAAATATGATATTCTGTGTCATGTTTAGTCCTACCTTTGTCCAGAACTTAATTTAGCCTTTAAGTTTATTTTAGCAAACCAATGTCAAATATTACCATGTATTTAACTATTTATTGTAGCATCAACACAAGAGAGTAAGTGAAATTTGTGAAGCCTATACTTTCCACCACTTTAAGGTGTCTGTGCAGATCATTATGTATTCCTCACCATAGGTCAGTTGCTTAGCGACCAGAGAAGTAGAGAACTACTAATTGAAAGTATTCCGTATTGCTGGCAATGTTTGCTGCAGGACATTGAACTTAGAAATAGCAGAGACTATGTCAGATAAAAATGTTGCCGGGGATGAAAGAAAACCAGTTGCAATATTATCTTAGTAGAAATGGTTATTATTTACTTATATATAGTAATTTTTGTTTGCAAAATATTTTGTTGTTTCTTTCCTATGAAAAATTACCATTAAAATTGATTTTTAGCCTTAAAAATCATCCATACAATGAGAGGAAAAATCATAGTTGTAGCTTCTATTAAGAAGAAAAATAAAACAAAATAGAAAACAAACAAGAAAGTGAAGAAAAGGAAGAAGGAGAAGATGCAGAAATAGCACTAAGTTAAATCTAGGTTCCTTGAGATAAGTAACAATATCTATATGGGCTTTTCTGAATGCATATTTCATAATAAAAACAAAAGAGGAAGAGGAGGAGGAAGAGGAGAGAAGGAAGAAGAAGAAATTGGGAGAAAAAGAAGAGAAATAAAGCCAAATATGAAGGGGAAAGAAAATTGAAAAAAAAAAAGTAGCAATACTGTAAGTGCATGGATTCAAAACATTAATTTTATACAGTCTATTAAGCTTTCTATTATAAAGATTAAGTAAAATCAGGATTATTTTCTCATTTCTCCATGTAATATACAATTTATGTGTCCACGGAAAGTAGAAGTGTGGTCATTGTGTGCCCACTTTCATTTAATAAAAAGACTAGGTCAGAGAAAGA
Source organism: Monodon monoceros (assembly GCF_005190385.1). Classification (NCBI taxonomy): domain Eukaryota; kingdom Metazoa; phylum Chordata; class Mammalia; order Artiodactyla; family Monodontidae; genus Monodon; species Monodon monoceros. Next base: position 104,461,362 of record NW_021703778.1, read on the forward strand.
GAACACATCCTTCACAAGACCAAGACTCAGTTACCAAGTTGGCTCAATTCTCTTGTTAGCTTATTTGCTATAAGAATTCTAATATAATTTTGTATTTATGGACTTCTCTCACACTCCACAGACGTACGGGCATTAAGAGTGTGTGTGTGTGTGTGTGTGTGTGTGTGTGTGTGATTTGAATAACTGGTTTTTATAAGAATTCATTTGTAGCAATAGTTGTCACATCTTTAAGCAGATTATATCTAGTAATGTCTAAAAAATGGGATATATGTTAATTTGACGTCCAGTCACCTGATGATTAACTATACATCTTATGTGGATTGCAAATATATATTTTTAAAAGACCTCAAAGCATATCTAAATGTTTAAAACCACAACTGATCAGAATTTAACTGTTAATGTCCAGAAGCCGTTTCAAGATCATGCATGGTCATTATGAATATCAGCTGTCTGCAGTGATCTGAAGATAAAAGTTATAAGAGATGCTCTTAGTCTATGCTGTACTTATGATGCAACCTTTTAAAATATATCCTAGAGATTAAGTAGTCATTCGTCTGTTTCTCATAAAAGCTGAGTGTCAAACGTGCTAAAATTCCAATTCGGCTCTTTGTATTCTGGCTATACTTATGCAGAATGTTAATAAAACTTTCTCTTTGGGTATTCATGAAAAGTAGTCTCTGTTTACTTAAGGGTGGCTTGCACTTCTTCCCCCAGAGGTTTAAAGTTAATGGATGATAGGATTGAAAAAGATACAGGAAAGTTGATCGAAATTCTTAATTGGTAGAAAGAAGTCAGATCGGCCTTTGCTATAGCATACTGACTGGCATTCTATTCATAATCTGTTTTTGTCTTTCCATGTTTTAAAAATAAATACTTGAAGATAATATTAGCTGATTACAGTTTTCTGTGGCTGTATAACAAATCACTCCCAAACATGCAGCTTAAAACAACTAAGCAACAAGCATTTATCTGCTCATGGTTCTGCAATCTGGGCTAAACTCAGCTGCGTGGCTTGCCTTTCCTCCAGATGGTGTTGGCTAGGTTTTCCCATGTGTTTATATTCAGTGGGCAGCTCTACTGGGACTAGAGGTTCCAGGATGGCCCCATTTATATGTTGGGCAGGAGAGACTAGGAGATGACCGGGCCTTCTTTTCTGTCTTCCTGGTCCTCCATTCTCCTGGGCCTTTTCCACTGTGGGGACGCTCAGCCTCAAGAAAGCTAATCTGGGCTTCCCTCGTGGTGCAGTTGTTAAGAACCCACCTGCCAATGCAGGGGACATGGGTTCAAGCCCTGGTCCGGGAAGATCCCACATGCCACGGGGCAACTAAGTCCATGTGCCACAACTACTGAGCCTGCGCTCTAGAGCCCACAAGCCACAACTACTGATCCCGCGTGCCACAACTACTGAAGCCCGCACACCTAGAGCCCATGCTCCACAACAAGAGAAGCCACCACAATGAGAAGCCCAAGCACCACAACAAAGAGTAGGCCCAGCTCACCGCAACTAGAGAAAGCCCGTGCACAGCAACAAAGACCCAATGCAACCAAAACTAAATAATAAGTAAATTAATTAATTAAAAAAAAAAGAAAGCTAATCTGGACATCTTTGCACAGTGGCTCAGGGCTAAGAAGGAAGAAAGGGAAACTGGAAAGCCTCCTTAGGCCTAGGACAGAAACTTGTACAATGTCATTTCTGCTGTATTCTTTTGGTTCAAGTAACTCAAAAGGCTAACCTATGTTCAGATTGGGAGGACACTGTAAGAACAGGAATTGAAGAGGCATCATGATTCACTGATCATTTGGTAATACTATGTGTCAAGGTTATAATTTGTTGAACTATATAGTCTGAGTGGAAAAGCAATATATCCTCACGTTTGGTTCCTACTGTTGTCATAACAAATTACAACAAACTTGGTGGCTTCAAATAACAAGTTCATTCTCTTGCAGTTCTGGAGGTCAGAGGTCTAAAGTGTACGTGTTTGTAGTGTTGGTTCCTACTGGCGGCTCTGAGAGAAAATCCATTCCGCACTGTTAGGAGTTCTTGGTGTTCCTTGGCTTTTAGACATATCACTTCAATCTCTGCCTCTGTCTTCACATGGCCTTATCTTTCTGTCTCTGTCTATTCTCTTATAAGAACACTTATCACTAGATTTAGAACTCATCATAATCCAGGATGATTTTATCTTAGATCCTTACCTTAATTGTATCTTCAAAGACCCTTATTCCAAATAAGGCCATATTTTGAGGTTCCAAGTGTACATAATTTGGGGAGGGAACACCATTCAAACCATTAGAGTTTGCTATCAAACTTTATAATTTTCCCCCATGCTTTTAGTCATCTCTACTACAAAGAACTTGGATTTGGAAAATTTCATATCCACTCATAATTAGGGCAGCATTTCTCAGAGCATATTCCTCAGGAAACGCATTCTAAGAGTTGTCCTACGGGTAAAGAGTTTCTTGGTCACAAGATTTTGGAAAGTACTGCTTACTATTAATACTTTCTGGAAATTCACATTGTGCTTTAATTTATTAAAGAGAAATCATTCAGGAAAAAATATGAAATTTTTAGAAGCACATTTTTTCCCCTAAATGCATGTAGATACCGAACACCTCTAGTTTTATTCAAGTAATACCTATCAAAACCTCACAGAACCAGGGTCATATGTACCAAAGATTCTGATATGAACTGTGGTGTAGACTACATGATATTAGTTTCAAAACGTTGAACAAAATCAACCACATACATGAGTGAACATTTTAATAATCTGCTTCCTGCCTGTGAACAAGACCTTTTGACACCTAAAATGTTCTTTCTGCTTTTTCTGATTAATTCCTATATGTCTTTTAGAACTCTCATTAGAGGTTATTTTCAAAAGAAAGCTTTTAACTCTCCAAAGATTCAGTTAGATGTTCTTTCAATTTTTCTTATAGCTCCCTATTCGTAACACTAATATATCACTAAAACACTCTACTATAATTACCTTGGTTTGTGTTGTTTAGCCGCCAACCATATGCTTACTGAGGTTAAGAATCTTATTTGTCATTGATTCCTGGGACACAACTTGTATTCAATTAATGTTTGTTTGAATGAAAACGTGAGAAATTTTGACATTGGGTAGAAATAGATCAACAAATAACCAGTATATATAAACTTGAAAGAGCATTCAGTTATAAAATATTTTGCATGGAAATCACTTTTTCAAAATATCACACTTTCAAAGTAATGTCATATAAAGTCCTTTATTTCCCACAGTTTGCAACAATCATCCTCAGAACTTAACTCTTTGTGTTCTATATGTCCAGCACTAAACAATGGGCTGGCAAAGTTGTTAGAAAAAGACATGGAGTAAATCTTATTAGCCACTTGGTAAAACAATTAAAAAAAAATTAAATCCCTTTGACTCAGTTAATAATGACTGAATCCATTTATGTTACTTGGGTATTTATGTTTCTCCAAGAAACAGTGCTAAATTTGACTGGTCAAGCTAAGAATATTTTTTTTCTTTTAAATGGTACAGTTACTTTTTATTTTATTTTATTTTATTTATTTATTTATTTTTGCTGTGTTGGGTCTTCGTTTCTGTGCGAGGGCTTTCTCTAGTTGTGGCAAGCGGGGACCACTCTTCATCGCGGTGCACGGGCCTCTCACTATCGCGGCCTCTCTTGTTGCGGAGCACAGGCTCCAGACGCGCAGGCTCAGTAGTTGTGGCTCACGGGGCTAGTTGCTCCGCGGCATGTGGGATCTTCCCAGACCAGGGCTCGAACCCGTGTCCCCTGCATTAGCAGGCAGATTCTCAACCACTGCACCACCAGGGAAGCCCCAAACTAAGAATTTTAAGAAGTAAAAAACAAGTTTCCCTTTTAATAGCCTTTGCATAAGTGAAGCCTTTGTATACCCCTTCCCATAGTTTTCTTTAGAAACAATAGTTCTGTTGTTTTCTATACTCATTCAGAATTATCCAAACAGCTCAAATAATAGAATCAACCAAGAAAAGTAAATTTCAGACAGTGGGCATACTATCCTACTAGTGAGATGTTTACTTCCAAACCTTCTGCCCCTCCACCCCCTAAGACACACACACTGTTAGAGAAATATTATTTAATTATGGTGTAACTAATCAAAAACTTTATGTTCAAAGACTTTCAGAATTTCATATCTAAATACTTTTGCCAATATAAAATTTCACAGCCTAAGGAGAAGTTGGCACAAGGGTCATTCTCTTTTACATGGCTTGAAAATAAGCTTTAGTAACAGTCATTCCTGATAAATAATAGTTTCATGGAGTAAAATTCATTTTCTCGATGTAAACAGTTCATCCTATTGAGTATCAATATATTATCCCTGAAACCTAGGTTTCAATTTAACAAAACAGATTTATCAGTTCACTGAATATTATTCAGGAAAAAAATTCATATTCCAAATAAGTAATTTATTTACCTGGTTAATCCCAAGATATTTACTGTCAATAATCTTGGTTACAAGTTGAGAATTAGGATATACAGTAAGTTCCTAAAACTCTACCGAATATTATTTGTACTGAGTAGAATTAAATTTAATCATCATGTTAACTTTTTAATCCTAGTTAAAGACTTTTCGCATGTATTCTTCTCCTGGTTTGGATATAATTGCAAAAGTAAACGTATATCCCTAGTTGCTCTCTTGCCAACTACAGCTGGGTTGCACCTACCCAAGTAGTTGTTTTATAATAAGTGCATATTAAGCAAATTAGTGTTCAACTCTCAAGCTTACACAGAATAGAATTTTGAAGCACTTTTCCATCAGAAAAATATTTTTAGCATTTTGTGTTTGCTGTTGTTCTTCACACCTATAACCTATGAAAGCCTACCTAAAGGAAGTCAGAGGCAACATTTCAGTAAGTTAACTTTCATAGATTTCTTCAGCTCATGGGAGCATTTTCCTGCTTTAATTTGCCAGGAGAGACCTGACCTAAGAAAGTGCAAGTACTGTTTTATGAGGTGAGAAAACACCTACATGAGACTCTTTAGTGATGGCATGTGATTCTCCCTTGTTATAATCACATGCCATCCCAAGTAGAGTTCTGTAGCTTCAGTAAATCATAGGAGAAAAAAACCGGTTTACATCATATCCAACAATGAAAAGTCTCACAAACCTGTAGCTATCTGGTGGCCCTGGAACTCCTCACTTGGTAGCTTGCAAAACCTAAAATAATCTATTACATCTAGACCTAGCAAATTCGAAATTTTTAGAATACACTCAGTGACTTCTGATGGGATTCATACCTATCATACATTGAAAGACAGTTAGTAGACCCAACAGGAAGAACTTCAAAATATTTTTGTTTCCTATGGAAGTTTGGGAATCTTGACTCCCTAGATGTTCTGTTTGCAAGTCTTCACGCACTGTTTTGTCTTACTTATTTCTCCTCACATACACACAAGCTATTTTCTTGCCTATTGTGTGTACTTGGCAGGTTTTCTGGGCACAGTGCCCAGTTGGTTTAATGTGTGCTTATTATTGCCTATAGTGTCCCTGATTTTGTTTTGCAAATGAGCATTCTATAAATTATTAATGATTATTATTGTACTTTAGATTCCACTTTGCTTTTGGAATTTAGAAACAGAGAGTGAACATTGAACCCAGTGGGTAATAACCAAGAATATCAAAGCTATACCCAATGCTCAACTGTAAGGGAGGAGATTAAAGAATGTTTTGTAGTAAACAAAACAGGATTATTCCTATTGCAGTTAAAATAAAAGTAAACATGAAGGACTAAATTTATTACTTGACAAAATGCTCATAATGTCATTTATTCCCTTTTTACCACCTAAATATTACGCATAAGTCTCTTGATCAATATCCATGGGTAAACATATTCTTTAAGTATAGAGAGCCAGAGAAAGTGTTAACTTTTCTCCTCCAATTCACAAGTTTTTGTACCTTATGTAGTATGACACACTATCAAACATTTAACAAGTCACTGCTGAATTCACCTCTGAATTTTGAGTCAGATAAAAGCAATTTGAATTTAGGTATCATTTCAAAGAAGAAAAAAGTCATATTTATAAATAACTTACACACATATTTTTAAAAGAAGAAATACTAAAGAAGGAAAAACACAGAGGAAAATATGAGGGAAAAAGGTCTCTGGAAGTGCAAAAGAAGAAAAGGAAATGTTTTATTGGCAGTGAAATATAACTACTAATCCACTGTATATAAGTGAAAATTTGGTTTTTACCTTATTGCTGTAATGCTTTACATTTTGTAATTAGAGTTTAACTAAAGGATAATACATACCCAATAAAGCGAAGCTCAGAAGATGTTATGAATTGTAAAATAAGAACCATCTCACTATTTTTATACTGAAAAACAAAATATACTCATTCTCAATTATTTCATCCTGACTAATGCAAAAAATAATGAAATATTTTATTTTCCAAAATCATTCTTCCTTCCCCTCAATTTTCTCTCTCTCTCTCTCTCTCTTTCTCTTTTGTGCATTGTAAATATTTTTTAAATTCATTCTCCTGAAATTGGATCTGGACATAAGACTTTGATATACTTTGCTATAAATCTTTGTTTTATTACAATACAAATATTCTCTACATTTTCATTATTATAATATTGATTCAGCTTTAGGATTAATTTATATGCAAAGCAAATAATTCACCCAAACTTGTAAGGGATATGCATTATCAGAACACAACACCTGCAGGACAACAGAGAGGTTAATTTCATTGTTGCTCTGAAGCAAAAGGAGATCATAATGGAGTCTGCAGTAACCAAGCTCTGTGAAATAGTTGCATTAGTCATTAACTTTCCAGCACTAAATTTCATATAAAACTCAATTAACTACTACATAGCTTTTAATGACAATATTTTTTCAGATGCAGCTCTTGTTTACTAATAAGATTTCACATCACGACTATCTGTTCCATTACTTTCTCCATGTTAATATTCAAGTCTAGATTTTCTCCAAAGAAAATGGAGCAATGAAAATTGCATTTGCTAAAAGTTCTCCTTGAATTATGTTTCAACATTTCAAGTGTGTTAATGTAATGCTTTAGAAGCTAAAGGGAATGATTATATAGGAAGCCAAAGTCCTCTATGTCTATCCCCAGGATTGATTGTTTGCTGTTTATGCATATTTCCCCACAACATTGCTTCTGTGTTGGAATTTATCAGGATCAGAACCGTCTAAATTGGAAATGTCCCTTAGTATATTTTTATCACAGTGAAAGTCAAAGCCTAGAATAACAAAAAGGCACAAAATTAATGTCATCAGGAAACAATTTACACAGCTAATTAGCATAGCATTCTCATATAAAAAGACAGATGGATTAAGGGATCAGGTCAGTCATAGCCTGCAGTACACTGCTTCAGTCTTTAATCCCCTGCTGTTACCTATCAACGGGTGCTTTTTTTATGGACTTAGATAGATCCCTGGAAAGATTTAGATTCTCCCATTAGATTGATTCACCTTGTTCCTTTAACTTTCATTGATGATATGTTTCATTATTCCTTACTAAAATAACAACAAGAACGTGAATTTAGTTAGCAGCTAAAGAATCCAAATAAAAAACATATTTGAACATTTCTCAGTTAATAGCTTCCACAACAACACCCACAGACACACTTATTGCTCTGTTGTGCTAAGAAATAGAATCTGGTTTGAGGGCAACAATGGAAGAGTTATTTCCTACTTCAACCAGAATTGAGATTATTTTGCAAGTGCTATACATACACAGCATCTAAGACAATAATACATCACACAGCAGCTGCACGTGATCCACTCTGAAAAATGTCAAATTCTTTTAATAGAAGTATTCAATCAGAATAGATTGATTTCCATGAGTCTTCTTTAAAATGTTTCCAAAAGTAATGTCTAAGAAAAGTATCACTAAAGATATTTGATCCAGTATATGTAAAGCCAAAACCAACAAATGAAAAAAAACTGTCTATGAAAAAAAAAATTTTTTTTAAGTTTCAGGGCATAGGAAAATAAATTATTTCCTTTAATTATTGCATTAATTTCCTAGAGCTACCATAATAAAGACTCACAATGTGGGCAGCTTAAAACAACAAAAATTTATCATCTCATGGTTCTGGAGACTAGATGTTCAAAATCTAGGTGTTGGCAAGTTTGGTTCCTTCTGGAGAGCTCTGAGGGAGTGTCTGTTCCATGCCTCTCCCAGTTTCTGGTGGTTGCCAGCAATTTCTGGTGTTTTTTTTCTTTGTCGGTGTATTACTCTGATCTCTGCCTCTGTCATCCTATGGAGTTCTTCCCTGTGTAACTCTGTGTTTCTCTGTCCAAATTTCCTCTTCTTGTAAGGACACTAATCATTGAATTAGGACCCACCCTGATCCCACATATCCTCATCTTAACTTGATTATATCTGCAAAGACCCTATTTCCAAATAAGGTCACATTCACAAGTGCTGGGGTTAGGATTTCAACATATCTTTTTAGAGACGTAGCCATAACAACCAAAATACAATCAGAACAATCAGAATATTAGTTTATTAATTTATAACAAGAATTATGTTATATGAAATAAAATTCTTACTTCAGCATGGCCAGTACATATTTTCCCCCAAAGGCACATCTGTATGGAAAAACAAAATATAGTCCCATGATTGCTGGGTATGTATTATATCAGGAAAAAAAGAGATAATTAGAAATTTTAATGCTATCAAGTCAAAAGCAATGGGCACATGCATTTTCATGATAGGAAGTCTTGCCAGTGGAATTGGCAATTCCACTAGCCCAGGCTTCCTTCCTATCTCAGGACTTGGAATTGTACTTGAAGAGAATGCAGGTTTATACCTTAGAGACTCATCTGCATCTCTGTTTCAAAAAGTGACTAACTGTCCTGTGATTGACAGACTTTCTTTAGCTATGTTAATGAATTCATTCCTGACACTGGAAAATCCTCTTGGCTTTAGACCCCTTAGGTTGCTTTAAAATGCTTAAATCTCAGATGGTATTCTTCCTTCTCTTAGTTTCAGGGATTATATTTCTGCAGCTCTTTTCCCTGTTAGCTCAATGTGCTGGGAACTTACCTGTATATATATATATAGAATATATACATGTATTCATCCAAATTGCCCTATTTGGAGAGCCATGAAGGTATTCTTTTTTCCATTCTCTCTTTTCAATAATGATACAAATTATTCAAAAATAAGATCTTTTTTAAAAATAATCACAGTTATCATTTATTGAGAACCTATTATTTGCTAGGAAAAATGTGGCATACTTTGCTTTCATTATCCTGTTTACTTCTTAATATCTCAGTGCGTTATTTCCTATTATTTCTCTTTCAAAGATGAGGAAACCAAGGCTCATATTGCTGCTTGTGCTCTCCGTAGCACAAATAATAGAGATTAAAATTATTAGTTTTTCACTTCTTCAGAGGTCTTGCTTCATATTTCCTTCCCTTCAGCAACCTGCATTATTCCCAACTATATTCCCCTTTTAGCCTGGAAATTTTGAGCATCCATGCCTTTGCCTGTATTATTTCCTGCTTGTAAAATGTCTCATTTCAATTTATCTAACTCCTGGTTATTATTTAAGGTAAGGTTAAAATACCAACTCATCCACGAAGCTTGTGGGAACAAGTTGAAATTAATAACTACTTGTTCTATACTCACATAGCCCTTTGTTAATAATAATATTAAGCATTCTATCTTTCATGCCATTAATAGTCATTTGTGTATGTATTTATCTCCTTCAACAGACTCTAAAATCCATTAGAGACTTGCTAATTTATTTACTAATTAATTCAACAAATTTTGGAGGGAATATCTAGAATAACTAGTATGTTATTAGACATTGACTATCCTACCGTGAACAAAAGAGGTAAAATCTCTTCATGAATGTAAATCTTAGGGAATATGATGTTAGTCAGATAAATATACAAATAAAAAATAAAATTGTAATATAGAAGCCAGGAGTGAACAACATGTTGAAGAACATTTAGTTTAAATTTTAAAATATCAGGTAGTTTTTATTTTGATTTTTAAATTACCTTAATTAAATTAATATTCATTAAAAATAAGATATTTGCTTCCTCATGAACAGCTTTAAAATAATGGATAAATCACTTTCTTCCAACTGTAGGATGTATTATTATCTTATTGTTATTGTCCCATTACCATTACCAATTTAAAGAAAACTAAAACATATTGTCACAGAAGAAGGACTTAACATAAGAAGTACATAAAAAGATCATTCTTCATGTTTATCTATCTGTGGTTATAATTAAGAATACAGCCAAGTAATGACCTTTATGATGATAATGATCCTGTGTGATCCTTGATTTCAACACACTGAATTTTTTTCCTTACTTGTAAATATTACACGTGTATGAAAGTTATTGTCAATGCCTAGCAATAAATATGAAATGTGCAATTTTTGGTGACTACACAATATTGATTAGATGGACAGAGCTTATTCTTAAATTTCCTACCTATAAAGTAAATTGGAGATTAAGTTTGGGGAATTTTATAGCTAGAAAAAACAGATCATTCAGTACGAATCTTTTATGTTGTAGATGAAGCAAATGGAGCTCATAGAAAGTGAATTTACTTAAGCAAAATTGCAGCTCCAGTAATGGACATAGCAGTAGCTCAATCCCGTATTTTTTCACTTTAAGTCTACAATTAGGAAAATTGTATCCAGTAAACGACTGATCTGTAAAGTACAAGAATTATGGATGATTATGGATAATTATTTGCATTCTTTTAGAATAAAGAGCACATTTAAAAAGCACTTGTAATTTATCAGTTTTTAGTCTCAACATCATTACCAGCTTTTTGGGGGACCCCACCTTTTCTATATATTGTTTTCCATTTTGATGATCAGTGATATATTTGAAAGACATAATTTGGAGGGCTAGAGTAGAGTACTATTATGTTTTGCATTCAAGTTGTATTTCTATTTGTCTTCTTCCTGATTCTCTTTATATTCAACTCATTAAAAATAATTTCTGGACTTGATGTTAACCTAGGAATATGATATGTTCAAAAAATGCATAACTGATTTCTAGAATGCTAAATTTTATAGCTAAAATTTAGCTTTATTAAAATAAAAACAAAACAAAAAACTATTGTCTTTTTAAGATAGATGACATCATCCTTTGAGGATAGTCAGAGAGTAACATAAATACAATAGTCTCCTTATGGGGTGGGACCTGTCCAAGCTCAGGACACTCAGATGGATGTCTCGCTGGTGTTTCAGCCTTGGACCATGACCATGTACTATGAATACATGTTGACACGTATAGATGTATATTGTGAAAAGTAGTCTGAGGGCCCCTCTTTAGCGTTAATGTCCCAGTTATAGTATCAAATGTGTTGTTAGAGAAGCACTAGTAAAACTAGTAACTGATTCCCCTTGACTTCCTTTGTCTCCTTCATACAGGCTAAAACCAGGAGAGGGAAAAGGACAAGTAAGCATGCAGAACCAGCACACACCATCATATTGGCTGAGAACTGATGCTCGTGCATGCACAGCGCCAGCGTGTGAGCCGAGGCATACCCCATGCGGAGGCTGTTTGTGAACCTCCGATGTGTGACTTTGTCCTGTTTTGGCTGGAGTTGCTTGGAATGGCGGCAGTACAGAAGTAAGTAAATATTTTTTCAAGGAAAAACTTTAAAGCTCAGTTCGGATAAGCAGAGCACTGTGTACCAGATTTTCAGCATACGTTGGTGTGGCAGTTTGTGCTACATCAGATTACTTTTTGTCCTTATTATATTTTTCAGCCAGAATCCCAGGTCAAATGGTAAATTTTAAACCAAGCTGAGTATAAGAGGTTTTGACCTTATCTTGTTAGGTCTGGACACTATTATCTAGGCATTAAATCAGCAAACTCAGATTTTGATTCTATTTAACTTGTTCTAAATTACATTTCAAGCCAAAGAAGGAAATACATAGGTATTGGATATATTGACCATCTCCTCAGACTCCTGGTATTATCTCCTCTCTCCCCTTGCCAAAACCAGAGTATCAAGTTTGATTGTTTGATAAATGCTGATAGTAATTATGTCTTTCAGAAGCATACTGTTATAGAAACACTAGGGACTGGTATATATTAATCCATGAACAACTAAAGATAAATCTGAATTCTTCTGAAAGGGCATATATATACATTTTCTTGGGTTGAAATAGAAAAATAAAACTGAATAATTATAAATCAAAGAGTAAGAAATTTATAATGTTTGGAACTCACTATCTCTGTGTAGCAGGCATGAGACACATAGGGTGTTTCATAAGATAGTTTTTGGTGTTCAGAAAATGATCAGCAGAAAGATTAAAGAGAAACAAATAAAGACATAGTGATAGAGCTTGAAAAACAACTTTGCTTTAAGAGAGTTTGAGGCTTGGCATATATGAATGGGAAAAGGAGAAGTACCCATAGGTCAGGGAGGGTAAACATGGGTACCTACGTGGATTCAGAATCCACTGACCTCAAATCTCTCACTGTGTGAGACTCTACAAGATATAATTAAAGAAGTATATTAAGAAAATAAAAATAGGCCCAAACATATATAGAAAAAAAAAAAGAAAAGAAACCATCTCAAACCAGTAGATACTGTTAGACCTACATGTGTGAGAGAAAGGATGAGATAAACATACAAAATAATTGAAAGTCTTAGAGGTCAACAGAGAAAGTGTGTTCCACTGCTGCAGGGATAGATGATCAGGTAGGAGTATCCCTGCAGTCTTGGGAATGATACAAGTTATTCAAACCTGAAAAGTGCAAAGGCCGAGGGCAGGGAACATTTTGAGGATCATTGGAAGTACTAGTCTTCCTTGGGCTCCTATGGACCAGGCTGCAAAATTTATCAACATCTTTAGGCTAAAAATTTTACAGGTGATTCTTCATTTCTGACTACATGGAGAAAAGGAGAGACTGATTTCCTTTGGGATATGAGGGCCCTAGAAGACCAAAGTACAATAGAAAGGCAAGGGATTGGGATATGGGCAGAGTTAGAAGAAATGATTATAAATGTTAATTATCCACAAGAGATGAAGGTTATTTCACTAGACATATTCCATACTAAGTTCAGAACTGAAATAGACATGAAAGACTTAGTAGAGAAATGCAAATAAATGTGTTTAAACTTGAGCTGGAATATTGAATAGGAGAAATATTTTTGTCCTAAGAGGCAGTGTAGCCTTGATGTGGATCTAGCACTTTTAAGAACCTCCTATGGCAGCCCTAAGCTCATGGGGCAGAGGAGGACATACAAAGAGAGAGGTATCAGTGAGGGGGCCTTATGAAAGTGGGTATGGATTGGCCTGTGTAAATCTCCTTCATCCCAAAATAGATTGGCACACATTGGTTGACCATAGCCTTTGATATTTAGAGTTGATATACTAAGAGATAGGAAAGACAATTTATTTTCCATCATATTATTTCCTGAGTGGAGACTCCTATCTTACTTCAGAGGAAGTGTTTTTGTAGTGTCCTTAACAGCCTCTAACAACTTCCTCTGTGAGAAAAGGAATTCCTAATTTTTGGCAAGAGATTCATAAAAAACTATTATTTTTCTATTGTATTTAATTTATTTCATATATTTATGTATGGCATGGCTACCTGTATCCTAGGCATGCCAGGTTTCAGGCTGTGGGCTTGGTTTGTGCTTCTATTTTGTATATGGTGAGCAGTTTAAGGATAAACCTTTCTGCTATGCCTAGCTCTGTTTCATTCTCTCCATCTCAGTTTATCAGTCTCTGGGTAGTCTAGCCTGAGACACAAGCTCTGTCAGTTTATGATAGAGATTCAGAGCTCTGTTGTAGAGAACTTTTCAATTTATATTGGTAAGTAAGTAGTTGTTCAACAGAGCCATTAAAAAATGCCTTCCATATTGGGGGTAATGGGATTTTCTCTCTGAGCCTAAGAGAGAGCTTACTTTTTATTCATATATGGTCATTAATTCACTTTTTATTCATATATGGTCATTAATTCTTGACTGATTTGTGTACTAGGTTGTCTAAAACTTAGAACTTGAAAGGGACTTTTTTCAGTCCTTGCATTTGACCCGAACTATTTTGGGAAGAACCAGAATATAGCTAGAACCCAACCATCAGATAAGAAGGGTTCCCGAATTTGGAGAAAGCATTTCTCCTAAAAATCCTGCAAAATTTATAGAAGGCATTGTAACATTGAATATAGCCTATTGAATAAATGAGATTTTACTCAAAGAAAATATTCATTTAGTAATTCCTTACAGGATACTTAATAAGATATTTACATGTATTTTTATTTGAAAAAAAAATTATTTCACTGAAAACTAAGGTCCCTCAGTGGCATGATATATTTTATTTATTCTCTCTTCAGTAGTTTACGGTAGCAAATGAGATGCACGAGAATGTGGAGGTATTCCTAAAGATTAGTAGTTTTTGGAACTATTCTTGAAAAAAATGATCTTTTAATCCTTGAAAAGTATACTTTTAAAAACCTAATTAAATCAACTTTTCTAAGAATCTTAGCAATACAAAATATAACATTGTAATTTGGACTAATATTTAATTGATTAATATGTTACCTTTTATTGGAGAATTGCATTAATAATCAAGATACAGATGCCAGGTTTGCTTGTTGCTTCTGGGGAGTTGTTGCTCCCAGGTACTTTCAGCTAACAGAGCAAGGAAGTATAGCCCATGTGTATACAGTAATTGTAAATATTTCTATATCAACCATGCATATCTGTATTAAGCTAAACATGAGTTCATACTGATGTCTCCAACTTAAAGACATCACAACATGGCTCATTCTAGCTTTCTCACCTTTTCTGTAATCTCTTACCCAAACCGTGAAAAATCTGGTTTCCACAATCCACCATCAGTTTACTTAATTGTTCATTTGCAGTATGCATGTATAGTGTTAGCAGAATGGTTAAGCTATACCCCTGTGGGAGAAAAAAAACTTAACTGAAGTACTGTGCTGATGTACAGTTCCTGTTGCCTTTAATCTTATAGTCTCAATTCCAAAGTCACTTTGTTAAGCATATCTCCTTCACCTACTTCAGTGAGATTGTTTCATACATTAAAAAAAATATATTTTATTGAAGTACAATTGATTTATAATGTGTTAATTTCTGCTGTACAGCAAAGTAATACATTTATACAAATATATAGATTCTTTTTCATATTATTTTCCATTATGATTTAATATGGGATATTGAATATAGTTCCCTGTGCTATACAGTAGGACTTTGTTGTTTAGCCATTTTACATATATAATAGTTTGTGTTTCATACATTTTAATAGTTATACTTTTTGTCAAATTCTGCATTCCATTTTGCAATCTCTCTACTTCCCAAATGGTAACTTTAAAAAATTTCTTAAAGTAAGGTTCACTCTTCATGCTCCAAAATTCTATGCATATTGCCAAATGAATAATATCATGCGTCCACCATTACAGTATCATAGAGATCGTTTTAATTTCAAAAAAACAAGTCCCCAGTGTTTTATCTGTTCAATCCTCTTCCCTCTCCTTTTCCCTGTGATACCTCTGATCTTTTTGCTGTTTCTCTAATTCTGCCTTCTACACAAGTTTATACAGTACAGTTAGAATCATACAGTAGGTAGCATTTTCAGACAAACTTCTTTCACAGAGCAATAGGTATTTAACATTCATCTATTTTTTCTTGTAGCTTGATAGTTTATTACTGAATAATAGTCTATTGTATGGGTGTACCATAATCTATCAATTAACCTATTTAAAGTCATCTAAAGTTGCTGTCAGTTTTTATGATTATGAAAAAAGCTGCAGTAGGCATTTATGTGTATATTTTTATGTTCTATAAGTCTTCATAGCATTTGGGTAAATACAGGGGCGCATGATTGCTGGAGAGTATGGTGAGACTGTGTTTGGATTTATAAGAAAGTGCAAGCTGTCTTTCAGTGTCTGTACCATTTAAAATTCTGGCAATAACAGCAATTATCACTGTGCATATTTGTCAGATTTTGGTATTGTTAGCCATAAATTTTAGCCATTTGAATGAGTGTACAGTGGTATCTCACTATTGTTTTGATTTGCATTTCTGTAATGACAAATTATGTTGAGCATCTTTTAATATGCTACTTACCGTCAGTATATCTTCTTTGGTACAGTTTCTGTTTGGATCTATTCTCCATTTTTTAATCCAGTTGTTTGTTTTCTTACTGTTGAGTTTTAAGGGTTCTTTGTATATTTTGGATATCAGTCCTTTATCAGATGTATGTTTTGTAGATATTATCTCTCAGTCTGTGGCTTGTCTTTGCATTATCTTGATAGTGTCTTTCATAGCATAGACATTTTTAATTTTAGTAAAACCCAATTTAACAATTTTTTTCCGCTAGAGATCAAGTTTTTGAGGTTGTCTTTATAAATGCATCATCAAACTCAAGATCACTCTTAATATGAGCATATCTTTTTTTAACTAGTTCCAAATATACATTTTAAACTAATCTAAGATCACCTTCAAATAACACTTCATACCACTTCACATGTTAAGGGATTTTAACAGCATATTTCCAATTCCTCTTTCCCATTTTGATTATCCATTTCCAGCTATAATAAGCCAGTACATCCTTGCTATTATTACTTTACACAAACAGTTATAGTTTAGATCAGTATAGAACAAGAAAAATAAAACATTTTATTTTACCCTCAGTTAGTCCTTCTCTGATATACTTCCTTTCTTTGTGCAGATGCAAGTTTCTGACCTGTATCATTTTCCTTCTCCCTAAAGAACTTTTTTTAAACACATTTGCAGGGTGGGATTGCTAGCAATGAATCCCCTTAGTTTTTGGCTGTCTGGTAAAATTTTTATTTCTCCTTCACTTGAAGGATAATTTTACTAGATATAGAATTTTAAGTTGATGCTTTTATTCTTTCAACACTTTAAATATTTCATCTCACTCTCTTCTTACTTGTGTGGTTTCTTATGAGAAGTGGGCTATAATCCTTACCCTTGATCTTCTGCAGGTAATGTATTTTTTCCCCTGGCTTCTCTCAAGTTTTTCTCATCTTTGATTTTTTGCAGATAGAATATGTTAGGCCTAGCTGTTGCATTTTTGGCATGATAATCATGCTGGATATTTTCTGAGCTTCCTGGGTCTGTGATTTCATTCATGTTATTATGTTTTAAAATTTCTTGACGATGACTGCTTCAGATATTTATTCACCTCTCTTCTCTCTCTCTTCTTCTAGTATTCCAATTACGTGTATATTACAACTTTGAAAATTGTCCCACGTTCTAGGATGCTCTGTTTGGTATTTTTTTCTTTTTTCTCTTGGCATTTTAGTTTGAAATATTTCTCTTGAACTATCTTAAATCTCACTGTGTCTTCAACTGTGTCTGGTCTACTAATGAACCCATCAAAGACATTCTCTATTTCTGTTACAGTTCTTTTGATTTCTAGCATTTCCTTTTGATTCTTTCTTAGAGTTTTTATTTCTCTGCTTTCATTACCCATCTGTTCTTGCATTTTGTCTACTTTTTTCATTAGAACTCTTAACATCTTAAGCATAGTAATTTTAAATTCCCTGTCTGATACTTACAAAATCTGCATCGTCATTGAGTCTTGTTCTGCTGATCTCTTTATCTCTTCAGACTGTGTTGTTTTTTTTTCCTTGCCTTTGCCATGCTTTGTAATTTTTTGTTGTTGATGAAAGTCAGATGTGTTGTATCAGTAATAGGTACTGGGGTAAATAAACCCTTAATGTGAAGATATATGCTAATCTGGCTACAAGTTGAGCTATGTTTGATGTTTGCCATAACTCTAGATGTCAGAGGCTTCAAATTCCTCTAGTGTCCTTTGTTTATGTCTCCTGTCTTACCTTTGGGCTTTCCTAAGTACTTTTCCTCAAAGAGTGTCTGCTTCTCACAGTTTTTTCAGCTGTAACCTCCAGTTGTTATACTGAAGTTCAGTTGGCTTAAATTTTAAGGTATGAGGGAGGGAAACCATTCTATAATATCATAATTAAATCTCAGTCTTTTAGTGGACCTATGTACTTTTATGACCTTTACAATGATTTCTCCACTAGTATATTTTTTAGTTCCCCCTTGCTAGTGAGACAAGAATGTTTGATGCAGAGGAATGCCCCCCGCACCAGATGTAATACGGCTCTGGCAATGTCTTTTACCCTGGACTATAAGTCTTTGCTATGAAGAAGACACCCATTGTATTTCATACTCTTATCCTTGCCATATCAGAGAGTCCTAAAGGATCACTCTTAGTCTTTACCATGAGAACTCTGTGGGGTTCTTGGAGATAAAACCCATGAAAATTTGGGGGTATCCGTAAAACTTCCCCACAGGAGTTTCTTCCCTCATACTAATCTGTACTGAGCTTCCAGTAATCAGTCAAAATCAACACTTTAGTGATCCTACGAGATTTGGCTTTAGCAATATCTGCCCCAGGAAGTAGATCTTGCCTGATTTGCCTCTCTCTCTGTTTTGCAGTGGTGTTTGCTCTGCATTCTCAGTTCTCTGAAAAAAGTCATTGATTTTCAATTTTCTCGCTTTTTTTTATTGTAAGGATAAAAGTTATGACTTCCAACGACTTTGCATGTTGGGAATAAATCTAACCAAACTTCTATAGCATATTTCTTCTCTCATTTTTTAAACTAAATGCTTGAGGCTATGTTATGAAACATCTCCTTTTCCCCCAAAAATGAAATGCATTACATATATTCTAGATATTCCACCTTCACGAGGAGGACAGGTTATTCTGTACATTTAGAAGTTGCATGAATATTATTCCTTTAGATAGAGTAGGTCATGAGAGTTCTTACTGTTAGTCAAAATCCAAGTGTAAATTTAGACCATAATTTTAAATTGGTTATTCTTCAAAGCTGACATAATTTTAATTTACAATGTGGACTCAAGAGTGAAAGAACATTAAATAACTTACTGATCCATAAAGAAACAATTTCAAATTTTACAGTAGACAAAGTGATATAAAATTTTTCCATATTTCTATGTTTAATCCATCAGTGTTTTTAAATATTTGTATCAGTTAAGTGTATTCAGATGATTATTTATTTAAAAAGTAGCACAATTATTTTTCTCACAAGAAGGGCTATTGCAGGTGGTACAGAGCCAGTATCTAAGATAGCAGCATAGTCCCTGATCATTCCATCTTTCTTTCAGTCATTTAAATTTGTGTTTATTTCTTCATGGTCACAAAACAGGTGATCTTCCTTAGCCATCCTATATGTTCCTGTTGCAGGTGGGAAGAAAGAGAAAGACAATGGTTTGGGCTGTTGTCCTATCAAAGTATAGAAAGAATTTTTTTAATAAGAAAATTAACTGCTAAAAATACCTTTAAAACTATGCTATATAAATATAGGCTATATAAGAATGTGGGACTTCATAAAATTGTGAAGTCTATGAAGAATTTTGTGAAATTTTTTGGTTTGATTTTCTGTTGCTGCCATTTTTAATCAATCAAAATTTCATTCTAAAACATGTAATTGTCAGAATATGTAAATACCCTTGAAGAGTGTAATTTATAAGTAAAATAATTTTGAATATTTTCTGAAATACAGTTTTTAAAAACTCCTGAGATATTAACGTCATGATTGTTTATCATAATTAACATATTTCTCAGTGGGAAATTCACCATTTAGTATGAAAAAAAAATTATTGTCTGAAACTTCTCCTGGAAACTTCACATGGGAAAATGTATGGGCGTTCTGAGAAGAAGCAAAGTTTGATAAACAGAATAAGCAGAAGTTTAAATATTTAATACAATCAAATGATTTTTAGATGATTGTAATGACATTCTTATTTCAATCAATAGAGTCCAGATTTACATATCTCTTATATAGCTACTAAGAGATATATTAATTATACTATATTATATATGTATTAAGAGTGCTGGCATAAATAGACAATTCAGTATTTAAAAATTTCAGTATTGGGCTTCCCTGGTGGCGCAGTGGTTGAGAGCCCTCCTGCCGATGCAGGGGACACGGGTTCGTGCCCTGGTCCGGGAAGATCCCACGTGCCGCGGAGCGGCTGGGCCTGTAAGCCATGGCCGCTGAGCCTGCGCGTCCGGAGCCTGTGCTCCGCAATGGGAGAGGCCACAACAGTGAGAGGCCCGTGTACCACAAAAAAAAAAAAAAAAAAAAAATCAGTATTGAAAAATGGATGAAGTATTGAAAAACGATTTTTTTTTCAAATGAGAAATTTGGTTGAGATATTTGAAATTATGCAAAAGCAAGAGGAAACTTAAATGCACTACAGACTGGCTATAGGATTGTGTGAGTGTGTGTGTGTGTGTGTGTGTGTGTATGTGTATGTCTGTCTGTATGTGTATGTGTGTGTCTGTTAAATGAAAAAAGAAGGTAAGAGAATAATGGGTTAGTCTTCCACTTCCAGTTGAGTATAGGGAAAGAAAAAGAAGACCAAGAAAAATCTGCATAATATTAAAGTCATACAAATCTATGTGATTATTAGCAGTGAACTCACTAAAGCCTTGGTAAACTGTTAATCAGCAAGTCTAGCCCTTCCTAGATTAATAGCCAGCCATGTTAGCTTCTGGTTGCAAAAGCTGGTGGAAGTGAAGGCCCTGCAGGAACAGAAAGCCTAGTGGGTGAAGCAGAGATCAATGGATTTAATGGTAGACTGAGGAAGATGGGATTGATTGACATATCTGGAAAATTCAAAGCAACAACCATTGTCTCAAAATAGAAACTCTCCACATCCTAGTCTTCCCCAAAACTTTGCTGAGGGGTGGCAAGTGAAGATGGGATTAAAAGCAGGAAGAAACTTCAGTGTGGCCCATTCTCATGTGTTTTGGAACCATTGATCCTAACACAATATTCCTGCTCACCTCCTTTCAGCCTTCAGGCTCAGACACTAACCAAAACTAATTGCCAGATAGCTATAGCAACAGCAGAAGCAGAGATGGCACCAGGATCAGTAGAAGTGGCACAGTTGTACAGGAGTTGGGCTAACCAAAAGTGAGCTCAGTCTTCTTAAAGTTGTGGCTCTGTAGCATATTTACTCAAAATTTGGTGAAATTTTGTTTATTACTTTCTCATTTTAGCATCAACACATAGAGCAGAGTCCCTTTTAACTGGAAGAAAAATAATGACAACAACAACAAAACCCAATAAAACAGTATCCCTATATTGTCACTATCATTTTATGCATTGCACATTATGCAATAAAAGAGAGTAAGATATGTGAAGAAGCAAAAACACAACACTCGCATTCAAGAAAAAAATCAGCAGAAGCCAACCTAGAAACTTGAAATATTGAAGCCATTAGACAAGGAATTTTATATAGTTATTATAAATACGTATATGAATTTAAGTATGAAAATGGTAAGAATTGGTAAACTGAGTCTAAGCAGTTGATTGAAGTTATAAACAGATCATGAGAAATCCTACATATATGTAATGGATATAGGGCTATTTAATATATCCGTTTATTTTTGTATTACTTTATCTAAGTTGGATTTTTCAAGAGCTTTTTACATTTCAACTACATTGTTTCTTTGGAATAAATTCATTCACGATATTTCCTTTTTAGGCATTTAGTCTCTGAAGGATCTGGGATATTAGCCCCTCTTTCATTCTTGATATTGGCTATTTGTGTTTATTTTCTTTTGTTTTTTACCAGTCTTTTAAGAGATTATCAATCTTTTAAATTTTTTCAAAAGACCAATTGTGGATATAGTGATTTTTCTCTATTATTTGTTTTCTATTTCACTGATTTCTTCTCCTTTCTTATTTTCATCTGTCTTACTTTGGTTAATTTGCCCACTTTTCATCACGGAGCGGCTGGGCCCGTGAGCCATGGCCACAGAGCCTGCGCATCCGGAGCCTGTGCTCTGCAACAGGAGAGGCCACAACAGTGAGAGGCCCGCGTACCGCAAAAAAAAAAAAAAAAAAAAAGATATAGGAGTGAAAATAATTTTGACTAAGTGGGTTTAATTGCAGAAATGCAAGCCTTATTTTGTATTCAAAAATCAATCCTTGTAATTTTGACACATTGATACAGTAAAGGCAAAAAAACCCCATATGCTCATCTCATTAGACACAGAAAAAAAATCTGACAATAATCAACCCT
Source organism: Monodon monoceros (assembly GCF_005190385.1). Lineage (NCBI taxonomy): Eukaryota > Metazoa > Chordata > Mammalia > Artiodactyla > Monodontidae > Monodon > Monodon monoceros. The sequence goes on from NW_021703778.1 coordinate 104,483,424, forward strand.
AAAACTCTCAGCAAACTAGAAATAGAAGGAGATTGCTTCAATTTAATAGACATATAAAATTCCAGAGCAAATATCATACTTAATTATAAAGCACTGTGCATGTCCCATCCAAAATTGTCAACTCTCAATAATAAATTGGCACATCACCCAATTATTAAAAGGGAAAAATTATTTGGACACTTCATACACACACACATACACACACACACACACGAATGATATTCAAATAGTCAATGAGCTCATGAAAAGATGATCAATATAATTAGATATTAGTGAAATATACATTAGAATCACAATGAGATTCCACTACACTTCCAATAGAATATCTAAAATATAAACAATACCAAATGATGAGTAGGATAAGGTACAACTAAATCTCTTATATATTACTGATTGAAATGTAAAATTCTACACCACTGTGGAAAACAGTTAAACATACACCATTCTTAAATCTAGCAACTCCACTCTTCAGAATTTGTACACAAAGAAATGAAAACATATGTTTACTAAAAGACTTATACAAGAATGCTTATGGTAACTTTATTCACATGGTCCAAATGTGGAAATAACCCAAATATCCATCACCCAGAGAATGAATAAAAAAATTGTGGTTTATTCATACAAGGAATACTTCCCTGCAATAGAAAGTAGCAAGGTACTGACACAAGCAACCACATGGAAACATTTAAAAAACATCACATTGAACAAAAGAAATCAGACCCAAAAGAGTATGCAGTTAATAATTCCATTTATATGAAGTTTAGGAACAGGCAAAACTATACCATGAGGATCATAAAGTGAATAGTGGGTGCCTATAGTCAGGGAGAGAATGGACTGGGAAAAGATGCAAGGGAAGTTTTTATAGTGATATTAATGCTCTGTAACTTTACTGGGGTTTTGTATGCTGGGGAGAAAAAATCATTTTCCCTCTACCCTTCTAGATTCTTGGCTGAGACTCCCCTGTAATGAATGACAGATTAAACTGGAGAAAAAGAAACAGAAGTTTAATAAGATGTATGCCTCCTATACACATGAGAGATACCCAGGCAAACTGAATGAATAAACAAATGGCCCAAGCCACCACCTCAAATACCATCTCCAGCTAAAGACAAATAAGATGTTGAAGGCAGAGGGGCAGGGTAGTATCCAGTTATGGGAAGTTATCAAGCAAAGAGTAGTAAAAGAGGATATGGTTATTATACAGATTTAAGTCTTTGCCTTCTTCACTGATAAGAGTTTCTAGAGATTTAGAGCCATCTTTTTCTTCCTGGTATAGAGAACTAGAGATTATTATCCTTACAAATAGAGATTTTCTTTATAAACATAAATGTCTCTTACAAAAGGACAACTTCTACTCGTTTTCAGAGTGTCTTCTGTGTTTGCAGTTTCTTAGAAATAACCAGCTCAAAATAATCCTTATGCCAAAGAGGAATATTTTGGGGTGCTATATCCTGCTCCCCTTCAAGTATATGAACATATATTTTTTAAACTGAATATTTGTGTACTTTACTGTTTTGAATTTTAAAAATGCTATTTTAAAAAAATCTGTTTAAAATCTGATATCTTATATTTTATCTATATTTTATTATAGAGATTACTTTAATGACATTTTAATTTCTTCTTTTGTAAGTTGCTCACATAGCATATTTATTATTTTTTCCTCACAACTATATTTTCCAATCACACATATCCATATATGTAAATTTTCACAAGTTTAGACTATATAAATAGGGTGTAAAGTGTTGGTTCACTTTAAGGGCATAGCTTTGGTGCTAGATAGATTATGTTCAAATCATCTCTGCTACTTGCTTTCTTCATTTATAAAATTGGGATAATAATGAGTTGGGATAAAATTGCAATAATAAACAACTTTATAGGGATGTTGTAACTATAAATATATTGATATAAATGCTTATAAAAATAGTGTGTAGCACATACTAAATGCTATAAATTTTTACCATTTTCTGTAGTGTATATACACTTTTATATATATATAATTCTATAACTATATCATATATATTATATATTTTTGCTTTTTTAATAATTTGAATAGAAGTATAAATACTATCTGGAAACATGCATTTCTAGTTAAATGTATTGCTTAATCATTTTACCTTAATTTCTGAAATACAGCTATTTCCTTGTATTAGGGTCTAGGTTGTAACTATATTAATTTAATGCAAATAATTCTGTGGTCAAATAATTTTGGGAAGTCTGAGTTAGACACTGTTTAAAAGGCTTTTTAACTAAGGATAGGACTGAGGCCTTAATATAATAAGGTGTATTATGAATACACAAATGGAGAATTTGGAGTATGCAACATTTCACAACATTAGTTAAGAAGACCCCTTTTTCATGGAATATCTTAACTATTCGAGGTCTTGTGAAAGAAGCATTAGGAAATAATGTCCCAGGTGTAGATAAGCACATAAAATTGTAATAAATCAAAGCTTAGGCTATGTATCAAAAATAGCTGGATTCAAAACTTGTCCCTATGCATACTAACTGTGAACTTGGGCAAGACGTTCAGCATCTCTAAACTCCACTCACAGAGCAGAGTGATTGGAGTAGAGCAGATGGCGATACACTAGTATTTCTTTTATCTATACTTTTACATAGTTGTTACATTTATGAATATATCACAGTTTATCTGTTATGTTGTTGATTCTGGGGGGATGGATTCTATTTTGATAAAATTGAAGGAGTACCATTTAAGATTGTACACATGAAACTTAGATAATGCCATAAACCAATCTTACCTCAATAAAAAAGTAAATTTAAAAAAGAAAAAGGAGTACCATAATGCATACTGTTATGCATGTCTTGTGGTATATTAGTGCAAGCATACCTAAGAAAGGAATTGCTGTGTCATCATGTGTTCAGCTTTGTACCAAAGATATCACTAAATGGTTTTCTCACATGGTGTAGCAAATTACATTTCCATCAGCAGTATGGAAGATTTCCAGTTGGTCTACACCTTTTACAGACTTAGTATTATCTGTCTGGTATTTTTTCCCCCCATTCTAGTGGGTGCTAAATGATATTTCATTTTCAAAGGACATTTTATTTTATTGTAAACTAGATGTAGATCTTATATATAGATATATAATTATATGTTGTACTATATCTATATTTGTATATAGATATGCTTTATATCTATATATAAAATCCTACAAATCATAGGACTAGAGCTCCGTGCATTTGTTTTTTATATCTTTATTGAAGTATAATTGCTTTACAATGTTGTGTTAGTTTCTGCTGTACAACAAAGTGAATCCACTATATGTATACATATATGCCCATATACCCTCCCTCTTGTGCCTCCCTCCCACCCTGCCTATCCCACCCCTCTAGGTCAACACAAAGCACCGTGTTGATCTCCCTGTGCTATGCAGCTGCTTCCCACTAGCTATCAGTTTTATATTTGGTGGTGTGTATATGTCAATGCTACTCTCACAGTTTGTCCCAGTTTACCCTTCCCCCTCCCTGTGTCCTCAAGTCCATTCTCTATGCCTGAGTCTTTATTCCTGTCCTGACCCTAGGTTCATCAGAACCATTTTTTTTTTTAGATCCCATGTATATGTGTTAGTGTACAGTATTTGTTTTTCTCTTTCTGACTTATTTCACTCTGTATGGCAGACTCTAGGTCCATCCACCTCACTATAAATAACTCAATTTCATTTCTTTTTATGGCTGAGTAATATTCCATTGTATATATGTCCACATCTTCTTTATCCATTCATCTGTCGATGAACACTTAGGTTGCTTCCATGTCCTGGCTATTGTAAATAGAGCTGCAGTGAATATTGTGGTACATGTCTCTTTTTGAATTATGATTTTCTCAGAGTATATGCCCAGTAGTGGGATTGCTGGGTCATATGGTAGATCTATTTTTAGTTTTTTAAAGAACCTCCATACTGTTCTCCATAGTGGCTGTATCAATTTACATTCCCACCAGCAGTGCAAGAGGGCTCCCTTTTCTCCACACCCTCTCCAGCATTTATTGTTTGTAGATTTTTTGATGATGGCCATTCCGACCTGTGTGAGGTGATAGCTTATTGTGGTTTTGATTTGCATTTCTCTAATGATTAGTGATGTTGAGCATCCTTGCATGTGTTTGTTGGCAATCTGTATATCTTCTTTGGAGAAATGTCTATTTAGGTCTTCTGCCCATTGTTGGATTGGGTTGTTTGTTTGTTTGTTTTTTGCGGTATGCAGGCCTCTCACTTTTTGGCCTCTTCCGTTGCAGAGCACAGGCTCAGTGGCCATGGCTCACGGGCCCAGCCGCTCCACAGCGTGTGGGATCGTCCCGGACCGGGACACGAACCCATCTCCCCTGCATCGGCAGGCGGACTCTCAACCACTGCACCACCGGGGAAGCCCCTGTTGTTTGTTTTTTTTTTGATATTGAGCTGCATGAGCTGCTTGTATATTTTGGAGATTAATCCTTTGTCAGTTGCTTCGATCACAAGTATTTTCTCCCATTCTGAGGGTTGTCTTTTCATCTTGTTTATGGTTTCCTTTGCTGTGCAAAAGCTTTTAAGTTTCATTAGGTCACATTTGTTTATTTTTGTTTTTATTTCCATTACTCTAGGAGGTGGGTCAAAAAGGATCTTACTGTGATTTTTGTCATAGAGTGTTCTGCCTATGTTTTCCTCTAAGAGTTTTATAGTATCTAGCCTTACATTTAGGTGTTTAATCCATTTTGAGTTTATTTTTGTGTATGGTGTTAGGGAGTGTTCTAATTTCATTCTTTTACATGTACCTGTCCAGTTTTCCCAGCACCAGTTATTGAAGACACTGTCTTTTCTCCAAGTATATTCTTGCCTCTTTGGTCAAAGATAAGGTGACCATATGTGCCTGGATTTATCTCTGGGCTTTCTATCCTATTCCATTGATCTATATTTCTGTTTTGTGCCAGTACCATACTGTCTTGATTACTGTAGCTTTGTAGTATAGTCTGAAGTCAGGGAGCCTTATTCCTCCAGCTCTGTTTTTCTTTCTCAAGATTGCTTCTTTGGGTATTCGGGGTCTTTTGTGTTTCCATACAAATTGTAAAATTTTTGGTTCTAGTTCTGAGAAAAATACCATTAGTAGTTTGATAGGGATTACCATGAATCTGTAGATTGCCTTGGGTAGTAGAGTCATTTTCACAGTGTTGATTTATCCAATCCAAGAACATGGTCTATCTCTCCATCTGTTTGTATTGTCTTTATTTCTTTCATTAGTGTCTTAAAGTTTTCTGGATACAGGTCTTTTGTCTCCTTAGATAGGTTTATTTCTAGGTACTTTATTCTTTGTGTTGCTATGGTAAATGGGAGTGTTTTCTTAATTTCTCTTTCAGATTTTTCGTTGTTAGTGTATAGGAATGTAAGAGATTTCTCTGCATTAATTTTGTATCCTGCTGCTTTACCAAATTCATGGATTACCTCTAGTAGTTTTCTGGTAGCATCTTTAGGATTCATTATGTAGAGTATCATGTCATCTGCAAACAGTGACAGTTTTACTTCTTTTTTGATTTGGATTCCTTTTATTTCTTTTTCTTCTCTGATTGCCTTGGCTAAAACTTCCAAAACTATGTTGAATAATAGTGGTGAGAGTGGGAACCCGTGTCTTGTTCCTGATCTTAGAGGAAATGGTTTCAAGTTTTCACCATTGAGAATGATGTTGGCTGTGGGTTTGTCATATATGGCCTTTAATGTTCAGGTAGATCCCCTCTGTGCCCACTTTCTGGAGAGTTTTTGTCATAAATGGGTGTTGAATTTTGATGAAAGCTTTTTCTGCATCTATTGACATGATCATATGTTTTTTCTCCTTCAGTTTGTTGATATGGTTTATCATATTGATTGATTTGTGTATATTGAAGAATCCTTGCATTCCTGGGATAAACCCCACTTGATCATGCTGCATGATCCTTTTAATGTGCTGTTGGATTCTGTTTGCTAGTATTTTGTTGAGGATATTTGCATCTATGTTCATCAGTGATATTGGCCTGTAGTTTTCTTTTTTTGTGACATCTTTGTCTGGTTTTCATATCAGGATGATTGTGGCCTCGTAGAATGAGTTTAGGAGTGCTCCTCCCTCTGCTATATTTTGGAGGAGTTTTAGAAGGGTAGGTGTTAACTCTTCTCTAAATGTTTGATAGAATTCACCTGTGAAGCCATCTTGTCCTGGGCTTTTGTTTCTTGGACGATTTTTAATCACAGTTTCAATTTCAGTGCTTGTGATTGGTCTGTTCATATTTTCTATTTCTTCCTAGTTCAGTCTTTGAAGGTTGTGCTTTTCTAAGAATTTCTCCATTTCTTCCAGGTTTTCCATTTTATTGGCATATAGTTGCTTGTAGTTGTCTCTCATGATTTTTTTTATTTCTGCATTGTCAGTTGTTACTTCTTCTTTTTCATTTCTAATTCTGTTGATTTGAGTCTTCTCCCTTTTTTTCCTGATGAGTCTGGTTAATGGTTTATCAATTTTGTTTATCTTCTCAAAGAACCAGCTTTTAGTTTTGTTAATCTTTGCTATTGTTTCTTTCATTTCTTTTTCATTTATTTCTGATCTGATCTTTATGATTTATTTCCTTCTGCTAACTTTGGGGGTTTTTTGGTCTCCTTTATCTAATTACTTTAGATGTAAGGTTAGGTTGTTTATTGGAGAGTTCTCTTGTTTCTTGAGGTAGGACTGTATTGATATAAACTTCCCGCTTAGAACTGCTTTTGCTGTATCCCATAGGTTTTGGGTCATTGTGTTTACATTGTCATTTGTTTCAAGATATTTTTTGATTTCCTCTTTGATTTCTTCAGTGACCTTTTGGTTATTTAGTAGTTTATTGTTTAGCCTCCACATGTTTGTATTTTTTACAGTTTTTTTCCTCTAATTGATATCTAGTCTCATAACATTTTCTTCAAAAAAGATACTTGTTATGACTTCAGTTTTCTTAAATTTATCCGGGCTTGTTTTGTGACCCAAGATAAGATCTATCCTGGAAAATATTCCATGTGCACTTGAGAAGAAAATGTACTCTGTTGTTTTTGGACAGAATGTTCTATAAATATCAATTAACTCCATCTTGTTTAATGTATTATTTAAAGCTTGTGTTTCCTTTCATTTGGGATGATCTGTCCATTGGTATAAGTGGGGTATTAAAGTCCAGTACTATGATTGTGTTACTGTCGATTTCCCCTTTTATGGCTGTTAGCATTTCCCTTATGTATTGAGGTGCTCCTATGTTGGGTGCTTAAATATTTACCATTGTTATATATTCTTCTTGGATTGACCCCTTGGTCATTATGTTGTGTCCTTCTTTGTCTCTTGTAATAGTCTTTATTTTAAAGTTCTATTTTGTCTGATATGAGAATTGCTACTCCAGCTTTCTTTGGATTTCCCTTTGCATTGAATATCTTTTTCCATCCCCTCCCTTTCAGTCTGTATGTGTCCCTAGGTCTGAAGTGGGTCTCATGTAGACAGCATATATAAGTATCTTGTTTTTGTATCCATTCAGCCAGTCTATGTCTTTTGCTTGGAGCATTTAATCCATTTACATTTAAGGTAGTTATTGATATGTATGTTCCTATTACCATTTTCTTAATTGTTTTGTGTTTTGTTATTGTAGGTCTTTTCCTTCTCTTGTGTTTCCTGCCTAAAGAAGTACCTTTATCATTTGTTGTAAAGCTGGTTTGGTGGTGCTGAATTCTCTTAGCTTTTGCTTGTCTGTAAAGGTTTTAATTTCTCTGTCTAATCTCAATGGGATCCTTGCTGGGTAGAGTAATCTTGGTTGTAGGTTTTCCCCTTTCATCACTTTAAATACGTCCTGCCACTCCCTTCTGGCTTGCGAATTTTCTGCTGAAATGTCAGCTGTTAACCTTATGGGGATTCCCTTGTTTGTTATTTGTTGCTTTTCCCTTGCTGCTTTTAATATTTTTTCTTTGTATTTAATTTTTGGTAAGTTAATTAATATATGTCTTGGCATGTTTCTCCTTGGATTTATCCTGTATGGGACTCTCTGTGCTTCCTGGACATGACTGACTGTTTCATTTCCCATGATACGGCAGTTTTTGACTATAATCTCTTCAGATATTTTCTCAGACCCTTCCTATTTCCCTTCTTCTTCTGGGATCCCTGTAATTTGAATGTTGGTGCATTTAATGCTGTCCCAGAAGTCTCTGAAGCTGTCCTCAATTCTTTTCTTTCTTTTTTCTTTATTCTGTTTTGTGACAGTTACCTCCACTATTTTATCTTCCAGGTCACTTATCTGTTCTTCTGCCTCAGTTATTCTACTATTGATTTCTTCTAGAGTATTTTTAATTTCATTTATTGTGTTGTTCATCGTTGTTTGTCTTTAGTTCTTCTAGGTCCTTGTTAAACATTTCTTGAATTTTCTCCATTCTATTTCTGAGGTTTTTGTATCATCTTTACTATCATTACTCTGAATTCTTTTTCAGGTAAAAAATTGCTTATTTCCTCTTTATTTGTTTGGTCTGTTGGGTTTTTACCTTGTTCCTTCATCTGCTGCATATTTCCTTGTCTTCTCATTTTGTTTAACTTACTGTGTTTGGGATCTCCTTTTCACAGACTGCAGCAGGTTCACTGTTCCTCTTATATCTGGTGTCTGCCCCCAGTGGGTGAGTTTGGTTCAGTGACCTGTGTAGGATTCCTGGTTGGGGGGAATGGTGCCTGTGTTCTGGTGGATTTTGTCCCTCTGGTGGTTAGGGCTGCATCCGGTGGTGTGTTTTGGGGTGTCTGTCACCTTATTATTATTTTAGGCAGCCTCTCTGCTAATGGGTGGGGTTGTGTTCCTGTCTTGCTAGTTGTTTGGCATGGGACATCCAGCACTGGACCTTGCTGGCCATTGGTTGGAGCTGAGTCTTAGTGTTGAGACAGAGATCTCTGGGAGAGCTCTCGCTGATTAATATTACATGGGGCCAGGAGATCTATGGTGGTCCAGTGTCCTGGACTCGGCTCTCCCACCTTGGAGGCTCAGGCCCAACAGCTGGACAGAGCACCAAGACCCTGCCAGCTGCATGGCTTGGCAGAAAAGGAAGAACCAAAAACCAAAACAAAAAAACAAACATGAACAGACAGAACCCCAAGACAAACTGTAGAAGCAAAACTAAACAGACAAAATCACACACAAAAAAATACACACACACTCACAGAAAGAAAAAAAATAAAGTAAGAGAGAAACCGAAACAATAAACAAACCCATCAATGAAAGCACGCACTAAAAACTAAACTAAGATAAACGTAACACCAAAGCCAAATCAAATGCAGAAAACAAACCCCAAGTCTACAGTTGTTCCCGAAGTCCATTGCCTCAATTTTGGGAACGTTCATCTTCTATTCAGGTATTCCCCAGATGTGGGGCTTATCAAACCTAGTTTGAGGATTTAATCTGCTTCTCCTGAGGCTGCATGGAGAAATTTCCCTTTCTCTTCTTTGTTCGAACAGCTCCTGGCGTTAAACTTTGGTTTTGGCCCTGCCTCTGCATGTAGTTTGCCCTCAGGCATCTGTTCCCCGCCCAGACAGGAGGGTGTTAAAGCAGCAGCTATTAGGGCTCTCTTGCTCACTCAGACCTGGAAGAGAGAGGGGTATGGTAGGTCATAATTGGCACGCAGGGTGTGCCTGCAGTGGCAGAGGCCGGCATGACATTGCAACAGCCTGAGGTGTGCCGTGTGCCACGTGTTCTCCTTGGGTAGTTGGCCCTGGATCATGGGACCCTGGCAGTGGCATGCTTCACAGGCCTCAGGGGGGTGTGGGTAGTTATCTGCGCTTGTACACAGGATTCTTGGTGGCAGCGGCCACAGCAGTAGTGGTCTGTGCTCGTGTCTGGGTTCCGAGATGATAGCCGCAGCTCACGTCTATCTCTAGAGCTCACTTAGGCAGTGTTTTGCCATCTGTGGGTCCATGGAGCAGGAAGCCCCTCTCCTCACGCACCCCAAAATATTGGTCTCTTGCCTCTCCAGCCGGTCCAGACTTTTTCTTGGACTCCCTCCTGGCTAGCTGTGGCGCACTAGCCCCCTTCAGGCTGTGTTCATGCAGAAAACCCCCGCCATCTCCCTGGGGTCTGATCTATGAAGCCCGAGCCTCAGCTCCCAGATCCCACGTGCCCGGGCGGGTGATCAGACAAGTGTCTCAGGCTGGTGAGTGCTGGTCAGCACCAATCTCCTGTGCGAGAATCTCTCTGCTTTGCCCTCTGCACCCCTGTTGCTGCGCTCTCCTCCATGTCTCCGAAGCTTCCCCCACTTCCCATCCCCCATCTCTGCCAGTGAAGGGGCTTCCTAGTGTGTGGAACCTTTTCCACTTTCACAGCTCACTCCCAGAGGCACAGGTCCCATCCCTATTCTTTTGTCTTTGTTTTTTCTTTTTTCTTTTACCCTACCCAGGTACGTGGGGATTTTCTTGCCTTTTGGGAAGTCTGAGGTTTTCTGCCAGTGTTCAATAGTGTTCTCTAGGAGTTGTTCCACATGTAGATGTATTTTTGATGTATTTGTGAGGGGGAAGGTGCTCTCCACTTCTTACTCCTCTGCCATCTTGAAGGTCTCCATGCAATAGATTTTTAATAGCTGCTGGCTCACCAGAGTGGTGTGGGTCACCAGTTGGCCTGCAGCTTCTGTGGTTCCTGTGGCTCCTGCAGGGTCCTTATTCAGCCAGGTGCTTGGTTAGCCCTGTGCTGAAGGATACCATGTTTTCCAGGAAGATATTCTCATCATCAAAGTTGAGGTCCTGTCAGAGCAGTGGGAGCTGCAGACCAGGCTTCAGTAGGAAATTGCTACACAGGCACAGAGGAGACCAGCACTCCTTCAGGCCTGCCTGCAACTTCGGCTTGTGGAGCAGTAAACTTGAAACCTGGAGCAGTCTATCCAGCCTGAAATTCCTCCTTGGGTGCAGCCTTTCAGCAGCGTCCTATTCTGTATGTTTTTTTAAGTTAATTTTTGCTGGAATATAGTTGCTTTACAATGTTGTGTTAGTTTCTGCTTTACCACAAAGTGAACCAGTTATACATATACATATATCCCCTCTTTGTTAGATTTCCTTCCCATCTAGGTCACCACAGAGCACTGAGTAGCATTTCCTGTGCTATATAGTAGGTTCTCATTAGTTATCTATTTTATACATAGTAGTGTATATATGTCAATCCCAATCTCCCAATTCATCCCACCTCACCTTCCCCACCTTGGTATCCATAAGCTTGTTCTCTACATCTGTGTCTCTATTTCTTCTTTGCAAATAAGTTCATCTGTACAATGTTTCTAGATTCCATATGTAAGCGATATTATACCAGATTTGTTTTTCTCTTTCTGACTTACTTCACTCTGTATGGCACTCTCTAGGTCTATCCATGTCTCTGCAAATAGGACTATTTCCTTCCCTTTTTTGGCTGAGTAATATTCCATTGTGTATATGTGCCACATCTTCTTTATCCATTCATCTGTAGATGGACACTTAGGTTGCTTCCATGTCCTGGCTACTGTAAATAGTGCTGCAGTGAACACTGCAGGGTATGTATCTTTTTGAATTACGGTTTTCTACAGGTATATGCCCAGCAGTGGGATTGCTGGGTCATATGGTAGTTCCATTTTTAGTTTTTTTTTTGGAAACTCCATACTGTTCTCCATAGTGGCTGTACCAATTTACTTTCCCGCCAGCAGTGTAGGAGGGTTCCCTTTTCTCCACACCCTCGCCAGCATTTATTGTTTGTAGATTGCTGATGGCCATTCTGAACTGTGTGGGTGATACCTTATTGTAGTTTTGATTTGCATTTCTCTAATAATTAGTGATGTTGAGCATCTTTTCATGTGTGTTTTGGCCATTTGTATGTCTTCTTTAGTGAAATGTCTATTTAGGTCTACCCCCCACAGAGTTCCATGCATTTTGACAAAGCTTGCACATTCATATAAATAACACCCAGCTCGATAAATAGAACATTATCATTTTGTCCAAAGCCCATTTGTGCCCTCCAGCAGTCAGTCTCCTTCACAAAATAATTGGTATTCTGAAATCAGTATAGCTACACCAACTTTGTTTTAGTTAGTGCTCACAAGGAATATTTATTCCATCCTTTACTTTCAAACCTTCTGTATCTTTATTTTTAAAATATTTCCTGTTAACTGCTTATTGTTTTTTGTCAAGGAGGGACAACAGTATTAACTCAAATTTAAAAAGGCAAGGTTGTATAGTAACGTATCCACTAAAAGGATAGTAACAGAATGTAATATGCTATAGAAGGGAAAGTAAAATGAAATAATAAAAACACTGGACTCATCCCAAAGGAGAAAAGAAAGGAGAAGGAGACAAAAAACAGACAAAGTGAGCAAAATAGAAACCACATAATATAATGCTAGATCAAAATCCTAATATATTAATAATTGCACTGAACTTAAATGGACAAAATACTCAAATTAGAAGACAGAAACCATTTATTCTCTATGTTGCTGTGTCTGATATTGCTATTTTTCATCTGGACACTTGGTTTCTTCAAGTCATTTTGTTTTTCAGTCCCTGTATTTGTTTCTTTTCCAGGGATGCCTTTCCTCTAGCTATGGACTTTGTATTAGAATGTTCCATCTGTCCTTATTGTGTACCTATGGCTTCTACCCCCTAAAATATCACACAAAAGTTTCTTTTTGGAAAGCCATTTGTAATGCACATTTCCAAAAACATTGACATATTGAAAGATTGTTCAGAGGGCATTAATTATTTATTGATTAAATTTATCATCAATATAAAGATTATTCTTAGAATAGATTTCATGGTAACTATGAAGAAAACGTAGTTTGCACCTTCAGAGAGAAGGCATCTCACTGTGAAAAGAAGGGAATGTGGATTTTAACAGTGTACATAACTTGTATCTCTCTCTTTCATTTATGCATATATCTATCTTTCTACCCATCTATCTACTTACCTATAGCTATCCTCTCTGTATAATGGTGGAAGATTCCATTTGTGTTATTCTCTAAGGAAGAATAATAATATATTCAGTTTTTGAATAACCATAAATCGAGTCTAGACATTAAAATGATAGAAATGGAAGTATTTTAACTTTTAAGTAATGCAACTTGTCCCCAAAAATGAAAACATGGTTGTGGGTTGATATGGCAATTCTGAATCCTGCCCTCAGGCAGCAGCTGAACATTGTGCTTTATTAGCCATCAACATTTTGTTGCACTGCAGGCTATTGTTGATGCTTTAAGGACAGCAGTGTTAATACTAATGTTCAAAGTGTCAGTCTGGAGAGAAGGCATTAATTGACCTCATGAGATTAAGCTATAAAAATAATCTCCTTTATTTTGAGCATTAAAACATTTCAGACAGAGCTTCAAATGCTCTTGGTAAAGTGATTAGTAACATAATCCAAAACTGATTTCCACTCAAAGTTTACCTTAGGGAAAATCATTTTCAGTTAGACTCTAAAAGTGAGAAGAAATCAGGAAGAGTAAATCTCAAATGTCTTTCTCTCCCCTTTCTCCTTCACACCGTTCACCTGTGAACATACACATTCAGGTACAGGCCTATGGATCCCTGGTGTATATCACCTTGTAGATCATTTACCTCATTTTTTTAAATTTCACCTTCCCCTCATGATATGAGAAGAAATCTTTAAATCATGGAAAATGAATATGGGCTATATCATCTCATGAACTGCACTCAATCATTGATTTTAATTTTTCTTTACATTTCCAAATAATCAGTTGAAAATTAAATCTTCCAAAACTGTTTTCTCAGGCTGATTCACATTTCTTCTCCCTCCTTTTCTAAAGCAGTCAGAAAAAAAAGCATGAGAAACTGTAATACTTACACTGTTGTATTATATATGAATGGTTCCTTGGTTCCACAAAGAATATGAGAAAACATCTGTCTGTGGTTATAAAATATCAAAAAATAGCCCATATAAATTATCTCATTAATTATTGTAATACTTTTTGAATTAAATATTGTCATCTTGAAGTAGTATCTAAGAAATATTATTTGCCTATAATTCCTGAACTGGAAAATCTAAAGAGCTCAAAAGTTTAACTAGCTTGTAAATACTGAGACCGGGCCTCAGTCTGGTTTATCTGATTCTGAAAAGAGTTTTGCTCTGAATAGCTAGAGGCAATAAAACATTGAATTCTATACCTTTACCTAGATATATTTATGTCCTTGAATTGAAACCATACTGTTCAACTTTCATGCTCTATTTTTCATTTAACTTTTTTGTTATTGTATGTAATTTAGAGAATACCAGATACCCTCAAAGTCATTTGTTGAAGCTGACAGATAGTTCATCAGCCTGAATGCCTTGCTGGATCCGTTCCACTCTCCTGATTATTTCTCCAGTATGGTTGGATGAACAAAAAAGAAAATTCAGTATGAGACATTATATGTTTGAGGTTGCTGCTATCATAACTAATATAACACCTCAGCCCTACCCTGCTAGGAGTACAAATTTGCTCAATTACTTTGGACAGTTCTTGAGCAGTATACCCATACCATGTGATTCAACAATTCTGCTTCTAGGTTATGCAGCCAACAGAAATTCTAGTCTTAAATCCATATGCAGAGGCATGTAAATAAATACTCATAGAAGCACTATTTATACCAGCATTAAATTAATAACCTCCAGTATGCCCATTAAAAATAGAAGGGATAAATAAAATTTTTGTATATTCATAAAATGCATGAGAAATAATGACCTTCTACTACACAGAAAAATATGGACATAGTTCACAAATACGAAGTTGAATGAAAAAGCCATGTATAAAAAATCCATATGTAGGTTTTTATTAATAATAGAATTTGGTAACATGCCATATATTCCATATTCAAGTCTCTTACTTAACATCATGTCAAGTTTCTACATGAATGTTCTAGAATTGGATAACTCATTGATTCTGATGGTATTTTGAAACACATATAGTGATATGAAATAAAATTAATTACCCCATAGTAGAGTAGAACAATTATCTCCCAACACAAGGAGGGAAAATCCAACTTTTGAAACATAAGATGAACTTTGACAAATGAAGTTTATTAAGTGCAATTGATATTTGGTGAAAGATCTAGAAATCTTGAAAGATGGGCATAGAGATAGTTTTCTTTGAAACAGTATAGGTGCAGTGAAATGTTATTAGTCGTATAGCATTTGAAAGTATGTTGTGTGATAGAACAATTGGATATGGAGGTTGACTACTAAAACCTACGTATAAACATTCAGATCTTGGTTCTGTACAAAATCTGAACTTTCTATAAGTTACAGTTCTCAAAAATTGAATAGGCTGCCTCCTAATTGAAAAATGTCTCCCAACGTGTATGTTTCAGGCCAAGGTCACAGTTCAAGTAATGTAGACGTGGGTTTAAGCACCTTCCAAAGTGCTTTTCCAACCTGAAGTGTTATGCAGGTATCTTTAAGAAAAATCCTTTATTTGAATTAACATTGAGCAATTTTACTATTTTTGAGGATTTTTCCCCCCATGCTTCCTTTTATTATCACATGGAGGGTTATTTAACCTTTTAAAGAAAAATATTTTAAAAAACGCACATTAAGACAAAACGTGGCGAATCTTCCCCAGAAACTTTAGTAACATTGATGTTGGCGGTATTGGAATAGATGGGGTGTGCAACCGCGGCAGTGCTCGTGTGCACTTATGTTTTAGGCTTTTCTTATGTGTTAATGTGGGTGTTCCAATTCAATCTGAATATAGTGCTATGCATATAATTGTTACTCAATCTTGCCTTCATAATAATTTCTACGTGTGTGACCTACTGAAAAGCAAGCATTTATATCTTTAGGAGGATAAGTGGGAAGTCACAGATTTAGAACAATAATCAACTTGAATTCATGCTGCTAGCACAGGTACAAATTTTTAATATAATCTCAGGCAGGAAAATGCTTTCAGGTATGTTGTCTCAGTCGGGAGTTGAGAGAGCATATGCACAGTGGCAGACACCAGCAACTAGCTTTTGACGGCTTGAGAGATAAAGTCATTATAAACCTGGGTTTTAAACCAAATGTTGTGCTGGTTGTTGTCTCGACTTATGCTTAAAATGCACACTATGTTTTAAAAGTAAGGTTGAAAGCCACTGAAGTAAAACAAATAAATGAGGAAGCTACCATTTTATATTACCTCTTCTCTATGTAAGTGATAATTGATATTCCAAAGACATAGTTTGCCTTGAATTGAAATTATTTTTATGTTGAGCAATAATGAACTCATCTATGGGCATGTTTTTAAAAGATAAGTTAATAAATAAGGGAATGAAAATTAACACTCTATGTAATAAAAATTTAGTTACTTGCTCCTGATTGCTCTTTTACATTAAAGACTAGGGACAGAATCCTTTTCTATTTTACCTAAAAAATATGTTTATTGTCAACAATCATACATATATATATATATATATATATATATATATCTTAAACACAACTATATAACTCTGAAAACTGCCTACAGTTGTCCCTCAATACCCTTGGTGGACTGGTTCCAGGACCCCCATGGATACCAAAATCAGTGGATGCTCAAATTCCTTACACAATGGCATAGTATTTGCACATAAGCTATGCACATCCTCCTGTATACTTTAAATCACCTCTAGATTATAGTACCTAATACAATATAAATGCTTTGTAAATGCTTTGTAAACAGTTGCCGGTTCATGGCAAATTCAAGTTTTACTTTTTGGAATTTTTTTAAAAGATATTTTCCATCCTAGGTTAGTTGAATCTGTGGATGCAGAACCCATGGATATGGAGGGCTGACCATATCATTTCTTAGATTTCTCCGTTAAGACCCGTGAAATTTACCCAAGAAAACAGAGTTCTTTAAAAATTGTGCTAATTGATATTTTGAGAGGAAGAGGCCAATGGGAAATTTCGCATTTTGTCCATCAAAAGAAGTAGCAGTGATACGTTTACCTGCAATGTAAGCACACATTAGCAATCTTATTTTTTGAATAGGAAAATTATATATATACATATATATATATACGTTTGTATTTATTTATTTATTTCCCATTCTAAGTTAAGAGATGTAAAAAGAAAGCCATTCACACTGGCATAGGCCAAGATATGAAAGAAAGTATTTCCTCATAAAGTTAGAATCTGTATTCATTTTTTAAGTTAAAAATATGAAAGTGCTAGTTAATATCTGAACCATAATTTAATTTCCTTTTTGTCAATATATATTCTTCATGGTCATATTTAAATTGTCAAATAACTAAATGCTCTTCTTAAAAACAAATGAATAATCTTTTATTCATATGAAAATTCTATTCTAGATATAACTGCTCTGCATATTAAAATACAGTGTTAAAAAAAAACAATGGCAAAGAAAAAATTGAGACAAGTTTTGTAAAACTGAGTCTCTTGAACAAGTCATGGAATTAATACGTGAGAGTAGTCTAATGATGTCATAGGAATGTTGTTAGAAATTTATGTATGAGAGTTGGTATGAACAAAATCTTAAAAGCACAGATTTCCTGCAGTTAAATACTTTCTTCAGCATCTATTCTAATTAGGTTTCAAAGCGAACATACCCAGATCTGATGATGTGGGGAAAGGGGGAAGATGATAATTATCAGTGCCAGCTAACAAATGTATAAATTTTATGGTTATAAAAGTTATGCATATCAGTTATTTAACACTCACCATAGTCCTAAAAAGGACATAAGGTAATGCCCAATAAACAATAGAGTCACATAAATGTTACTGACTCAAGATTGTAGTTTATATAATCACCATTTTCAGCTAAAATAACATGGCTAAAATTTTTGTCTAATACAAAGTAATGAGTTTGGAATCATAGCATAGAGCTAAGATTTCCCAACTTCAGTGTTTTTTCCCTCAATCATGCATCCCTATAATTTAGGATAATGGCTCCTATTAAATCCCAATTCATTTTCCTTTTACTTTACACCTAAATGAAGGTCAGAAGAGGAGATTGACATAGCATAGAGAAACTAATATTTTCATTTGCTTCAGTTTAAATATTGCTTGCAACTCAAAGTGACAACTAACATCATAGTATTGTATAGTAAGCCCACTGCTTTGAGCTTGTTATGAACCTGGAAAAAGAATTTCCTGTCTGAAGAATCTAAGTCTCTGATTTCACTTGCGATAACTTTGGGTCAAAATATGCTGCTTTGGACAAATAGCATGAAATATAGGATCATTATCAATGGTACCTTCCATTTTTCTAAGAAGATGAGAATTTTTTTTATATGTTTGCCAAATGCTACGTATAATATAAAATTCCGCTTTAAATAAATACATTCTTCATTTTCAGATCTAGAATGATTCTCTTTTTCCTGCCTTTGAGTTTTCCACTACAATTACAGTGAACTGTCAGAAGCAAATACACTACTAAGACAACTGAAGCTTTATGAAATATTCCACAGTGGTGTGATACTATAGCCGACTTTGTCTGTCAGCACCATCATTTTATTTCTCATAAACCCTTGCACTTGGGAGAAATAAATGGTCTGCATCATTAATTTCTATGCCCAAATAAAGAGTTTCTCAGCAGGTTGCACATGAGCTACTTAAACTGGAGTGGTGTTAAGAAAGTCATTAATTATCCAGAAATGAATCTTAAGAATGTGAAAATTGCATTTGTGAGAGTCCATATCCTCTGAGAGGGGCTCGCTAAAAGCTGGACAATGATGTACTGGCACCAACCAGAAAAAAAATTAAGTGTTATTTCACACAGGGACTTTAGGCCATAGGTTAGCCATTTAAGGTGATCTTAGAGCAAAGGGTGGGAGTGACACGTGTAATGTGTTTCATCTCTGCCTGACCAAAAGTCGTGAGTGGTGTTGGCTATGTACATATGAGATTTAATATGGGATCTAAAATGCACAAAGCAAGCACACTCATCAATTTACCTGGGATTCCTGGATAGTGTCTATTTTTCATCCTTTAGAATAATCAAGTTTTGTAGTACTTAATGTTTGTCCTTCTGTTAGCACTTAGCATATATTAATTCATTTAATACTCAAAACGACACATGAGCTAGGTATCTAATAAAGTCTCCATTTAACAAGTGAGGAAATTACGGCAGAGAGGAGCAAAATTATTTATCAGAGCTGAAATTTGGACCCAGGCAGTAAGGCTCTAGAATCTGTTCTTAACATCTGTCATATCTACTTGCTTTTCTCTAGGCCTGAACGGAGGATCTTTTAGACCTAAGGTCCACCTTTACCAATCTTTTCTGTTCAGCAAATCATCAGTTCTAAGCAGTAAACATTATGAATCCTCTGGTAAAAAATGATAATGTCCAAAAGAGAGTAGTAGGAAATAATTTACTTCTGAATAGGGAAATTTCACAATATCTGCCCTCCTTTGCCGTTTGATTTCATTTTTACTCTACTTGTCTAATAAGAGTGGGCAGAATTTCTTTTGAAAACTTTTAGTTGGAACCCAAAACTCTTCTAGCTTTATAAAGTGACTTGTCAACTTGCTACTAAATGTTTTTTTAATCATTCTTTATTTTAATTTCTCTGACAGAAGCCTTGTAAAGAATATACAGATGTAATGAATATTTCATAAAGATATGATTTATTAGGACTTCTCTGCCTTTGCTTCAAAAATTATCCATCCTTCAGAAAGCAAATACACAAAAACTACCTGCTGGTATAGTAACTAAACCAAATCCTCTGAAGGCAAACCCAAATTTCATAACAACTTCTGGGCTTTATAGATCATGAAAAAGATAGTCAATGTTCTATTAATACTTCAGGTAGCAAAGGAATATAGTTCTTAGTTACCACATGTGGCTGTCAGAACTGTCAGCTATGCCACTGTAAAATTATTAATGATATAATGTTTTTATGAGCTCCATGTCTTTTTATATGAAAATAAAATTGATTTAAGATCTAGAGGTAAAGAAAATGCTTATAACAGTTGCTTAGGGTACTTTACCAGTGCCACCAATTTCTTTCTAAATATTCTCTGTAGCTGGTTACTTCACCCTTTGTAATAACATGTATATGTATCTGTCCTATTTGTTTATGAACAGAGTTGCCTCCAAATGATCACCTTTTCTTTTCACTACAATATCAATATTATTGCATGGTCTCAATTCTCTACAGCGACATCAGGCATAATTGGTCACAATCATTAATTATTATTTATAGAATATGCACAAGATGAATGCCTTAAAAGGCAACAGAAATACCTAAAGCACAAATGAAGATGAATAACTATAATAACTGTAATTTATCTCCTTCTTCTTTTGTGTGACTCTGATTTAATACCTGACTTATTCTCAGGTTGTGGTGCACATCACTCTTAAAAACAATATGCTGTCAAAGGCCAACTTATAATTGCCCCATTGGGGCCGGTGACATTTCCTTATTCCAAATATGCATTAGCATACGTTTATTTTTTTACAGATACTTAAGGTAACCAATTAGTTGATGTTTTGGAATACACAAGTAATGATTTTGTTCTGATAGAGGTAGAAATGTACATACGTTACTCTTAGAGAGCCAAAAATATTTTTAGGAGAATCTTGAAGTTAAATATTAATGATTTAAATACTGTTTATGCTTGCTGTTTTAAGAATTCTGGTTTGACATTTTTAGTAATATTACTTAAAAGCACAACAAAATAAAAAAATTCTGAACTAAAAATTTTTTGCTACATTCTGCTGGAACAGAATATGCTAAAATTGTATTTCCCTTGGGCGGTAGTTCTCAAAGTTTCATGTTCCTAAGGATATTTTAAAATACAGATTTCTGGGACTTCACCACTAGATGTTTTGATTCATTAGGTCTGAGGTGTGGCCCAAGAATTTGCATCTCTAAAAATTTCTAGGTGATATTGGAACTGCTGGTCCTGGGAATACACTTGGAGCAGTGCTGTCTTAAGAGACTCAAGATGTAAACACATCTAAAGCCTTGTGGAAATAAATGTTCCCATTACAATCACAGTTATTGACATTACTTAAGTAAGCTGACTCTATAGGAGAAGAAAAAAAAAAAATAGCCTCAGTGTGATCTAATTAGGATTAATATTGTTCATGTCTTGAACATCATTGGATAAGGAAAGAAATCAAATTAAACAGGTAAGAGAAACACACTGCTTTATGCATGTCATATTTCCAACGTAATGTAAGAAAATTAAATGAAGCTGCATTAGGAAATGAATTTTTTAAGTATATAGGCTTTGTGTTTAGATGTTAAAACTGAAATGAGATATTCAGTTACAGTTATTTTATGTTTCTTGATAGGCTTTTTAAATAAAATTTATTTGAACAATAAATATATGAGAAAAAAATATTGAAACAAGGGTAATCATTCAGTGTGTAAGATGGGTATTGTAAAAGAAATGCCAGTATAACAATTAAACTTGTATTTTAGAGATTGGCTCCACAGGTGGTGGGATTTTTCAGTCACCAAATATTCTCGATCCACGGGCTCTCTGCAAAATCTACCACCACAGGGTGTAGCTAATGTCAGTGCAATGTAGTTGTAAGAAAGACCGCTAGTAACCACTCATGGATGGCCAACTCATTCTCAGCCACAGCGGGTTTCTAAAAAGCTATTAAGGTTTCTACTGACCGAGAGATCACTTAAATTTCCAAGAAAGAGCTCTTTAATGTGCCACTTCTCCAGTTATGTATAACACCATTCCAACTCCAACTCAATTATTCAGGTTTTTTTTTCATTATCAAATTAGAAAACTCCGACTTTTCTATTACCCAGCCACACAACTTTCTATTATACTGGATAGGGAAATTTTAATATATCAGTTTAATCATTCATAAATCACTGTAAGACCTGAGGAAAACAATGGCATTTGCCTCTAATCTGAGCCGAGTCTAGACTGACTTATTCTTTTATTCTTTCATTCAATCAATCAACCTAAATTTCATAAGTGTCTATTTCCTGCAAGTTTCCAATATAGGCAGTGAGTATACATGGATGAATAACACAGTAGGACAACATGTTTCTTAACCTCAATTAACAAATTGTTTGATGAGGCAAAAGGGAAGATTACAGTGTCACAGTCTGCTGTTTTATTAGGCAGAGACGTGACTAATTCCGACCAACAGCTAATGCTCAGAAACGATTTGGGTCACATTTGAACTAGAGCATTTAACTGCTGTTGCAAGACCCTTCAGAGTCCTTTCTATTGCCATTAAAAGAAACTATTTCTCATATTATTTTTGAAATGGTCAAGTCAGTTCTTCTTTGATCTTTCCATTTGCAAATTGTGTTTTTGAGAATATTTTAACTTTGGAGAGTGTATTGTGGAATATATGTCCTTGAGAGCTAGTTTTCCCACCTTGGCCTCATCTGGGGAAAGAGAAAACCAAGGAAATGGGTGAGATGAGCCTTCAAGCTCTGGGTTAATATAATCACTGTGTTCTGCAAACATTAATTTAGCCCAGCACCTAAACTTTCCTAGATTTCAGACCCCGAAATGGAGTGGCAAACCTTAGTGTGTAGAGCTGCTTTGCCCTTAACTCTTGGAAAGTCTTATTTTGTTTCTTTGCATGTTACTTTTCTCCTTCCCTATTTTTGTGGACAGAATAAGAGAATAGGTGCTTTGAGGTGGTGCTCCTAATCCCTCCCTGAAAAATGTAGGAGTCAAATCAATTTGTAATGCTTTGCTCAGAGTCCATTGTGATATATCTAAGAACAAGATAAAAGGAAATGTATTTCCAGTATGATATAATCCTAATTTTCCAGAAAGGACAAAATTTTCAGGGACAGATCATCAAAATTTTGTCATATATTATATATAATCAATTCTATGTCATAATTTAAAAAGCAAGACAAAATAGAAGGTAAAAGATTACTATAAAATGGCTAATATGACTACACTAAAAACGTATGATGTTGCAAATATTTAGAAGTTATTACGTTTGTATGTTAAGGATGAATTCAGCAGAGTGAGACTTCCTAAACTAAAACACCTGTCTTACAAAATAAAGTTTGTAGAAATACAAATATTACTATCACTATTTTATTGAAAATCTTTCAATGGCTTCCATTTTGTCCAATATGAAAATCAAAAATATGAATATACCTTAAGAGCACCTGAATGGTGCTGAAATTTCCTATATTTTCTGCTTTATCTCTCAGGACTCTCCTCCCCATGCATATCTAGCTATGCCAGCCTATTTCACTTTCAGAATTTACCCCATGATTCTTCCCTTATCGGGAATTTGCCCATGTTATTATCTTTTACTGGAATTCTATTACTCTAATGCTCACCATCTCCTCTTTGCCTAGCTAATAAAATGCATTTATGTATCTCTAATACCTAGTACGATGCATGGTAAGTTCTTATGAAGTCTATGTTAAACAAATAGTTTATTTGTGTATACGTTTGTATCTATGTGTAAAAATATATACATATATGTATGTATCTATACAATTTTCAGTAATCAAAAGTACCAATTAACCCTTAAGATCTCAGCTTTTATATCCAAGTTTCCTAGGTTCAAATCCAGGCTCCATCAATTTCTAGCTGTGAGAGTTTAGGCTGTCTCATTTACTTGTAAAATGAGACCAGTAACGTACCTACCTCATAGGTTTTAAACACTAAATAGTTTAATTTGTGTAAAGTGTTTAAAATGTTGTCTAGTAGGTGTTGGGTATTCAGTAAATGATAGCTATTATATGATGATAAAAGAATAACACTTATTATTATTATTTATTGTGGTTTCCTCAAGGGTAGTGTTCTTGTCTACCTCAAGGCTTGGTCATGCCCTCTTATATAATCTCCAGAAACCTTGTAGTTTTCCTTTGAAGCATTCATCACTATTTTAATTATATATTACATACATCATCTACTTACTACCTTGCCAAAAACATTGAAAGACACATAGCATTAACCCTATTTATTTTTATCAAAAATATATTGCCAATGCCTTACACAGTGCCTAGTAAGTCCTCAATAGGTATGTTATATAACCATATGCATTAAACTTAAATAGCCACAAAAATACCAAGGAATTCATAAATCTACCAATCTACCTTGATGATAATACTGAGATGAGAATAACATCATATTTTTCAATTTAATATTTTATAATAAAGTGAATAAAAAGAGGTACATGAACTACTAAAAGTGATCAGTTTATTAATTTGGTGGAGAAAAAAGTTATCTTTATACAACCTGTGATTTTCCTTCTAATTAATTCTTTTCCATTCTTGAGGTTATGTAAATCTTTGTCATAAGTCTCCCAATTTTGTTTAATTCTGAATTGGATTGCAATTTCTGCATAGGCCCCCAAATTCATCAGCTTAAGACAATTATTTCTTACTCCTGACTAGCTAGCAGGTTGGCTGGGGACAGCTTATCTTAGCTGCCTCAACTGGGGCTGCCCTACTTCATGCATCTCTCTTTATCCTTGAACAAACTTACCGGCCTAGGCATATTGTTTTAAAAAATGGTAACAAACAGACAAACATAAAGCACATAACATAAAATTTGCCATCTTAACCAATTTTAAGTGTAAAGTTCAGTAATGTTAATTATATTCACATTGTTGTGAAACAGATCTTCAGAACTTTTTCATTTTGCAAATCTGAACATTAAACTACTCCCCCTTTCCCACTCTCATCCCTAATAACCACCATTCTACTCTCCATTTCTATGAATTTCACTATTTATACACTTCACATAAGTGAATACAAATACAATATTTGTATTTTTGTGACTGACTTATTACATTCAGCATAATGTTCTCAAGGTTCATCCATGAGATGAGCAGTAGTAGTAGCATATGTCAGAATTTCCCTCCTTTTTAAGGCGGATAATATTCCATTTTAAGTATGTAATACATTTTACTTATTTATTCGTCCACCAATGTATATTTGGGTTGCGTCCACCTCTTGGCTATTGTGAATAATGCTGCTATGAACAAAGATATGCAATATTTCTTCAAGACCCTGCTTTCAATTATTTTGGCTTTAAACCCAGAAATGGGATTACTATAAGACAAGGTATTTCTATTTTTAATTTTTTGAACAAACTCATACTGTTTTATACAACATTTGCACCAGTTTAGAATCCCACAACAGTGTACAAGGGTTCTCATTTTTCCACACCTTTTCAATATTTGTTATTTTCTTTTTTTTTTGATAGTAGCCATCCTAATAGGCGTGAGGTGATATCTCTTGGTGATTTTGATTTGCATTTCTCTAATGATTAGTGATGTTGTGCATCTTTTCATAAACTTTTTGGCCATTTGTAGGTCTTCTTTGGAGAAATGTCTATTCAGATCTTTCATACATTTTAAAATTGTGTTATTTTGTTGTTGTTGAGTCATAGGAGTTCTTTATATATTCTGGATATTAATCTCTTATCAGATATATGATTTGCAAATATGTTCTCCCATTCTGTAGGTTGCTAGCACAAAAGTTTTTAAGTTTAATGTAGCCCCATTTGTCTATTTTTACTTTTGATTTCTGTGCTTTTGGTGTACTGTCCAAGAAATCATTGCCAAATCCAATATCATGAAGATGTCCTCTATATTTTCTTTTAGGAGTTTTATAGCTTATATTGAGATCTTTAATCTATTTTGGGTTAATTTTTGTATATGGAGTAAGATAAAGGTTGAAATTTATTCTTTTACATGGGGATATCCAGTTTTCCTACCAACATTTGTTGAAGAGGCTGTCCTTTCTGCAACTGACTACTTTTGGTACCCTTGTAGAAGTTCATTTGACCATATATGTGAGGGTTCATTTCTTAGGTCTCTATTCCATTCCATTGGTCTAGATGTCTGCCTTTATGCCAGTACTGCACTGTTTTGATTTCTATACCTTTGTTATATGTTTTAAAATCAGTAAGTGTGAGTTTTCCAGTGTTGACAAACTTGTTTTGGCTAATTGGGGTCCATAAATATACATTTACATCTAATCTAATTCTACTGTCAAATAACACTATACCACTTTATGAGGGTACCTTTTAATAATAAAATAATCCTAATTCCTCCCTTCTGTTCCTTGTGTCATTATTGTCATTCACTTCACTTATATACAAGCATACATAAATATAAATATACACACACAAGTATACATAATTGAACACATTCTTGGTATGATTATTTTGAAACAATTTTATCTGTTACATTAAGAATAAGAAAAATAAAGCTTTTTTTAAACTTTCACTTCTTCCTTCTCCAATGCTCTCTCTTACTTGATGTAGATCCAAGTTTCTAACCTCTACTATTTTTCTTTTTTCTTGAATGAACTTCTTTAAACATTTATTGCAAGACAGGTCTTCTGGGAACAAATTCCCTCAATTTTTGTTGGTTGAGGAAGTCTTTAACTCATCTTCATTTTTAAAGCATAATTTTGCAAGGCACAGAATTCTAGGTTGCTTGTTTTTTTTTCACTCAACACTTTAAATACTTCACTCCACTGTCTTCTTGCTTGCATAGTTTCTGAAGAGAAGTCAGATATAATTCTCATCTTTGTTCCTCTATAGTTAAGAATTTTTTCCTCTGACTTCTTTCAGGATTTTTTTCTTTATCTTTGATTTCCTGTAGTTTGAAAATGATATGTGTAGGTGTAGTTTTTTGACATTTATTCTGCTTGATGTTCTCTGAGCTTCTTGGATCAGTGGTTTTGTTTCTGATATTAAATTGGGGGAATTCTCAGTCATTATTGTTTCAAATATATCTTCAGTTTCTTTCTTTCTTTTCCAATATATATTCTGGTATTTTTACTATGCATATGTCACAACTTTTGCAGTTGTCCCACCATCCTTAGATATTTTGTACTAATTTTTGAGGATTCTATTGATATATCCTCTAGCTCAGAAATTCTTTCCTTGGCTATGTCCAGTCTACTAGTAAGCCCATCAAAGGCATTCTTCATTTCTATTACAATGATTTTGATCTCTAGCATTTCTTTTTGGGTCTTTCTTAGGATTTCCATCTCTCTGCTTATAGCTATTGC
This sequence comes from Monodon monoceros, assembly GCF_005190385.1. Lineage (NCBI taxonomy): Eukaryota > Metazoa > Chordata > Mammalia > Artiodactyla > Monodontidae > Monodon > Monodon monoceros. The sequence continues at coordinate 104,510,316 of NW_021703778.1, forward strand.
ATGTTTACTATACCCATTAGAGCCCCTAGCATATTAATCTTAGTTGTTTTAAATTTCTAATAATGCCAACAATCCTGCATGTCTGGTTCTGATACTTACTCTGTCTCTCCAAGTTGTGTCTTTTGCTTTTTGATAAGCTTGTAAATTTTTCTTGCTAGCTGAACATGATGTACTGGGTAAAAAGAACTGCTGTAAGTGGGTCTTTCGTAATGTGGTGGTAAAGTGTGGGGGAAGGAGAAGAATTTTATAATCCTATGGTTAAGTATGATTCTTTAAATGAGACTGGACTATGAATTTCATAAGAATTTCTCAGTTTTTTCCTTCTTCTTAGGTGGAATATGATGGCTAGAATGGGCTGGAGTTGGGTATTTCCCTTTCTCCAGGTCAGCTAGCCTCTGATAATACTCCAGCAGGTTAGGCTGTTTACCTAACTTTAAGTAAAATACTTTACCCTGAGGACAGGCCTTGTTAAGAATAAGAGAGTGCTCTGGCGTATTTCAAAGTTGTTCCTTTTTGTTTCCTCCTACCAGAGCACTAGGGGCTTTTCCTCTAATATTTACTGTGGAAACCTTATCAAGTTCCTAGGGATGAATGTCGCAGTATTGTGGGATCCCTTCTATGGCAGGTTCCCCCAGGAGATTTTAACTCTTAGACTTGTCCACACTGAGCCTCCAACAATTCATCAATTACAATTCAGGTATCTCCACCCCAGCATTGCTTCGTGTGTCTGTTTCTGGTTTCCACTTGTGAGTCTCTGCTCCAGTAAGCAGTGACTCCCTGTATTTGCCTGTCTGTCTCCCCAGGCATCAGTTTGTCCTGTGTTCTCACTTGTCTTATGGATCCAAGAAAAGCTGTTGATATTTAAAAGCTGTTGATATTTCAGTCTGTTCAGATTTTTACTTGTTAGGATGAAGAGGTGACTTCCATTGTGAGTCCTTAATATGGAAACAGAAACCAGACTCAACAGTTTTATTTTCTTTCTAAATTCTGCTTATAAATTGGACCTGGTTTTTTTATGTGTGTTTTGTTTTGGGTTTTGTTTTTCTGAGCTTACCTCTGTCTTATAGAACCTGATTATATTTGGTCAAAAGAAGCTATTTCATACATTCAACAATCTGTCTGGCAACAACCTTCCTTAAGTACATTTTTAGTTACTGTGGGTGACATAAGACAGGTTTCTATTTTTCAAGCCTCCAGTAATAATATTATTATGTTTTCCTATCTTCACCTGGTTCTCACTTTCAAAGCCAATGTTACATATGATAGCACTCCATTTCTAGTTGCCAGTTTTAATAATGTTTGACTATTTATGCATAACAAACATTCTCACATTCAACTGGAGGTTAGTTGATCTAGGATGGATTCAGTTGAAATGCATCTGCTCCGTATTTTGCTTATACTTCTTGCACCAACGGGCTAGACTATGCATGTTTTTCTTAGGATGGTAGCAGAGGTTCAAGAGAGCAAGATCAATAGTACATGGATTTTTTTAACCCTTTTGTCTCTTCACACCTGCTATAGTCATATTTGTTCATAACAAATATGAACAACATGACCAATTCTAAAGAAAGCCTGATTTCTGATCTACCTTCAGCCCACAGAAGTGGAGGATGTTTGAAGTAAATGTTTCTGAAGAGTTACCGAATCTGCAACCACTTAATCCATATTGGTACTACGCTTTTAAATGAAATTTTCATTTACTTCCCTCCTTTTCTCTCTCAATAAATGCATAAACACACAGCTACCATATGCAAATAAGGAAAAAGGCGTTCTTTCTTGTGGTTGTATTATCGAACTCAGGTTCGGCTGCTCACCACTCAAAAGCCAGTAATTTGAGAGGCAAGGGTCAGTAGAAAGGAAAGGTGCTTTAATTAAAAAAGCTGGCGATCTGGGGAGATGGTGGACTCGTGTCCAGAGACCTACTCCAAAGATTCTGCTCAGTGATGACAGTTTTTAAAGGGAAAAATGGGGGGAAGAATCTCAGTGAATCATCGAGGCAAGAGGTTGGGTTCTGCATTAATTTCCATTGCATACAGACTGGCTGACTCTTCATTTGTTACCTTGCCCACGTGATCTGCCTGCAGGATTCCTTAGGGGGCTTTTGGGGATAGAGAGCTAATCATTCTTTAACTACTTAATTCTGCATTCTTACTTGTTTTTATCTAGGAAATTAATTGACAGGTTAGTCAAGGCATGGTGTGCATTCAGGAGAGCATAAGTCAGGAGTTAAATTGTCTAATAATCTCATTCCTAATTTATAATTAGGAATATAACCTAATTTATAATTAGGTTCTTTTAAGGTCAAAGGGGAACAGAAATAAGCAAACAGGAAAGAGCCAAAGAACTTCTTTCAATTCCCCACTGTCAGAGCTTCTTTCAGTTCCCCACTGTCAAACATCATTCTATTTCTATGGGATTAGGGGAGAAGATCCACCTTTTGTAACTTCTTCATGTTGACATAGGGTGCTGTATTCTCAAAGTGGAAGATGTCAACATGGGTCTGTAGCATCTCTTTGCTGACAATTTTAGTTGCCCGATTACATATATGGGCAGAGCAAGTTATAATTAATTTGATGCTCACAAAGATATAGATTATTATGAGCAATAATATTAATCCCATGCTCTTGAGGCCAGTTCTTGGAACTGTACTAGCCATAGATGCAGTACTACTCATCTTATGTCCTAGCTACAGTCTGGTCATCTTGCAGCGATGAAAATAGCTTTTCTTTTCCCCCCTCTGGTGGCAGTTATAGTATTTGTAAAACAACTCAGGAATATGCATCAGATACAGAGCCTGTGATGCTAGTGTCCTAATCATTAACTGCTCAGTTTTATACTTGGGGGGAGTGCTGCAGGGTTCTGCTCTATTCCAGATGGATATATTTCTAATACGCAAGGTTTGGTAAGTAAAGTGAGTATTAAATTTTAGGTCATTCTTACCCTTTCACTTATAGGCCCTCATGGATTGAATAAGTTGCACTACCAAATACAGATATCTTATAGGGGCACAAATCTAACAAGAAAACTTACAAGTGTATTCTTAACAAGTCGTTGCTTCCTAGACTTAAAACTTGTGGCATGTAAATTCCTGTGCCATCTTCTCTAAACTACATTATTATTATTATTATTTTTGCATCTGAATCACCAATAATGCATTCAAAATCGGATCTTTTACATTGAGAGAACATTATGCTTTGTTACTATGGAAACTATCTCCTCTTCCTGAAAAGCTTTCATAGTCCTCTGTTGTTGTTTTTTTTTCCTCTCTCTCTCTGCATGTTTTATGCCTCAGATTCCTCAGCTGCCACTTTGTGTCTGCCTTTGCTCTGATTTTGATTGAGTGGAGTTTTATGACCTTCATACTCCTAGTATAATCATTTCTTTGATCTGAAATTTTGCTTTCTTTTCCAAGAAAGGAAGAGTTTAAGTAATCATTTGTCATTTATTTCTACTATTTTTAATTTTTAGATAGCAAATTGTCAAATCTAAATAAATCTTTTAGAGGAATAAATATTTAAGTAAATAAAATAATTGCTTGTCATTGGACATAGATTATATGATCATCATCCCTCTTTATTTGGAAGTATAAAGTATAAATCAGAACATTTAACTCAGCCAACAAAACCCCTGAAATCCATGATTTTCCCTAAGGCTTTTGTGAGTGATATAAATATGGCCAATAAATTGTGCCAATGGACTGTTTAAAGGATTCAAGACACTCCAAGTGTTGAAACCTGAGAATGCTTCAGGAGAGTATTTTGTCTCTAAAAACAGAGCTGACTTGGGAATAAGAAGAGAGCAATATGTCCATCAAGATTTTTAGAAAGAAAATGAATCCCCTGAGGGGACCTTCAAGATGGCAGAGGACTAAGACATGGAGAACACCTTCCTCCCCACAGATACATCAAAACTACATCTACATGTGGAAAAACTCCTACAGAAAACCTACTGAATGCTGGCAGAAGACCTCAGACTTCCCAAAAGGCAAGAAACTCCACACATACCTGGGTAGGACAAAAGAAAAAAGAAAAAACAGAGACAAAAGAATAGGGATGGGGCTTCCCTGGTGGCACAGTGGTTGAGAGTCCGACTGCCGTTGCAGGGGACGCGGGTTCGTGCCCCGGTCTGGGAGGATCCCACGTGCCACGGAGCAGCTGGGCCCATGAGCCATGGCCACTGAGCCTGCGCGTCCAGAGCCTGTGCTCCGCGGCAGGAGAGGCCACGGCAGTGAGAGGCCCGTGTACTGCAAAAAAAAAAAAAAGAATAGGGACGGCACCTGCACCTCTGGGAGGGAGCTGTGGAGGAAAAGTTTCCACACACTAATAAGCCCCTTCACTTGCGGAAATGGGAGTGGGTGGGGTGGGGGGAAGCTTTGGAGCCATGGAGGATAACGCAGCAACAGGGCTGCAGAGGGCAAAGCGGAAGATTCCCACACAGAGGATCAGTGCTGACCAGCACTCACCAGCCTGAGAGGCTTGTCTGCTCACCCACTGGGGTGGGTGGGGGCTGGGAGCTGAGGCTTGGGCTTCGGAGGTCAGATCCCAGGGGGAGGACTGGGGTTGGCTGCGTGAACACAGCCTGAAGGGGGCTAGTGCACCACAGCTAGCTAGGAGGGAGTCCGAGAAAACTCTGGAACTCCCTAAGAGGCAAGAGAACATTGTTTCAGGGTGCACAAGGAGAGGGGATTCCAAGATCCAGAGATGGGCACGAGCTGCGTCTATCAGCGCGGACACCAGAGAAGGGCATGAAATGCTAAGGCAGCTGCTGCAGCCACCAAGAAGCCTGTGTGCAAGCACAGGTCACTATCCACACCTTCCCCTCCTAGGAGCCTGTGCAGCCAGCCACTGCCAGAGTCCCGTGATCCAGGGACAACTTCCCCAGGAGAACACACAGCACGCCTCAGGCTGTTGCAATGTCATACCGGCTTCTACCACCACAGGCTCACCCTGCATACTGTAACCCTCTCTCCCCCTTGCCTGAGTGAGTCAGAGCCCCCTAATCAGCTGCTCCTTTAACCTCCTCCTGTCTGGGTGGGGAAGAGATGCCTTCAGGCGACCTACATGCAGAGGCAGGGCCAAATTGAAAGCTGAACCCCAGGAGCTGTGCAAACAAAGAAGAGAAAGGGAAATTTCTCCCAGCAGCCTCAGGAGCAGCACATTAAATATCCACATCAACTTGATGTACCCTGCATCTCTGGAGTACCTGAACAGATAACAAATCATCCCAAAATTGAGGCCATGGATTTTCAGAGCAACTGTAGACTTGAGGTCTGCTTTCTGCATCTAATTTGTTTCTGGTTTTATGTTTATCTTAGTTTAGTATTTAGAGCTTATTATCACTGGTAGATTTGTTTATTGATTTCATTGCTCTCTTCCTTTATATATATATATATTTTTTTCCTTGTTCTCTTTTTCCGAGTGTATATGTGTATGCTTCTTTGTATGATTTTTGTCTGTATAGCTTTGCTTTTACCATTTGTCCTAGGGTTCTCTCCGTTCATTTATTTATTTATTTATTTAAGTATACTTTTTAGCACTTGTTATCATTGGTGGGTATGTTTTTTGGTTTGGTTGCTCTTCTTTCTTTTCTTTTCTATTACTTTTTAATAACTTTTAAAATTTTATTTATTTTTTTCATTCTCTCTTTTTTTTTTTTCTCCCTTTTCTTCTGAGCTGTGTGGCTGACAGGGTCTTGGTGCTCTGGCCAGGTGTCAACTCTGAGCCTCTGAGGTGGGAGAGCCAAGTTCAGGACATTGGTCTACCAGAGACCTCCTGGCCCCATGTAATATCAAACAGCGAAAGCTCTCCCAGAGATCTCCATCTCAACGCAAAGACACAGCTCCACTCAATGACCAGCAAGCTACAGTGCTGGATACCTTATGCCAAACAACTAGCAAGACAGGAACACAAGCCCACCCATTAGCAGAGAGGCTGCCTAAAGTCATAATAAGTTCACAGACACCCCAAAACACACTCCTGGATGTGGTTCTGCCCACCAGAAAGACAAGATCCAGTCTTGTCCACCAGAACACAGGCACTGGTCCCCTCCACCAGGAAGCCTACACAAGCCATTAAACCAACCTCACCCACACCAAAAACAATGGAAACTACAAACCTGCAGCATGTGAAAAGGAGACCTCAAACACAGTAAGTTAAGTAAAATGAGAAGACAAGAAATACACAGTAGACGAAGGAGCAAGATAAAAACCCACCAGACCAAACAAATGAAGAGGAAATAGGCAGTCTACCTGAAAAAGAATTCAGAGTAATGATAGTAAAGTTGATCCAAAATCTTGGAAATAGAATGGAGAAAATACAAGAAACGTTTAAAAAGGACCTAGAAGAACTAAGCAACAAACAAAAACTGGTGAACAACACAATAAATGAAATTAAAAATTGTCTAGAAGGAATCAATAACAGAATAACTGAGGCAGAACACAGATAAGTGACCTGGGAGATAAAATAGTGGAAATAATGACTGCAGAGGAGAATAAAGAAAAAACAATGAAGAGAATTGAGGACAGTCTCAGAGACCTCTAGGACAGCATTAAAGGCACAAACATTTGAATTATAGGAGTCCCTGAAGAAGAAGAGAAAAAGAAAGGGACTGAGAAAATATTTGAAGAGATTATAGTTGAAAACTTCCCTAATATGGGAAAGGAAATAGTCAATCAAGTCCAAGAAGTGCAGAGAATCCCATACAGGATAAATTCAAGGAGAAACACGCCAAGACACATATTAATCAAACTATCAAAAATTAAATACACAGAAAAAATATTAAAAGCAGCAAGGGGAAAACAACAAACACATACAAGGGAATCCCCACAGGTAAACAGCTGATGTTTCAGCAGAAACTCTGCAAGCCAGCAGGGGGTGGCAGGACATATTTAAAGTGATGAAAGGGAAAAACCTACAACCAAGATTACTCCCCCAGCAAGGATCTCATTAAGATTTGATGGAGGAATTAAAACCTTTAGAGACAAGCAAAAGCTAAGAGATTTCAGCATAACCAAACCAGCTTTACAACAAATGCTAAAGGAACTTCTCTAGGCAGGAAACACAAGAGAAAAAAAGCCCTACAATAACAAACCCAAAACAATTAAGAAAATGGTAATAGGAACATACATATCAATAACTACCTTAAATATAAAAGGATTAAGTGCTCCAAACAGAAGACATAGACTGGCTGAATGGATACAAAACAAGACTGTATATATACTGTCTACAAGAGACCCATTTCAGACCTAGGACACATACAGACTGAAAGTGATGGGATGGAAAAAGATATTCCATGCAAATGGAAATCATATCAAAGCTGGAGTAGCAACTCTCATATCAGACACAGTAGCCTTTAAAATAAAGACTACTACAAGAGACAAAGAAGGCCACTACATAATGATGAAGGGATCAATCAAGGAAGATATAACAATTGTAAATATGCACGCAACATAGGAGCACCTCAATACATAAGGCAAATGCTAACAGCCATAAAAGGGGAAATCAACAGTAGCACAAACATAGTAGGGGAATTTAACACCCCACTTTCACCAATAGATCATCCAGTATGAAAATTAATAACAAACACAAGCTTTAAATGATACATTAAACAAGGTGGACTTAATTGATATTTATATGACATTCTATCCAAAAACAAGAGAATACACTTTCTTCTTAAGTGCTCATGGAACATTCTCCAGGATAGATCATATCTTGGGTCACAAATCAAGCCTTGGTAAATTTAAGAAAATTGAAATCATATCAAGTATCTTTTCAACTATCTTTTCAAGGTACTTTTCAAGTATCTTTTATAGCAATACAATCCTACCTCAAGGAACAAGAAACATCTCAATTAAACAACCTAACTTTACACCTAAAGCAATTAGAGAAAGAAGAACTAAAAAACCCCAAAGTTAGCAGAAGGAAAGAAATCATAAATATCAGATCAGAAATAAATGAAAAAGAAATGAAGGAAACGATAGCAAAGATCAATAAAACTAAAATCTGGTTCTTTGAAAAGTTAAAAAAATTGAAAAACCATTAGCCAGACTCATCAAGAAAAAAAGGGAGAAGAGTGAAATCAACAGAATTAGAAAAGAAAAAGGAGAAGTAACAACTGACATTGCAGAAATACAAAGGATCATGAGAGATTACTACAAGCAACTATATGCCAATAAAATGGGCAACCTGGAAGAAATGGACAAATTCTTAGAAAAGGACAAATTTTGAGACTGAACCAGGAAGAAATAGAAAATATAAATAGACGAATCACAAGCACTGAAATAGAAATGGTGATTAAAAATCTTCCAACAAACAAAAGCCCAGGACCAGATGAATTCACAGGCAAATTCTATCAAACATTTAGAGAAGAGCTAACACGTATCCTTCTCAAACTCTTCCAAAATATGGCAGAGGGAGGAACACTCCCAAACTCATTATTTCAGACCACCATCACCCTGATATGAAAACCAGACGAAGATGTCACAAAAAAAACTACAGGCCTTATCACTGATGAACATAGATGCAGAAATCCTCAGCAAAATACTAGGAAACAGAATCCAACAGCACATTAAAAGGATCATACACCATGATCAAGTGGGTTTATCCCAGGAATGCAAGGATTCTTCAATATACACAAATCAATCAGTATGATAAACCATATTGACAAATGAAGGAATAAAAACATATGATCATCTCAATAGAGACAGAAAAATCTTTTGACAAAGTTCAACACCCATTTGTGATAAAAACCCTCCAGAAAGTAGGCATAGAGAGAACTTACCTCAACATAATACAGGCTGTATATTACAAACCCACAGCCAACATCATTCTCACTAGTGAAAAACTGAAACCATTTCCACTAAGATCAGGTACAAGCCAAGGTTCCCCACTCTCACCACTATTATTCAACATAGTTTTGGAAGTTTCAGCCACAGCACTCAGACAAGAAAAAGAAATAAAAGGAATCCAAATCAGAAAAGAAATAAAGCTGTCATTGTTTGCTGATGACATGATACTATACATAGAGAATCGTAAAGATGCTACCAGAAAACTACTAGAGCTAATCAATGAATTGGTAAAGTAGCAGGATACACATAATTAATGCACAGAAATCTCTTGCATTCCTATACACTAATGATGAAAAATCTGAAAGAGAAATTAAGGAAACACTCCCATTTACCAACAAAAAGCGTAAAATATCTAGGTATAAACCTACCTATGGAGACAAAAGACCTGTATGTGGAAAACTATAAGACACTGATGAAAGAAATTAAAGATGATACAAACAGATGGAGAGATATACCATGTTCTTGGATTGGAAGAATCAACATTGTGAAAATGACTCTACTATGCCAAGCAATCTACAGATTCAGTGCAATCCCTATCAAACTACCACTGGCATTTTTCACAGAACTAGAACAAAAAAATCTTACAATTTGTATGGAAACACAAAAGACCCCAAATAGGCAAAGGAATCTTGAGAAATAAAAGCGGAGCTGGAGGAATCAGGCTTCTTGTCTTCAGACTATACTACAAAGCTGCAGTAAATCAAGACGGTATGGTATTGGCACAAAAACAGAAATATAGATCAATGGAATAGGATGGAAAGCCCAGAGGTAAACCCACGCACATATGGTCACCTTATCTTTGATAAAGGTGGCAAGAATGTACAATGGAGAAAAGACAGCCTCTTCAATAACTGGAGCTGGAAAACTGGGCAGCTACATGTAAAAGAATGAAATTAGAACACTCCCTAACACCATACACAAAAATAAACTCAAAATGGATTAAAGACCTAAATGTAAGGCCAGGCATTATAAAACTCTTAGAGGAAAACATAGGCAAAACACTCTATGACATAAATCACAGCAAGATCCTTTTTGATCCGCCTCCTAGAGAAATGGAAGTAAAACCAAAAATAAAAAAATGGGACCTAATGAAACTTAAAAGCTTTTTCAAAGCAAAGGAAACCATAAACAAGATGAAAAGACAACCCTCAGAATGGGAGAAAATATTTGCAAGCAGAGCAACTGACAAAGGATTAATCTCTGAAATTTACAAGCAGCTCATGCCACTCAATATCAAAAAGACAAACAACCCAATCCAAAAATGGGCAGAAGACCTAAATAGACATTTCTCCAAAGAAGATATACAGATTGCCAACAAACACGTGAAGCAATGCTAAACATTATTAATCATTAGAGAAATGCAAACCAAAACCACAGCAGTCAGAATGGCCATCATCAAAAAATCTAGAAACAATAAATGCTGGAGAGGGTGTGGAGAAAAGGGAACCCTCTTGCACTGTTGGTGGGAATGTAAATTGATACAGCCACTGTGGAGAACAGTATGGAGGTTCCTTAAAAAAACTATAAATAGAATTACCATATGACCCAGCAATCCCACTACTGGGCATATACCCTGAGAAAACCATAATTCAAAAAGAGTCATGTCCCACAATGTTCATTGCAGCTCTATTTACAATAGCCAGGACATGGAAGCAACCTAAGTGTCCATCGACAGATGAACGGAAAAAGAAGATGTGGCACATATATACAATGGAATATTACTCAGCCATAAAGAGTAACAAAATTGACTTATTTGTAGTAAGGTGGATGGACCTAGAGTCTGTCATACAGAGTGGAGTAAGAAAGAGAAAAACACCGTATGCTAACTCATATATATGAAATATTAAAAAAAAAAATTCTGAAGATCCTAGGGGCAGGACACTAATAAAGACACAGACGTAGAGAGTGGAATTGAGGACATGGAGATGTGGAAGGGTAAGCTGGGACGAAGTGAGAGTGTGGCATGTGGCATGGACCATATATATACTACCCAATGTAAAATAGAGAGCTAGTAGGAAGCAGCCGCATAGCATAGGGAGAGCAGCTCCGTGCTTTCTGTCCAGCTAGAGGGGTGGAATAGGGTGGGTGGGAAGGAGACACAAGAGGAAGGAGATATGGGGATTATGTATATGTATAGCTGATTCACTTTTTTATACAGCAGAAACTAACACACCATTGTAAAGCAATTATACTCCAATAAAGGTGTTAAAAAAATAAAAGAAAATGAATCCCCTATCTTCTGTAATGTTTACTAATGAAATATGAGATCATACTCAGAATTTGAAGATCATTTTCAGTTAGGAACTAAAGATATATCCATAGTGGAATTTTGATAAGGACAATGTAGAGCATGTCAATCCATTTTTAAACAGAGTTGGGACATGCCTTTTAATTATTCATATACATTTTTGTTATGGTGACTTACTGTTTGGAACACAAAAGAATGGCTTTTGTTTGCTTATAATGGTTAATTTCATGTGTCAACTTTGCTAGCCTTCGGTGAGCTGTTTGGTCAAACACTAGTCTAAATGTTGCTGTGAAGGTATTTTATAGATGTGATTAACACTTATAATCAGTTGATTGTAAGTAAAGGAGATTATCTGCAATAAAGTTAGTAGGCCTCTTTTAATCAGTTGAAGGTCTTATAAGTAAAAGGTGAGGTTTCCAGGAGAAAAAGAAATACTGCCTCAAAACTGTAACAGAAATCTTACCTAAATTTGCAGTCTGTCAGTCTGCCCTCTAAATCTTGGATTTAACACTGGGTTTCCATCCTGCCAGCCTGCCCTTCAGATTTTGGACTTGTTGGTCTTTAAGATCACCATCAGCCAATTCTTTAAAATAAATCTCTTTCTTTATATACTTATATCTCATTCGTTCTATTTTTCTGGAGAACTATTAAAGAAAAAAATATTCTGACACTTGTTAAGCTGGTCAGGAAGACTTAATTTTAAGACTATTGCAACAGGGGAGAAAGATCAGACTCAACTCCAAATACAGCAAAGACAAGGGGAATTTATGGCCAAGGAGCCGGGTGGGTGAGTGAGGGAGGTCAGTGGATGGAAAATCACTAAGAAGAAAAATCAATGTGGGTGCGGTTCTTGCTAAACCAACTTAACAGAATTTTCACTGAAAGCAAGCCAGGGTGGTCAGATATGAAGGGTTGGGGAGATTCTCATTAAACTGATTTAGCAGGATTCTTGCTAAAACTGGATTTGGTCAGGACACAGAAGCCCAGTGCTGATATCAAGTTCAGAAGAGGGCTCACAGGAGCATAAGTAAAGCAGGGTCAAGAAGAGGGTCTTTGTGAGACCCCTGACTAACATAGTGAGTGATTTTCCCTAAGATATCTTCTATTATACATCTAAAAAGCATAAGCATATTTTAGCTACATTTTCTGGGGGGACATGAAGTATGACATGAAACATAAGTCTTATTTTAAAAGCTTGTGTGTATGCACTAAAATTTGAGAATTTCAACTCTTCTATAAATAATTGGCTAAACAAGTATTTTAGCATCCATGGAAATATCGACTTGCCCACAATGAATAAAAATTTAGTATCTATGAGGGTAAATGTAGGATAATTTTATTCATTTTTCAAGCCGAGTATATTTTAAATATATGGACCAAGTTTTAAACTTACTGTGTAGAATGGTAAACTGTGTTCTCTTTCTTACTATGTCAAATAATAGCATTGTAAATTGTAAAATATTTCTTTAAGTGGCAGCAGCTGGCTTACTGCTATGTAATGTGCAGTCTCAGCTACATCCATTATTTTGAAATTCCTAGAATTGGAACTGAAAATAAGAGCAGATAAAACTTTATTAATAAATACACAAAAATGTACTCAAATATAGGCACATAATTCTAGGGAATAGTTTAATAGTATATGTGAAGACCAACTAAGTGCTACAGTTGTAAATACTCATCTCTGCCCTACTATCTATAACAGTGAACCATTTTTACTATCAAGATGAAGAGGTAATAACAGTATCAAGGGATTCTATGTAAATGAATCTCATAGGTACTGTAACAGCACATAATAGAAATGACTTTCTCACCTGGTAAATGACTTTCTAAAAGGCCAGTAGTGGCACAAATTCAATTATTTCAAATCTGTGAGTTTCTTTCCTCTCTACTAGTTAGTATGTCTTTTTTGTTTCCTTGATAATAGAAAAGTGTTTGTAACATAGTAATGGAGAAAAAATTATGGATGGCTGATATAGGAAAGTGAGAAATGGAATATATCTTATTATATATTGCAAATTTGCCACTCTTCTTTGAAGTGATGGGGGGGGATTTCTAAGACAGTAAATGACCAAGAGGCGTCATGTGCATTTATTATATTGTTTTAAGAGAGTGCATGAATAGGTGAATTTTTTGTCAACTTGGTACTTTCCTGTACAGTATTTCAGATCCCAAGTATTTGCTGAAAAATAAGTCTTTGTGAGTGATATGAAGTGAAGCCACCAACCACAGGACTTAAGCAGATTACTATGAAAAACTACATTAAAAAATAAACCTAAAAATCTATCCACCTTTACACTACAAAAAACTAAACATATTTAACATATTAAGATACATCATGATCTCCAAATAAATATAACTTACAAAATTTCAAAGGCTTTATTTTTTAACCAGACCTTTTCATGATACCAGTGCCTATAGAATTAAATGTTATTATAGATTGCATTATTGTAACCAAGTATTGGCTCCCTTGCCTGTAGGAAGGTGTCTTGTTCTTACCAGGCACTATGTAACTGGCAGAACTTCATTGTAAAAGGAGAATATATTCTTGTCCCATGGACAAGTCTTGGACATAAGACTCATTTTGTCCTATAGAATGTGGACAAAAGTGATATAGGAATAGTTGGAAGCAAAGCTATAAGAAGCATCTCATGGACTGTCCATGTCCTTTTCCTCTGCCAAGAGACCAGGACAGAGGTAATCCTTTTAGCCTAGATCATAGAATGAATAGCAGCCTGGAACAGAGCTACAGGCAATCCTCAAAAGGCATGTACCATGAGAGAAAATAAACTCCTCTTGTCGATTGCTAAGATTTTTTGGGTTATTTTTACCACAACATAATTTAGCTAAATCTGTTGGCTGCATATACTTTGAGAGAAATTCATCCTAAATGAATGTTTGTATACTACGTAGGAATAAAATTAACAAATTTAATTTTTAAAGTATAACATCACTATAGATACAATCATCCAAGTGTATATTGATGTTATACATTTATCTTAGTATATTAGGCTCCAGGTATCATACAGTGTAAAAAAGACACAATCTGGCTTTAAGTTGATTCAAGACAAATAGAAAATACCAGTTTTGAACAATGGGAATACATTATTTAAATGCAGACTTTTATAAACAATATTCTTCACATATTAAATATAAACATTATAAAATTGTATCTGTTTATAATGAAGTTTCTGTATCAATACTGAAGATAGCATTAGTTAACATGATGGTATAACAATAAAATTAGAAAAACTAAGTGTCTAAATGTTAATAATCAGCATACCTATCATATATATATATATATATATATATATAGGTTACTACAACTTCAATCAAAAAGTGTTACTAAATTGCTGATGGTAACTCCATTCTCAACCTCATCCAAATAGTGTTAATTCTACTGTTAATGGTTTCTCATTGTCTCTGCAGTAAATCTTAGAGTCTTGGCCAGACACTCCAGGCATTAGTCCTGAATTATTTTTCCGAATCTAATGGGAAAAGTTGTTTTCTTGTATTATTTTTCCTGACTCTCACATTTCTAGCCAAACTAGTGATTTTCTAGCCTATCTAGGGTTTTCTGATAAAATGCAAAACCCAATTCTTTTTTTTTTTTTTAACATCTTTATTGGAGTATAATTGCTTTACAATGGTGTGTTAGTCTCTGCTTTATAACAAAGTGAATCAACTATACATATACATATATCCCCTTATCTCCTCCCTCTTGCGTCTCCCTCCCACCCTCCCTATCCCACCCCTCTAGGTGGTCACAGAGTACAGAGCTGATCTCTCTGTGCTATGTGGCTGCTTCCCACTAGCTATCTATTTTACATTTGGTAGTGTATAAAAGTCTACAAACAATAAATGCTGGAGAGGGTGTGGAGAAAAGGGAACCCTCTTGCACTGTTGGTGGGGATGTAAATTGATACAGCCACTGTGAAGAACAGTATGGAGGTTCCTTAAAAAACTAAAAATAGAACTACCATACAACCCAGCAATCCCACTGCTGGGCATATACCCTGAGAAAACCATAATTCAAAAAGAGTCGTGTACCACGATGTTCATTGCAGCTCTATTTTCAATAGCCAGGAGATGGAGGCAACCTAAGTTTCCATCGACAGATGAATGGATAAAGAAGATGTGGCACATATATACAATGGAATATTACCCAGCCATAAAAAGAAACAAAATTGGTTATTTGTAGTGAGGTGGATGGACCTAGAGTCTGTCATACAGAGTGAAGTAAGAAAGAGAAAAACAAATACTGTATGCTAACACATATATATGGAAACTGAAAAAAGATAAAAAAAAGGTTCTGAAGAACCTAGGGGCAGGACAGGAATAAAGATGCAGATGTAGAGAATGGACTTGAGGACATGGGGATGGGGAAGGTTAAGCTGGGAAGAAGTGAGAGAATGACATGGACATATATACACTACCAAAACCCAATTCTTGATACCAATTTTTCATGCTTTTCTATTTTAGGATGTCCCATACTTCTTTTAATGGGATGCTTATCATTTTTTTTCTTTTTGTCTCACTCTATTTATTCTTCATGTCTCAGTATCAATATGACACTCTCAATGAAAACTTATTTGATCCCACCAGCTGGAAGTAATAACTTCATGTGAAAATTAGGACTCTTATAGGACTAATACTTTCTCCTTTACACTTTAACTTTATGCACTTGCCATCCATTCATAAATCCAAATTTATGCCATCCATAAATTTCTGTTATGCTGAAATTTCTTTAAGGGTAGTATTTGCTCTTTATATTATAGTCGGATACTGGGCTAGGTTTTACAGGTCAAGTTCTATTTTCTACATATCCCATAATAGAATTCCATGTTATGCGTGGTGTGCACTAGAGCATATTGAATAAATGAATGAATAGGAGTTGTCATGCCCTGTGCAAGACTATTATCTCTTTTCTTACAGTGTACCACTTAAAAGAGTATGAGAATTTACTGACACATTGCATCTCATACTGATTCTACAGTTTTGTAGGTTAGAAGCGAATTTTATAGGTATGATAAGGATTAGAAATTGGTAGGCCTTTTCTGATACTACTAGGCATTTTCACATGCTTGACTGAATTACCAGATATAGAAAACTTACTTTTTCATAATAACTGATTATCAGCTATGGATAAAAAATAAATTTCCCAAGTTTTATTTAATTCCCCTGAATTGGATATAAGGGAAGTTATATATCCACCTCTGAACACTTTTCTTTGGCTAGAAATAGTTTATAAAACATATGTCATTCATTTATTTGAACATTATAATTTTAGTATTTGTCTACACTTTATTATTTTTCTTTTCTGAAACAAAAATAAATTTTGCTAAATTTCTGGAAAAGATATTTTTTCTTTGCCTCATGTATCAAAATACCCTAAAAGAAAAACCATTTATTTAACAATCATGTAAGGTAATAAATAACAGCATGAGTTTTACGTTCTACACTTTCATTTAAATTTTCCTTTCATGGACATTAACATAAATATAAGAGCACATACTGTTATTATTCTTCCTCAGAGATACTGAATGAAAATCTAGCCATACAAAAATTAGATGAATATACTTAAATAATGTTGGTTATCTATATTTGATAATGATACTATAAAAATTTTACTCTAAGACTTTTGTTAATATTATCAAATATATGTAAAAGAGATGAAAAATATTTTGATTTAGATTTCTGTTCCTAACACTTGTATCAGCCAAATTGATGGCTTCTTACTAGAGTATAAAAGAAAAAATTAAAAAATCATAACAGGACAAACTGAAAAACAATGGAGAATAGGGCAGGAGAAAAAGTTGAATATTGGAAAGAAAGTAGTGAGCAAAAAATCAGTTCGACTCCTAGTACTCTTTCAGAAGGGGAGCTTGGAAAGAAGTAGCCATGAAGTTAAAATCATTAGTAAACTTACTTTGTGGATTTCTCTAAAGGTAAAAGGACAATTAGAAATACAATTAGAATTAAAATTCTCCTTAGAGCTTCTTCTGAGTTTGCCTATACTAGTTTTCTATTACTGCCATACAAACCACACCAACTTGGCAGCTTAAAACAACACCAACTTACTACCTCACAGCTTTGTGGCTTCGAAATCTGACATGGGTCTCACCAGGCTAAAATCAAGGTTACTGTAGAGCTATATCTGTAGTGAAGGTTGTGAGGAAAAACAGTTCTTTTTGGTTGTTAGCCAAATTCAGTTCTTTGCAGTTATAGGACTGATGTCCCCATTTCCTTGCTGACTCTCAGCCAGAGACCTCCCTTAGCTATAAGAAGCTTCTCTCTGCTCTTTATGTACGGGCCCCTGCATCTCAGAATCAGCAATGACAATTGAAATCTTTCTCATGCATGGAATCTTCTTGACTCTTTTTTTGCTGCCAAGGTTTCCAAAGACTCTTTATTAACTTGAAGACCAAGGAAATAATGTACCATGAATTTAATCTGAAAAATAATAGAAAATTCTAGTGTTCGTGGACATAAGCCCACTCTTACCTGATTATGTAGCTATGGGACACAAGTATTGCTTCAATGGATATTTTTTTAAAAATTTATCCGTATGCTGAAATTGGTCTCAATATGTTGTTTAATGGATAAAGGCAAGATTAATAGGTAGACAGATGAACAGAATAATTAGCAAGCTTGATTAAACCACATCCAGAATCTGCACGTAAGAAAGAGAAAATACATAGAATAGCATAAACAGAAGTGTTTAGCTGCTGTAATTCTTTGAAGAAAAGTAGATATTCTTCTCTGTTTATGTCATTCTGTTTTGGGTATATATCCCTGCTTTGATAACATCTTCAGGAAACTATCACAACACTGACTAATACATATATTTTTTTAAAATATCAATGCATTTGTATATTTCTTTGTTTACTTTCATTAGCAGTTCCATCACACATCAGGGCAAAATAAAATGGAGTACTGAGGCCCTTAATCCTCTGCCAACTAACACAAAAATCTACTACATCCCTTTATTTTAAATTAAACCTTGAACCAGATAACTAACTAAAAGAAGATAAATAAAGGAAAGAAATATTTTGTGTCAGAAGTAGTCATTTATAGTAACAAGTATGACAAGAGCTTTAGAGAATACTGAGAGGACTTTTCATTTGGGGGCTTTGTCTTTCGTTTCAGGCAAGTCAGTTTTAGAAGACAGATTCTTCCCAAGAGGTAATAAATGATCTTGTGTTTTACTCCTTAGAAGAATGTAGATGGTATTGAAGAAGCTGAACACATTTATAGGGTGCTCAAACTTACTGATACAGATCTGACAAAGAAAGTAGTTGAATCCTATAGATTGAACTGTATGATCCAGATAAGTTTAAAGCATGTGTCAATGTGACTAAAATCACAAGGTCTAAACAAGTGAGGATTACAAATTTGCCAAGAATCAGTCCTCCCCAAAAAACACAATCCTGATGTGATTTAAGTGAGGCAAGTTTCACTTTACTTCTATTTTTTGATTAAATGTCTATAATGTATTAAAATGAAATTAAGCAAAATCATCTTTACTATTTATCATCATGATAAGATACTTCATGAACACCCTCAAATCAAACATGTAATCATATACAGCAAACGCAGACAATTGGCTTTCATTTCAAATCTGAAGTATTTACTCCTTCCAACGAAATGGAATGAACACTGAACTTACAAAGTATCTTTTTCATTTTATAGTAATGTAAGAGATTATCACCATGAACCCTAGAGTAAATCTTACTATCTAATAAGTATTAATCACTTGAAAGCTAGAAAAGTTGATTTCAGGCACAAAAGGGACAAAATTGCAATCACTTATGTTATTTTAAAATATTATTTAGTAAATAATACCTATGTAGTGATATATAGAAATATTTAGTATTACTCTTCTCGGAAATGGTAGGGAGAGAAGGAGGAAAAATAGAATCAAATGGAATATGGACAGAATTTTGGAACATGTGTACATATAAGGTAATTTATGTTCCTCTAAAACTTATCCCTTCAATTCAGCAACACATATATAAAAATATGTTTATACGTGTGTACATATTCATGTAGAAGTAATGAAAAACTGTATTTTTTGCTTGAATCAATCATGGATGGGCAGGTATAGATATCCATATACTTTAAGAATATCAAGCCAAGTATAAATGAAAGGAAGAATGGATGGAGGACACCTGTGTCTATACTGATGTAATATTTCTTGATTCATATTTTTCATTCTGAAGTCCTCATGTACAGATGTTAAAAATTTAACATCTTTCTGAAACATCAGGCCTGTCAGCTTCAGTGAAGGATAATGCAAATTGCAATAATTAACCCAAAATATCAAAATCATGTGGGAAAATATTGAATTTGAAACAGGAAGTAAATATTCTTTCATAGAAGGAAGAACATGTCTTCCAAGGGGAATGGGGAGGGTTTCAGGTACATAGTGTATTTGCGTGGGGTAGGAGGTAGACTAGTGCATATTATAAGTGGAATTTACTCTCTAAAACCTCATTCAATACATTGAAGTATTGAGTTTTGTTATTATCAAGATTAATAAAAATATCAGACCTGTAGAAAACCTACAGGGTTCAAATCTGAAAGACCAATACACGCAGGCAACTTTTTCAGGATGCTTAGACTTGTGCCAATATAAATGTCAAGGGAACCAGAAAGATCATATACAATCAGATCCTACACACAAAGAGGATAACAAAAACAGGAATGGTGATATCCGTGACTATTTAAAAATAAGGTACTTGTGCAATGTAATTGAATATAGAGACACCCATAGGCAATTTAACCTAAGAAAATTCACCACAGTGTCATCTACACACAAAAGTTCTTATCTAAAATATGAAATATATCCTTTACTCTTGGAGCAAAAAATGATTTTTTTGACAATTAGTAATGTATTTAACATGCATTTAATTTGATCAAATAGTACACTGATCTCCAAAAGCAAAGATAATCCCTCTCAACACATGAGTAAATTGCTATCAAGAAAGGATTTCTCACTTAAGATATAATAAAACTCCATGGATTCACGTAGCATTAGCTTGCAATTTAATCCCCACCCTCATGCTTGATATAACGAAAAAAATAACTAATTGTTGGTGAGATAATAAGAGAACCTAGCAATCTTATAAATAATTGTCAGAAGTGTAATTCCTGCATTCACTTTGGAGAACTATTCAACAATATCTAAACAATATAGTACTTGTAGTTTTAGATAGATACTCAAGAGAAAGGAGTGCATATTTGTACAAAGGGCACATAAAAATTGTTCATAACCGTTTTATTCATAATAGCCATGTATTAGAAACAAACCAAATATTCATCTAGTGGAAAATTGATAAACAAATTGTGATATATTCGTAAAATGGGATTTAGCACAGAAATTAAAAAATGTACTAGTGATACACACAATAGGAATTAATTTTTTAAAAAGCTTTATTTAACAAAAGAAGATAGGCACAATTAGGTTATGTTTCCATTTATGTGAAGTGCAAGAAAAGACAAAACTTATGTATAATTAGAGAAGTCAGAATAGTGGTTATTAATAAGGGACATAAGGAAACTTCCTAGGAGTGATAGAAATGCTCAGTCTTAGGCTCTCAGGTGGTTATGTGGGCGTGTGCCTATGTAAAACACATGTAGCTATACATCAAATTGTGTGCATCTTACTATATGTAAGTCGTATCATTTAACAAAGAAATACTTAGATTATGAATACTTTATGAAAACGAATTTACAAATTAAGTTGACTCATCATACTAGAAAAATACAACACTTTGAAAGAGATGCATTAAGAAGTAGGAGACTTAATTAGGTCTATAACTATTAAGTAATTGAAATATTAATTTAAAATTTCTCCCAATAAAACTTTGGGATCATATGTCTTTGCCAGTGAACTCTACCACAGTATTTGAGAAATAATTGATAAAAACAAAGGGGACATTATCTAAATCATTTATGAGACCCACATCATCTTCATAATCAAAACCTTAAAAGTAAATCATAGGGGCTTCCCTGGTGGCACAGTGGTTGAGAGTCTGCCTCCCAATGCAGGGGACACTGGTTCGTGCCCCGGTCCGGGAGGATCCCACATGCCGTGGAGCGGCTGGGTCCGTGAGCCATGGCCGCTGAGCCTGTGCGTCCGGAGCCTGTGCTCCACAATGGGAGAGGCCACAACAGTGAGAGGCCCACGTACTGCAAAAAAAAGAAAAAAATGTAAATCATAGCATGGGATATTATATGCCAATCATACATTCTAAGTATAGACCCCTTAGGATTATACAAAAATGCAAAAAATCAGAGCAAAGATATTTGAAACATGACATTAAATATGAAATATGAAGATTTAGAAACTCATTATTCATGTTCTAGGTTAATAAATTTAAAAATGACTTGGAAGTTGAATGTTAATTTATGAATTTCTGTTGAGAGAGAGAGAGAGAGGGGACGAGATCAAAGAGGCAGAGACAAAAAGAGGTTTGGGCTTTTGTCATTTTCTTCACTTAGTGGTTTACCCATGAAAATGATATCTAGTTCATGTTTTTAACTGCGCGCACACACACACACACACACACACATACACACACTCTTGTATGTATACCACACAAATATAATACTGTTAAGTAGTTTTTTTTTCCATTTCCATCAATTTATTAAATGTAATGTGTTATAACATTTGATTTTTTTCACTCAACATCACACATTCTGGATACCTATTGACTATATATAGAGCTAGTTCATGGATTATAACTGCTGAATATGAATAGAAAAATTTGCCAAAAAATGTATTTTCTCATTCTTCTAATTACTGGCATCTCACTTATATCCAATATTTTTCCATTACAAGTAATGCTGCTGTGAACATCTTTGCACATGACTCATATGTTCTTTGGGACGTATAACTAGATATGGAGTTTCTTGGCTGTACAATATATGTGTTTTGGAACTTGATTAGATGTTGCAAAATTGATCTCCATAAGGATTTTACCAGTTGTCTTCATAACTGACAGTGATTGAAAACTCCTGTTCTCTTATATGCAAAAAGAGGTGTTTTAATGTAGGGGGACAAAATGTAGATTGGAGTTTGAAAAAGAGAAAGCGGGAGACGGAACGTAGAAACTTTGAACACAAACATCTATTTTGTGATGGATGCCATAGGAGAAAAGAGAAAGTCATTTATATTATCAATTATTTTCTAGGCATTGAGGTAACAGCAGTGGACAGAAAAGACAAATTTCTGCCTTTTTGGAGCTTACTCTTGTCAGGGAGACAGAACGTAAATAAATATATAGTATAATGTCATTAATAACTGTTTATAAAGAAGGATAAAATAGAATAAGAAGGGGCTTCCCTGGTGGCACAGTGGTTGGGAGTCTGCCTGCTGATGCAGGGGACGCGGGTTCGTGCCCCGGTCCGGGAAGATCCCACATGCCGCGGAGCGGCTAGGCGCGTGAGCCATGGCTGCTGAGCCTGCGCGTCCGGAGCCTGTTGCTCCGCAACGGGAGAGGCCACAACAGTGAGAGGCCTGCGTACCGCAAAAAAAAAAAAAAAAAAAAAAAAAAAATAGAATAAGAAGATAAGAGATGAGGGGAGTAAAAGATGTGGGATGGAAGTGGGAGTAGAAATGATTTACAAATGAGGCATTAGAATGGGTAATAGGGTGGTCCAATAAGACCTCCGGAGGTGATATGTGAGGAAAATTACCTAAGTGGTGTGAGTATACAGGCCAGTACAGTAAATATTCTGGGGAGAAGGAACAGTCCTTGCAAATGGTTTAAGGCAGAAATGTGATTGATGTGTTCAAGGCATGACAGAAAGACCAGTGTGCCTGGATTAAAGTGACTGAGGTATAGGGTTTTAGAAAATAAGGGTAAAAATTTTGGCAGAGGTCTGACCACGTAGAGTCCTTTTGATATGTTACACTCAAATATTATTCCAAGTGTGACCTAACATGATTAGAGTGTTGAAAACAACACATGATCATTTTTTTTTCCTTTTAAAGTATCTTGCTCCTAGAATAAATTATAGGGAAACAAAACAAAAGTGGAAACAGAGAGGCTAGGTTAGATGGAATATTACCTATTCCAGACCAAAGGTCATCATGGCTGAGAAAAAATTCAGAAATGGAAGAAGTTAACTGATAGAATTAAAAGTTTAGTTTGATAGTGTTTGCTGAAGGATTGGTTGAAAAGTAGGACATAAAGCATTTGGGACAAAAGCAATGACAATACATTTGGTGGGAAAGCCTGGTGCAGGAGCAGATTTGAGGAGGCAAAAGAGGAAGTAATAGTTGTTTTACATGTTAAATATGAGATATTTATTAAGCATCAGAGGGAAGATTTCAAGCAGGAGGTTAGAGATGTTAGTCTAGAATTCACAGGAGGTAAGGGCTGAGGTAATAATCTGGAGGACCATCAGTTTTCTTAAACCCAGTGGACAGTATGTGATCACCATGGGATGGGTATAGATAAAGATGAGAAAAAGCTCATGATGGATCCCTGGACTCTCATAATTATTGGAAGACAAGAAGCACTAGCACAGGCTCTGAGTAACTGTTTCCTGAGAAGTAGCAATAAAATCAAGAGGCCAGGGCACCCTGTGGGCTAAGTAAAAATATGGTGTTTGTTCTGTTCTTGGATATCTCCTATTTCTTGTTTGCCTTTGTTTCTCTACAGCCAACAGGCTATGAGCTCCTTAAGGGAGCTCTGGCTTCTAGAACTCAGCATCAGTGACTTGCACACAGTAGGCACTCAATTCTTGTTGAATAAATGAAAAAGTAGATATCAAAGTATCAATAATTCTAGGAGGTGTAGCACATAATTTTGAATGAAGAACTGAAAATAGTATAAAAAGTGTTATAAGAGCTTAGTGGCCTAGGACACATGATAGAGCTGAATGAAGCTATGCTACTCTGGGAGAAGAGCATGAGAGAAAGGCTGAAAATTGTAAAGGCAAATTCCCAATGTCTCGCAGCTTTGCCTTTGGCTAAACCTGGGGCTGACACTTAGACTTAGCAAAAAAAAATAAATAAAAATAAATATATATATATAGCAAGTATTGAAATTTTGGAATATAAATTACTAGAAGCCTAGATTGTTATAGATTATTGTAGTTTTATATGTATAATATATCTGCCATGTTGGTTGCCTGCCAATTTCTTGAAGAGATAGTAAAAGCCTTCATTTTCCACTTTTGACACTTTCAAAATGTATCATAGACTCGTGAAGGCTAGTAGGTCATGCTTTCCAATAATATATGCATAGCAGATAACCCTGAATCTTATAAGGAAGATTTCTTCAGTAAAAGTATGATTAAACTAGATTCAGACTAGAGCAAAATTCCATTTCTGATTTATTGATACTTTTGGTTGGTTAAATCCCCACAGGGGAATTATGTTGGAAAAGCAGTTTGTGTCATCCTAGTGAAACATAACCCTGTATCCAATAAATGACAAGCAGAACTTATATTTTGCTTTGCTATGTAACAAAGAGCTGGGAATATATAAACTGACCTGAATATAGGTGTTTCTTTTACCTGGGGCAATATTCAGGAACATAAAAGCTTCAAATTACTAAATACAATAAAATTTGAAACTCTAATTAGGGGTCTGGCATCATTTAAAATGTTTTTATGTCAAAAATAACAGCGTATAACAGGATAAATAATGAACACTTCTCTTTTGAAATGTTAGAATAGAAGGGTTAAAATAATAAACAAGACAATTTCATTCTCTAGAAGGATTAAAATAATAAGACAATTTCATTCTTCACTGCTCTTCCTACATAATAAAATTGGATGAATCAATGAATTATAAAATATGTATAGAATTTTTCTGGACTTAGTAATAATAAAAATCTTTAATGTTAAATTAATCAGTATGTTTTGGTTTTAGATACTATCTGAAAGTTCAGATATGTATGCACAAAGTGAAATAAATGGTGAATATTTACTACATTTGGATTATAGAGGTAGCCATATGCAAACATTTAAAAGTATAAAAAGTATGAAAAGGGGGAATATAGGATTTAGAATAAGCCAGATCAGTGTTTAATTGTAATACCACCAACTATAAGTCCTTGAGCAATTATCTGAGTTTCAGTTTTCTCATCTGTATTTAATGGGGGAAATTTACACGTATCTCTCAGTTAAATAAAGAGAAAGTAAAATGGTGAAAATTGACTAGAATTAACTAAGAAAGTATGTGTCTTGTAAAGTGCCAGACTTCATTTGATATTGCAAAGCATTAAATAATCTTGGAATTGAAAGTGACTTTATAGTTTCCCTCGTAGAACATTTTCCCAAAGGAACTATGCAGATAAAATTTTGGTCTATAGGAATTCATAAACTTTTTTCATGTGTCTTGAAATCAATAAATGGAGGTCAGTGTGTGTTCTTAAAAAATAATCTTGAATTCAACTGAGTTTTTTATTTTAAATCTATTATCCAATCACGAATCAAGTCTATATTAGAGATCATAGTTTAGACACATACTGTATATAGGATTGCCAGATAATATACAGAATGACCAGTTATATTTGAATTTCAGATATATAACACATGTTTTAGTCTAAGTTTGGCCCACAAAGTATTTAGGACATACTTATACTAAAAAATTATTGGTTGTTTATCCAAAATTCAAATTTAACTGGGTTTCATGCATGTATATTTTGCTAAATCTGGCAGCCCTAACTGTAAAGTTTTCAGATTTTAGAAACAATAAATACAAGATAGTGTTGCAGAATAGCTGTAATATTGCAGGCAGTGCATGAATCTGATTGTCAATTCCCCTTTTCTTCCTGCTATTAGTGGAGTGATTTAAACTAGCTGGGTCATGTTTGCCTTATTTACTGAAAAGAGTATTGTAATTCAAAAATTATTTTAGGTGAATATATCATTTGGGGATCTAGAATTCTGTAAAATGTAATTAAAATACATTTCAAATATCAGACGTGATCCTCTTATTTTATAAGCACCATAAAATTAAACTTAGATATTATAACAATTTTCCAAGTAGTAACATATTGCTTTGGAGGTTTCTCCACCAAGAGTTCTGAACCAGGAGGATTTAACTATGAAAAAAATTAAAATTTTTGTATCTTTCTATTAATAAAGAGAAATATAATCACTTAGATGCCTTTAAAATGATCTTCCAAATTAGATTCTTGAAAATACATAATGTTCTAAAAGGTAATATTCCAGTAGGTAGATCAATAATATGGCTGTCAAAGCTTTTAAATATAACTTTACATTATATAAATCAATACAGAAAGAGGTACTTGAATTTTGATAATATTTAACAGTGTTGAAAGAAATTAAAGAAGACCTACAAAATGAAAAGGCATCCTTTTTTTTTTCTCCTCCATGGACTGGAAGACAATATTATTAGGTTGGCTATACTTCCCAAGTTGATCTACAGAATCAGAACAATTTCTATCAAAATCTCAGCTGCATTTTTTTCACAGAAACTTTCTGGCTGATCCAAAAGTTTATGGAAATTCAAGGAACTCAGAATAGTCTAAATGATCTTGAAAAAGAAGAACAAAGTTGAGGACTCACTCTTTGCAATTTCAAACTTTCTACCAAGCCTCAGTAATCAAGGCAGTGAGGTACTCATCTAAGGATAAACACTTAGAGCAATGAAAAAGAATAGATATTTCAGAAATAAACCTTTATTTTTACAGTCAATTGATTTCAGACAGGGAGTCAAGATAATTCAGTGAAGGAAAGAAAAGTCTCTTCAATAAATGGTGCTGAAACAACTGGATATCTACATGTAAAAGAATGAAATCAAGTGCCCACCTCACATCATATGCAAAATATAACTTAGAATGAATCATAGACCCACATTTAATATCTAAAACTATAAAAACCTTAGAAGAAAGCATAGGAGTAAATCTTTGAAACATTGGATTAGGCAATGGTTTCTTAGATATGATAGTAAAAGCAAAAACAACAGAAGAAAAAAAATAGGTAAATTGAACATCATCAAAGTTAAAAATCTTTGTGCTCTAAAAGATACTACCAAGAAAGTTAAAAAGGCAGTCCACAGAATGGGAGGTAATATTTGCAAATCACATATCTTATACGTAACTTGTATCCAGAATATATAAAAAAGTTTTACAAGTGAGCATTAAAAATTGGGCAAAGATTTGAACAGACATTTCTCTAAAGAAGACAGATGAGTGGTGAGTGAATGCATGAAAAGATGCTCAACGTCGGAAGTCATTCATTAGCGAAATGCAAATCAAAACCATTATGAGATATAATTCAAACACACTAGGATTGCTACAATGAAAAAGTTGGACAATAATAAATGTTTGTGAGGTTATGGAGAAATTGTTACCTTCATAAATAATTGGTTGGAATGTAAAATGATGCAGCCACTTTGGAAAACAGTTTGGCAGTTCCTCAAAAGGTTATGCATAGAGTTACCATAAAACCCAGCAGCTGCACTCCTAGGAATATGCACAAGAGATCTTAAAACACATGTCCATACAAAAACTATACACAAATGTTCATAGAGGCATTATTAATAATAGCAAAAGTAGAAAAACCCCAAACTTCCATGAATCGATGAATAGATTAAGAAATGCAGTATATCCATAAAATGGAACGTTATTCAGCCAGAAAAGGAATGTACTAATAATATGTGCTACAACATGAACGAACTTTGAAAACATTCTAAGTGAAAAAGGCCAAAGATAAGGAACCACATATGTTATGATTCCATTCATATCTAGAACAGGCAAATCAATAGAGACTAAAATAGATTAGTGATAGTTAAGGTCTGGGAGAGGGGATAATGGAGAGTGCCTGCTAATGAATATGGGATTCAATTTTGGGGTGATGAAAATATTCTAAAAGTAGATAGTGGTGATGGTTACTCATCTCTGAGTATATTAAAAACCACTAAATAGTGCACTTTAAGGGAGTGTGTTTTATAAATGTGCATTTTATCTGAATAAAACTGTTATACAAATAGAAAAGAATAATTTTGGAAATTAAAGTCTTTGAGCTAATTGACTAATTTGAATTTTTAAGAGATGCTGACCTACCTTATAGTTAGCATAGGTATGTAGAAGTCCACCTGAGTTTGGAAATCAATACATCTGTGGAACTCTTGTGCAATATGAGCCTGGGTCAAACTAAGCTATGCTGCATAACCAGGCCCTTGAGATGGACCTATCTCCAGATCATCTTCCCACTGTTGACTGTCCTTATTTTTAGTTTGTTTTCTCATAGCACTTTGCATTTGTACTCGAACTACTGGTCTACATGGGTGTTTGCAGTCTAGAAGCGCATACTGTAATACAAAATAGGAAGAGAAAGTTAGACCTTTTTCTTATATGATGTCTGAGAAGCCCTCTGGATAACTAAATATCTAAGTGATATTTCTGCAAAGAGGAGGAGCCTAGAGTGACATCCCAAGTTTTTATTTTGCTTTCAAAGTTTTATGATGTAATGTTTTATAGAGTCATGAATTATATTATCTAGTTTTCAACTAAACATTACAAAAAAGAAAAATATCATAAAACTATATCTGCACAAAAACATGAATTAGAGAAAATATTAACAATGATTGAAAGAAAACAATGAGAAAAGGTCAGCTGGACACTACAGTCCCTAGAAAGAGCTCTTGATTAGCCAAGATTATAAAGTATAAATGATGAGAATGCAATATAACATTAAAAATATAAAACTTACAACTGCTCTGTAGTGTAAATGTGGCATCTTAACAAGATAGGTTGGAAATTATTTTTCAAACAACAACCCTCATATTACAGAAAATATATTTTAGAAATATTTTGGAAATAGCTCCATTTTTATGTTAGTATGGCCCAAGGAAATAGAAGAATGTCACCATTTTAGGAAATCTAAAACTGAACGTTTGAAAGACAGAAAATATATTCTAATCTTTAAAAAAATGTTTTAAGCAAGGGGATTCTGCCAGTTTTAAAATATTTCTATGTATAAAAAATTTAACACTTTCTGATTAATTTTAAAATACCACTGAATTATATTGGCAAAACTGACATGCACCAGCCAACTTTCAACAATAATGAAAATCAATAATTGGTAAACATGATTAAGAGGTGAGCATCATAAGTACTCACAGAGAACAATGTCTTTTACAATTTAGCACATCTTTGAGAAAAGCATTGTTTTCATTTATGATAAATTTAAAACAAGTCTAAAATAATAAATTTAAACCTTAGACCTTCTAATCACTTTTGAATAAAGAGTTAAGAAGGGAAACAAAATCAATGATTTACTGTCTTCATAAATAATCACAAGGATGGATTTTATCCTTGTTTTACAGAAAGAAATCTAAACTTCAGAAACGTTGAATAAATTTCCCAAGTTAACACAGGGATTGATCCAGGATTCAAACCTATGCTGTCTGACTCCCCAGCCAGCCTCTCAGCACTTCCCTTAGGAATTGTTGTTCTTTTGAATAGAAAATATTTTACTCTGTTAAGTTAGGTAGAATTACTTTTTCCCAACTTGTAATTTATCCTATAAGAGGTATGTGAATTCCTGTCTCATGGGCTTTAAGTTTGGCCAGATGATATGCTTTGGCTAATGAGAGGAGCTTAGAACAGCATTGCCCCATCATAGTGGATGCTTTAAATATGATTTTGTGGTTCCCTCTGACTCTCCTGTTCTCCTCCCCTCTACCACCAGACTCATATGACCTACAGGGCAGGTGCTCTTTCAGTCTGGGTCTCAGGTAGGAAGACACATGAATCCTGGTAGAGTGCAGTGGAAGCACAAGCTCTCACATAATATGAGCAGGAAATAAAAGTGTGTTTTGCAAACCAATGAGATAATGTGTTTCTCTTTTTTTGGACTACTGCAAAAGTTGAAAATGTGTATTCCATTTACCTCTAAGCTTCATTAAGTGTCTAGAAAACTCTTTCATGGATGATTTAAATAAATGCATATGGAATAAGACCTACTGTCTATTATGCTTAGACAGGACTGATTCTACCAAGGTGAAGAATATGATCTGGCAATTATACTCTGGTAGGGAGGAATTTGGAAACTAGATGATTAAATGTTTACTGGAAATTTTATGGTTTAGATCACTGTAGAGAACAAGTATCTTATGTTTCTATATCTTTTAGGGTGTGTAGTGAGATTTGTTGTAAGGAATATTTATCCTTCCCTGCAACCCTCAGGAACTGAGTGAGCAAGTATGCAAACAAAGCTTTTATATGCATCAGTTGTGCTCGGAATAACAAGAACAATAGTAATGTTCAAACAATATTCTGAAAAAACATTTTCCATAAACAGCCTATAGTTGAAATTTACTTACTCATTGGTTGCAGTCAGATCAGCAAAAGCTGCTTTTTCAGATCTCACTGGCCCACTAACAGAACTGTTAACCCAAAATATAATTCTACATGATATTGCCAATTGATATTGTCATTATAAGAAAAACTACAGTCTCATGAAATTCATTCTACCTGTGTCTCTTTTAAGAATAATTTGAAGATCTTGCTTATTATACAACAGAGAAATTTCTGTCTGCAATTTATACAAAGAATAATATACTTCTCATTAGCAAATGGTTTGTTTTGATCTGATCTTTGCAATAAATTTGTCTAACTGGGTTTCTTTTGTTTTGCAAAGCTATACATCTTAAATTTGCCATTGATTTTTTCTTACCCGTATTTTTCCTGTACTTTTATGTCATTACTTTCTTGTTCTTTGTTTCTTTTATTTTAAGTTTATTTATCATGTTATACTTTATATATCATTGTTAATCCTTTAAAACCTTTCTGGAACAAATTATAGCATCAATATAGAATTATATATTTTTACAATTCTGAAATGAATCCATATACATCATTAGCTGCTTTCTCAAAATACAAAAGTGATAAAACAATATATCTTCAATTACCTCAAGTAAAAATAGGATTACTGATTATATAATATCTAAGGTCATTTTAAGCTCAAATAATACGACTGTATGAATTCTCGTTTTTAAGCAAAAGCAAAAATTACCCAGTCCTTTCCATCCACATCTACTACCAATAAGACCTACTATAGGAATAAACCTTCCTTAAACCATATTTCCTTCATCAGCTCGTTCTTAATAAGAACATCTCACACTTTCATGTGCATGTTAATCACCTTAGGATCTTGTTAAATGAATTCTGATTCAGTAGTTATGGAGGGGTCTGAGATTCTTCATTTCTTACACAGTGATGCTGATACTGCTTGTCTAAAAATCACACACGAAAATGATTAAACTCAATTAATGTTGTAGGAAATGATTTGATGTTAGCTACCCAGATAGGAAAAATTTTACAGCTGCTCTCAAATTTGAAAAAATATATCAGGGACCTGTGTCCACATTTGAAGTCTGATATTCCGAAAAAACAGTAAAAACACTACATTTATCTGACTATTCACCTGAAACTACCGTATTTAAAATAAAGTGTATATTTGCATTGTGTAATTTATAAAACCAAAACAATATGCAGCCCAGGAACATAAAGAATAAATGAGTAAACATTCTTCACCTTGTTCTCAAGGTGAACAGAAAAAGGAACAGAAAAAGAGGTTGCTAGCACCACAAATAGAATTTGAGTTAATAAATTTCAGCATATTATAAAAATAAGTTCTGAAATTTAAGTTGTATAGTTAGCTTAAAGAAGACATGATTGTTTATGCGTTTTGTTTTGGTTTAAACAAATCTGTTGGCATTCTGCAAAGAGAAACAGAGACAAATGGTTTAAACAGAACTTCACTCTGTGTTTCAGTACACTGCCATAAAACAAGTTAGATGAAATTAAGCATGCAGCAAGATGGAAAATTTTTGCTGGCGTTATCACAAGTGTTTATCATAAATATAGTACATGCAAAAAGACTGCAAAGAAAGCTAGCGTTATCAAACCTTGAATTGATTTCATCCATACTTTTCATACTGGCTGCTTTTGTTTGTTTATTTTGATTTGCTTTGTTTTGTGTGATTATCATTCACAAATGAAATATACAAAAAAACACATCATTCATTTTCTCCATTATTTGCAAAGCATTAATGAGGAATTGTGTAAACATTGATATTTTTAATGAAGACAGCTTTCCTTTTAGTGAATTTATTTCAGCTAGAGGGATAGGAGTACTTCATGTTATTAAAAATAAATCTGCAAAAAAAAATGTCTTTTTTGACACTAGACTGTGATCTTCTTAGGGGATTTCCATTTTATTCATCTTTGGACCCTCAGAGCCTAGCATAACTGTTGTTGAGTAATTATATGCTAAATCATTGCTTCTTCATGCTGTATCAGATAATAATAAGAAAAATCTTGCTAAGACAAATTAATGCCATATTAAACTCAGTTTTCTGATATTTAGAATAGCCATCTAAGCTTAATTATAGGACAATATAACAGTGATGTAAGAGGTTATGACAGAAACACGTTGTCATATGATTTTTTTATTACAGAAATGAGTTTTATCAATGGAAAGATCAAAATCTTTATTTCTCTTTTTAATTTTAGAAAATATATAGAACCACTCTCGGCTTATAACAAATATTTTATGATATTTTCATGGTTCTTGGCATTTCTATTCTGGCCTTTAATTTAATCACCATAAGGCTTATGGTCCAGGAATTTCAGACTTCTTTTATAGTCATACACTCAAAAGTTCTGTCTCCTCCTTCTCAATTTTATCAATCAATTTTCCTCCCCTCTTGATGATGAAGGTAAGTCATATAGGCACATAATCTGCATATACTGTACAACTGATTTTTTAAAACTTATTCAATGCCTATTTGTGCCAATTGCTTTACCAATGAATAAGACCTAAGTTTGCCTTCATTGTGTTCATAATCTAGTGGGTGCTATCAGACTTCTCATTGTTTTCTGAACTTGTAGTTTACAATTTTGCTAAAAGCAAACTTCTCATTTCATGATTCACTCAAATTTTTTCTTTATAAAAATTGTATACTTCTTTGTATTAGCACTTTTAACAATCCCACTAGTTTTATACTTTTAACTCATATTGGATTTGAGTATTTTTTTAAATTAATTAATTTACTTTTGGCTGTGTTGGGTCTTCATTGCTGCGTGTGGGCTTTCTCTAGCTGCGGCGAGTGGGGTGCGTGGGCTTCTCATTGAGGTGGCTTCTCTTGTTGCAGAGCACGAGCTCTAGGTGCACTGGCTTCAGTAGTTGTGGCTCACGGGCTCTAGAGCCCAGGCTCAGTAGTTGTGTTGCATGGGCTTAGTTGCTCTCCTGGACCAGGGCTTGAACCCATGTCCCCTGCATTGGCAGGTGGATTCATAACCCCTGTACCACTAGCGAAGCCCAAGGACTTGAATATTTTAAAAATAATATTAAGCACAACCTCAGCAGAAACACTGTAGACTAGTGGGTGAGTGAGTCTCTGTCTGGGCTATAAAATCAGATTCACTCAGAGAGCACTTAAAAAATCTATGCATGACAAATTTAACAAGAAATGCCCAAAATATATAAAAGGAAAAACTATAAAACACTCCTGAAAGATGCAAAACTAGACTTGAAAAAATGAAATGGCCTATGCTGTTCTTGAATAATGATAGACAAACATATCAAAATATTTTACAAAGTGTTGTACCTTTAATCAAAATCGTATGCATTGATTAATAGATCAAATGAATTTGGAACTCAAAAATAGATTAAAGTACATTTAAACATTTTGTATATGAAAAAGTAGCAAATACATCAGTGGAAAATGAAAACTGTTTTGAGAAGAGGTATTGGATAATCATGTTACCCAGTCCAGGTCCCTACTGCTCACTGCACAATAGGCCAGTAAATGGAGAGATGAGGTGCTGGCGCAAGGAATAGCAACTTATTTGTAAATTCAGCAGATTGAGAAGATGGCAGACTAGTGTCCCAAAGAACCATCTTATCTGAGTTAGAATTCAGGCTTCTATTACACTAAAAGGGGAAGGGGTGTGGCTGGTTGTTGCATACTTCTTAGTGACAGCCAGACCCTGGAGGGGGTGTGATAATCCTTTTTTCTTGCAGCTGTTCATGTAGGTCTGGTCAAGGTGTTCATGTAAAGCGCCAAAAAGACAACTATTCTCTGTTCTGCAACTTTATATCTCTATATGAATGAAAAGTGTTATACCTCTAAAGGTCAAGCCTGGGAGGCAGAGCCTTGAGAAAGGATCATTATGTGTATTTCAGGCTACAGGCAACATTCCTTTACAAAGACACAGAGTCAGCAAGACTAAACACAGGCAACAGAGCACAAGGGTTAGAGCTAAAAGAATAGCTCCAATAAGGAGTCAGGTTTGTTCTTCTCTGTTACAATCATATGGAAAATTTTAAATGTGATCTGGTTCAGATGCCACATACAAGAAAATAGATAATTTATAAGTGGATTAAAGATTTACAGATAAAATAAATATTTATGAATGCTAAAAAAAAATCAGGCTATTTTTCTATAAAATAGCTGTGGGGAAATGTTCCTAAATAAGGCTCAAATTCAGGAGTTATGTTACAAAGGAATAGCACACATGACTAAACAGAAATTTTAAAATTACATATAAAAATAAACCAAGATGAGAGTAAAAAAAAAAATAATGGAATACTGAGAGAAAATTACAACAATATCACGAAGTTAATATGATATTAAAATGATCTGCAAAAGACCATCATTTATGGAAAACAGAAAACATATAGAATCAGTTTACAGAAACTGTTCTCATTTATAATTAGGAGAAATGTAATTTAGTATTACATAAAATACTATATCTCACCCAATGAGACATTTGACAACATGTTTTCTTGATGAGCTAATGGGAAACAAGTATCTTCTACCGTATTGGTGGTAATACAAAATGTTATAACCTCCTACAGAGGTGAATTTGGCTATACCTTACAAAATTACAACTGTGTTTACCTCTTAACCCAGTAATACTATCTCTAGGAATTGATTTCAAAGACATACTGTGAATATTCAAAATGGAATATGCTAAAGGCTATTTTTTGCATTGCTATTTAAAATAGCAAAAGACTGGAAAGAACACAAATGTAAGTGAATAGTGAAATGTATAAGAAATAATTATACATACAAACCATGATACCAGCTTTAAAAAGGACAATCTGTAGGTATTACTTTGGGTTGATCTTCAGGATATACTGTTCCAAAAAATGTAAATAGTTAATATATTTTTATAAAATGTATAGAATGCAGATATTTATGTATTTGTTTACAAGTTCAAATAAGTTGATTAAAAGATGAGCAACATTAATAAAAGTAGTTAAGGAGATGGAGAGAATAGGGTGAAGGGGATATTTTGGAAGCTAGACTCTCTGAATGTATCTTGTATAATATTTACCTTAACATCATGCAAATATTATGCATATTCAAAAATATTAAAGCAAAATTTTAAAAAATACTTGTAATGAGATAGTCGCTTAACTACACAGAGAAGAATTATTTTCTGCATCTCTAAAAGATAGTAATTTGATTGAATATCCCTAATGAGATGTAGCCTAAGAAAAATTAACAGCTACAAATAATCTTAGCCTGTATTCAGAATTCATATATTAATAATAATCTTGATATTTTAATGTTCACTAATGTATGTATGTGTGCATAATATATAGTACATATCCATTGCATATATATATGTGTATATATGTGGTTAATTTTATATGTCGACTTGACTGGGCTAAGGGATGCCCAGTAGCTGGTTAAACATTATTTCTGGGTGTGTTTGTGAGGATATTTCCAAAAGAGATTAGCATTTGAATTGGTGAACTGAGTAAAGCTGATGGCCCTCTCTAATGTGGTGGCCACCATTCAGTCTGTTGTGTGCCTGAAAAGAACAGAAAGGCAGAGGAAGGGCGAATTTGTTCTCTCTGGCTGAGCTGAGGCATCCATCTTTTGCCCTCAGACATTAGCACTTCTGGTTCTCAGGCTTGTGGCCTCAGATGGGAACTTACACTATTAGCCCCCTTGTTCTCAAGCCTTTGAACTGGGATTGAATTACACCACTGGCTTTCCTGGTTCTCTAGTTTGCAGATAGCAGATCATGGGACTTCTTGGCCTCTATTAGCATGTGAACCAATTCCTATAATAAACCTCCATATATATAAAATATTCTACTGCTTCTGTTTCTCTGGAGAACCCTGTTTATTGTAAAGGTCTAGATGCAGTGACTAAGATTTTAGCAAAGAGCACTTTGTGCTTAAATTATCATCTCTAGTTACCATTTCTTTATCCAAAGAAACAAGACTCCTTAGAGAAATAGTCGGACCTATACCATGTGAAACGGGAACTTGTTCAACTAGAAACCAAGGATGCTATTAAACACTACTAGTGTTATGCAAATGTGAAGAGCCTCCTACTGGCCATAGTGTTGCAATATGAAGACTGGAAAACCATCTATGGAGTATTTTTGCCAAAAAATCAAGTGTGATCTAGTTTTTAGATAAATCAGTTTCTAAAAACCAGGTAGAAGAAAATGTTAAATGACACCACAGGTATGCAATCAGAAAAATTTGAATGTGGGGTGTTCTATAAGACAAATAAATGAGAAGAAAAAAATTTTAATCAAATCTCTTCTAAAAGAGATTTAAAATGCATATAATATTTGAAACATGTCTGACATGATTTGAAAAACAATTTTGAAATTGCATTTCTAAGAAAATCAAAACTCTGTGACCTTGACAGGTCACATTTGATGCTATTTGATGCTATTGAGATGTTATTGTTTAAATTTATATGATACTGTTTTTATGCTATGTTTTTCAAAGTGTCTTCACTTAGCAATATGTAACAAATTATTTATGGATGAAATGATGTCATTTCTAAAATTTGCTTTAAAATTACTCAGTAACTAACAGGAGTAGGAAAGTGGAAAAAGAAGAAAGAGATAAAGATGAAATAAGTATGGCCGTATATTCATGGCTGTTGAAGAAGAGTACTAGAGGTTATTGTTCTATCCTTTCTACTCATGGATGCATGTTTTGGAGTTAGTTTTGGAGTTAGAGCATAGTAACCAGCTTATAATGCCTCTGTCCGCACTTGAAACTTTCAAGCTTAGGTTAGACTTGAGTTGCAGAAGGGAAAAAAGTTTAAAGTTTTCATGTGTTTGGAGCATTAAAATTACACAGGACAGGGCTTCCCTGGTGGCGCAGTGGTTGAGTGTCCACCTGCCAATGCACGGGACACGGGTTCATGGCCCGGTCCGGGAAGATCCCACATGCCGCGGAGCAGCTGGTCTCATGAGCCATAGCTACTGAGCCTGCACATCCGGAGCCTGTGCTCCGCAACGGGAGAGGCCAAAACAGCAAGAGGCCTGCGTACGGCAAAAAAAAAAAAAAAAAAAAAAAAAAAATTACACAGGACAACATTTTTCATTTATTAACCCAAGGCAATTTTTGTGACTGATCAGTGGCTGAAAAGCAATAGGTCCTACTCAAGATTTCATCCAAGTATGGTAGACATGGAGACTAGAAATCAGATTTGTAAAAAGGAAAGGGGAAAAAAATAAAATTGTGTTGTGTTCATTGTTTATTTAGCACAGCTCATTAAAAAAATTTTTATAGCAAGTTACAAATATATGTTAAAAAAGTTATTGCACCTGCTTATCTAATATCTATTTATGTAATATCTGAAAGAACTAAAGAGAATGAGAAATATTTAGTTTTAATATTATTTTCATGAACTAAAGCAAAACATTAAATATCCATTTAATGTCTAAGAATTCTTAACGTAAGAGCATTATATGCACCTCTATTCTATGACACTGTGTGTGTGTCAGAGGGAGAAAGAAAGAGAGATTGAAACTGCATGAGACTGCATTCATACACTGAAGGAGAAGAAATGTGGAAGAATATAAAGCACAACTGGACCTTGAATCTCATGGAGTTACACAGAATGAGCTTTCAGCCTCTCATCATCAAAAGTCACAAAGGGTTGTTGATGGGTCTGATCTCATATATATGAATCTCTGAACTACTATTCCACAAAGACACAAAAAGGATCAACCAAAGAACAGCAGAGGAGCCATGCTGGCATCCAATGAATGCACTAACTGCTTTGTTACAGTGTTCTTCACTCTGTTACTTCTATCATGCTGAGACCTGCATAAAAATGAAATGTCATACTTCACTACCCTTCCAGCCAGTGGTATAGTTTATTTTCTTGTCTTCTGATAGAGTTCACAAATTTAATAACTGCCTTTTATGCTGGTCTCTATACTCCCTTTCAGCTTCCTATTCAGTCTTCTCTCTCTGCAGGCTTGCAGGAAATGCCTCATTTTAGGTTTTCTATAAAGGACATAATAGACAAGAAAAGCAAAAGAGGAGAGGATATTATCTATCATTTAGAAAAATGGACAAGGGGCAATCAGACCATTTTAATGGAGGGAAAGTGGGGGAAAAAAAACTTTTTGCTATTGTATTTACCATGTTCTTTTGGATGAGACAATTTAGACTGGAATAAATTGAGTAGTTTATATTGAAAGGCATATTATGATTCTCCTGATCAGTGTCCATTTTGAAAAAAAATTATCCTTAAAAAAGTAGTAAGGTTGGGCTTCCCTGGTGGCGCAGTGGTTGAGAGTCCGCCTGCCGATGCAGGGGACACGGGTTCATGCCCCAGTCTGGGAAGATCCCACATGTCGCGGAGCGCCTGCGCCCGTGAGCCATGGCCGCTGAGCCTGCACGTCCGGAGCCTGTTGCTCCGCAACGGGAGAGGCCACAACAGTGAGAGGCCCGCGTACCGCAAAAGAAAAAAAAAAAAGTAATAAGGTTATTTTTAGGGAAATATGTATAAGATAGGACTGAGTTTTCAGCTAATTAACAAATACAGTGATGAATTTGAGTGTTTCTGCTTTCATGAATGTGACTGTAATTAATAATGACTTTGCAGGTCTCCACATGTTTTCTAAATGACAATGACAATATCATTAATGAGGTGCATTATCGTACAGATTTTTTGGAAGTTGGGAAATAATGGAGTAAGGTTCAGGCAATATTTCTAAAGAAATATCATCTGCTGGTGGAACGAATAATCCTTCATTTACATTCTCATTAAGGTCTGAATAGGAAGCATACCACATTCAAGTTGCTTTTAAACATGCAGGCAGGCACATTACCAGCAAATTGCAAGAGTGGGTTTGTAACTAGACATCTTTGTTCCTGTCCCATGCTCTATACCTTTCACCTCTTTGATTAAAAACACAGCATGTAAGAATGAATCATTGTTACTCTCAGAGAAAATGGTTTCTAACATTGAATTATTTAAATGCTAATTGCAGTACATTGCCTACAAATAATCAACTGGAACTTTTAACTACCTGATACTTAATTCTCTTTTGAAATACCAAGTGGCTCTCAGTGCTTCCATAGTTCTTCTTGCATCCCAATAAGTGAACATCAAAGTGTGTACTTTAGAAGAAGCATGAGATTGATAATTGCTGAAATTAATTTTCTACCATATTCTCTTCTTACTCTATGGCATTAGAATGCAGGAACATAATATTATCCTATGTGCTCATAAAAATTCCAATACTAGATACATTTGAAATGAATGTACTCTCATTATAACCTTCAGAATTTCATCAGAGTGCATTTCATGTCATTTTATTTTTTCTCTTGCAGTGCTAAAGACATAATGGGCTTTGTGAGAAAATTGTGAGCTGGCTCATAGTTAAATCATTCTCTTAGTGAAAATTTTCAAAGAGTTGATAAAAGATATTTTTATGTTAGAATATTAAGAAGCTGTTCTTAAATTTTGGTGTGCATAAGGATCATCTGAGGTGTCTATTAAAAATATGTATTCCTGGGCTGCACCTCTAGAGTTTTGGATTAAATACTTTGGCAGGAGGCCCCAGACTCTGCATTTTAATTATCACTCCTTATGTGATTCTGTTATACTTAACAAAAACACCTTTTGACAGTTTGCTTTCTCATTACAATAGCAACATTTTCAAATACTCTTATTATCTTAAATACAATCATCATATTTCCAGTTCTTCTGAATTTGACTAAACAGTTTATTTCATTTTATCCTTTTTTCCTCTAGTCTTAAAACTTCTCCCTCTCTCCTTAAAATAACTTTTGTTTAAGTTATCGTCTATTTTCTTTTGTGCTTATATAACTATGACACCCACCTACTTGACTGTTCTGTGCCATTTCGTTCCATGTCATTGCATTATTTTTAGTTATTAAAATAATTCTTAAACTTATTTATCATCTGTTGAACTACAGTACTGTCAACGTGATTATACATAGATTAACACAATAGATTTCAAGTGTTGTAACTATGACTCACAATAAGAATGCCTTTTACATTGTGATGGTATATACATATATATGTTACTGAACTATGCATACATATATGCAACATATGTTTCACAAAGCAGTGTTTACTCTAATTATATGTGATTCAATTCTTCTGTACTGTTTTATCCTAGTCTATGATTTTTTTAATTGTTGATAATTCACAAATGGGTTTTGACTTTCATTTTGACTGTTGGCATTAGCTTTTAGTGACTAACTTCAAGAGTCACTTTCTATGTGATGACTTTTTTTTTTTTTTTTGCGGTACGCGGGCCTCTCACTGTTGTGGCCTCTCCCGTTGCGTAGCACACGCTCCGGATGCGCAGGCTCAGCGGCCATGGCTCACGGGCCCAGCTGCTCCGCGGCATGTGGGATCTTCCCAGACCGGGGCACGAACCCGTGTCCCCTGCGTCGGCAGGCGGACTCTCAACCACTGCGCCACCAGGGAAGTCCATGATGACTTATTTTTAATTGCTACTTGTTCAAGAAGTCATCATGGGGAAATGTAAATTTATTTGATAATGAAATAGAAGGCTTTGCTTTGTCCTGCTTTTTCCGAGGACTGGAGCACCACAAATATATATTAGTTTATATCCCTTGAGATCTTATTCTGTAACTATTATAGTATATTACCTACAAATGATCAGATAGATATCCTCAAAGAGATTATGATTTTCTTGCTCACCAATAGCCTTCATTCCTTTGGTTATTCACTATTCTCAGCACCTTAGTTTACCTAAAATAAGTACTTACATCTACTTTTACTAATAAACAGTTCCCTCCAGAAAATCAGTAGACATACTATAATCTGTATTTCATAGAATGTCAGAGTTTTGCAGCACCTGAGAATCCAACTCTTCTTTTGATTCATCAGTTTCCTCATAATGTCTCTAGTAGACATTGATTGTGAGTTGGAATACTTACAGGGACACAGGAAGCAGTAATCAGGACAGAAAAATGGAAGCTACCTAAAAGAGACTAGGAAAAAATAGAACAAAACGTCCCTGAAAAAAAAATGTATATGTTAAAAGTGGGGTTTGAAAAATAGAAATAAAACTTTTAGAAAAAGTAATAACATATAAATGGATAAAATTAAGTGGGTTTAGTGTCAAGATTCTCTTTTCTGTCTTGTTCTGTTGTGGATCATTGCATCCATCGTTCAGCTCACATTTTTCATCCCTCCCCCAACTTTAGATTTTCATGTTTAAATGTGAATCCTTGAAGTAAATTCAGATAACAAATACACTGACCTACTCTTAGTTAAAACAGCATCTCTCATATAATAATTAGTGTATTTCAGCAGGTAACTAAGCTGGTGATAGACTTTCCATTTCTAATTCTTTGAATTTGATAGCCTTGGTTTACCCTTTCTCTCTCTCTCTCTCTCTCTCCCTCTTTCTTTCTTTCTTCCAATTTGATTTTTGAGGCTTTTAAATTTGTGTCAGGAGACATTTTGTATCAGGAGCTGGTGAAAACTAGTTTCATATGATTGATTCTTCATATCTCTTGGGTGGTAAATGTCTCTTGGGTGGTAAATGTTTTTCTATCTTTCATCTGAAATTTCTGGGTTCATAATCTTTTACCTGTTTTTTTCAAGATCTGGACTAGATGTCAAAATTATGTAATTAATCCTGTGAATTCAAATGGAGAACTTTTCATATGGTGGAGTTACTCAACCTATCTGCAGTATAATTGCATCTTTCAGTATCTGAAAATGAATTATAGGACATTTTAATCCTGGCATTTCTACTGGTAGGAAATGTAATTTTTTCCATGTTAATTAGTTTAGGTAATACATTGTCGACATTTACTTCAGTGAACAAAACAAACAAAAAGGCAAAAAGTAAAAAGGCAACATCAGAGGTACAGAGTCAACTGATATAAAACCATTTGAAAGTGTCATTTACAAATAAATTATGCATTTACATTAACGATTGCCTTCATGAAGCAAGTATAATCCTTTCTCAATTAAATTAAAACAAAACATTCTTATTTAAAACGTTGTTAAAAATCACTTCTTATGAAATTTCTAATAAACTGATTATCTTTATACTTCAATAATATTGTAATTTACTATATTCCTTGGCAGAAAAACAGTATTTTTAAAAGGTGAAGCCTCCGTGAATAGTTTCTGAATCAAATACATAAGTTCCTTATGGGTTTATACACTGACCTGATATAAAATGCATTTTCCAATAGGCAAAATATTAACAAGTATTACAAGTAAGCCAGCAGTGGGTATTAATGACATATGAGTAGAATTTAACATTTTAATACATGTGTTAAAAACTGGGTCTTATAGCAAAGTGTATTTCTAACAGATCACTAAAATTCTTTGCAACATCAAGCCTTCAAGTCATATCTTTCAGCATAACCAAAAAAAACCCACACACATTTGCGATTCACACATTCAAAGTTTTAGAATTTTCATTATTAAAGTTTCAGAAGGCTGAGTAATATTATGAGTTTGTCAGATTAGTGCATATGTATATATGATTGATGGATTATATTTTCATAACAACTCTTTCAAGTTTAACGTTTTCTTTCCTAATGGGTTGAGTGGACTTTAAGCTCAAAAACATTTTGATCATAAATAAACATAAATTAATTCTTAACAACTATGCATTTAGCATAGTCATTCTCATGACCTCTTCTCACAAAGTTAAAAATGTTTCCAGTGAAGAGTAAACAGCCAGGCTAACAAACCACTATGAAATACTTCTAAATTGAATTTTTAGTTACTCAGCTGTTGCACACATGGATTTTTGATGATTTCAGTTGGAAAGTCTGTATTGATGACACATGATTTTGCTTAAGAAAAAATAACCAAATCACAGATAGAGTAGGCTTTTTCAAAGTAACCATTTTTACTGTTTCATACAAAGAAAACAGATAATTTCATTTTGATCTGTTAGTTTAGTTGGTGTGGATTTATCATATATTTATCCCAATTTTCCCTGAAAAATGAATTGTACCCAGCAGTGGCATACCAAGGGAAGGGTGGTATAAGCAGTCTGCTGCGATGCAGAGTAGTGCTTTGTCAATGACATTGTTTCAAATTGCCAAGAAAACTGTCTTTTAGTTGGTTTTATTATTATTTTAACATTTTCAACATAAAACACATC
Organism: Monodon monoceros; assembly: GCF_005190385.1. NCBI lineage: Eukaryota > Metazoa > Chordata > Mammalia > Artiodactyla > Monodontidae > Monodon > Monodon monoceros. The sequence continues at coordinate 104,553,832 of NW_021703778.1, forward strand.
CCTAATTACAATTACCCTTGGTGCTTCCCTACCTACATTGCATAGTTGTTAAGATTAAATGAAACTTGTGTGGACCTGGCTATTTTGATATTATTGTAGACATTTTCCTTGTCTTAAAAATATTAAACCCTAGACATACGTGCAATTTTAATATTTAGGATAACATTAAAACATAATCTTAATACATGTTTTCAAAGGAAAAAACCCAATATTATCTCCTTTGTTCAATTTGAAACTTAAGGGTGTTAATGATTCAAACAAAACAGAAACAGACTCATAGATACAGAGAACTGGTGGTTGCCAGAGGGCAGGGGTCTGGGGGAGACAGGAGAAATAGGTGAAGAAGATTAAGAGGTATAACCTTCCAACTATAAAAGAAGTAAGTTATGGGGATGTAATGTATGGTGTAGGGAATATAGTCAATAATATTTTAATAACTCTGTATGGTGACAGATGGTAACTAGTCTTACCGTGATCATTTCCTAATGTGTAAAAAAAATATCAAGTCACTATGTTGTACACCTAAAACCAAAAAAAAAAAAAAAAAATTCAGAAGATACCTGAAAACAGAACATATTTGCCAAATTCTTCCTAATGAAAATAGTTTTGTCCTAAACTTTCCAGATAATTAGCTCTTAACTAGTACATGTGATATAAGCTTTGACAATTGGGCCATAACTTTAGAGGAATAATTCATTCATACACAAATATTTGAAAGAATTCAAGTATATAATCACAAAATTTTTAAATATATAAATTGTAATAAAATATTTAAATTCACTAATTTATTTTAGATACTTTTATTGAATTTTTTAAGGTTTAGATCATATTTTACATATCAGCAGATTATGTAACTAAGTAGTAAATAAATAATACCTACATTTAAAATAAGCATGTCTACGTCTACAGATGACTGATGATCTTGAACACCATTTCATAGGCTTATTGGCAATTTAGATATCCTTTTTTGCTACGTGCCTATTTAAGCCTTTTGTCCATTTCAAAAATTAGGTTGCTGATGTTTGTATTGATTGATAGGAGTTCTAGGCATGAGTCCTTTTCCATATACAAATATATATAAATAGATAGATATAACATCTTCCCCCATTTGTTGCTTTACATTCTCACTTTCTTAATAGTGTCTTTGAGGAACAGAAATTTCATTTTAACAAAATACAGTATATCAGTTAGTTATGATTAAGATCTTCAGTGTTATTCTAGCCTGTTTAAAAAACCTTTACCTATGCCAGCATTAGGAAAATATTTCATCTGTCTTCTAGAAATGTAATCATCTTACTCTTCAGTTAATTTTATAATTTATATGAATCTTTGTGTGTATGTATGGTATTAGAGTTAGTTATTTTTGTATAGAAAGCTAATTGATCTGGTAAACTTATTGAAAATATCATCCTTTTTACCTGTACTGTTGTGATATATTTACCATAATTCTGATGACCATGTATGCATGGGTCTGTTACTATAGCAGTCCCCAACCTCATTGGCACCAGGAACGGGTTTCATGGAAGACAGTTTTTCCACTGACGGGAAGGGGGGAATGGTTCCGGAGGTAATGCAAGCAATGGTTCAGGCGGTAATGTGAGTGATGGGGAGCGGCAGGTTAAGCTTTGCCCGCTCTCAGCTGCTCACCTCCTGCTGTGTGGCCTGGATCCTAACAGGCCACAGACCACTGTGGCCTGGGGGTTGGGGACCCCTATGTTTCTATACCCTCTAATCTGTTGTATTGGTGTATTTGCCTCTCCTTACACCAATATCTCACTGTTTAATTTGCTTTAAAATAAGTCTTGATATTTCATGATGTATGTCCTCTAGCTTTGTTCTTCCTCAAATGTGCCTTTGATCATTTTTCTGCCTTTCCATTGCCATATATATTTTAGAATCAGCCAGTCAATTTCCGTTAAAAATCTGCTAGGATTTTTTTTTTTAACATCTTTATTGGAGTATAATTGCTTTACAATGCTGTGTTAGTTTCTGCTTTATAAAGCTGCTAGGATTTTGATTGGAATTGCACTAAATCTATAGATACATTTGGGTGAAATTTCACGTTAACAATATTGAGACTTCTAATTGATGAAAGAAATTAAAGATGATACAAATACATAGAGAGATATACCATGTTCTTGGATTAGAAGAATTAACATTGTGAAAATGACTATACTGCCCAAAGCAATCTACAGATTCAATGCAATCCCTATCAAACTACCAGGGACATTTTCCCCAGCACTAGAACAAAAAATTTCACAATTTGTATGGAAACACAAAAGACCTCTAATAGCCAAAGCAATCTTGAGAAAGAAAAACGGACCTGGAAGAATCAGGCTCCCGGACTTCAGACTATACTACAAAGCTACAGTAATCAAGACAGTATGGTACTGGCACAGAAACAGAAATATAGATCAATGGAAAAGGATAGAAAGCCCAGAGATAAACCCACACACATATGGTCACCTTATACTTGATAAAGGAGGCAAGAATATACAATGGAGAAAAGACAGCCTCTTCAGTAAGTGGTGCTGGGAAAACTGGACAACTACATGTAAAAGAATGAAATTAGAACACTCCCTAACACCATACACAAAAATAAACTCGAAATGGATTAAAGATCTAACTGTAAGGCCAGACAGCATAAAACTCTTACAGGAAAACATAGAACACTCTATAACATAACTCACAGCAAGATCCTTTTTGACCCACCTCCTAGAGAAATGGAAATAAAAACAAAAATAAACAAATGGGACCTAATGAAATTTAAAAGCTTTTGCACAGCAAAGGAAACTGTAAACAAGACGAGAAGACAACCCTCACAATGGGAAAAAATATTTGAAAATGAAGCAACTGACAAAGGATTAATCTCCAAAATTTACAAGCAGCTCATGCAGTTCAAAATCAAAAACACAAACAACCCAATCCAAAAATGGGCAGAAGACCTAAATAGACATTTCTCCAAAGAAGATATACAGATTGCCAACAAACACATGAAAGAATGCTCAATATCATTAATCATTAGAGAAATGCAAATCAAAACTACAATGTGATATCATCTCACACCAGTCAGAATGGCCATCATCAAAAAATCTACAAACAATAAATGCTGGAGAGGGTGTGGAGTTGCACTGTTGGTGGGAATGTAAATTGATACAGCCACTTTGGAGAACAGTATGGAGTTTCCTTAAAAAACTAAAAATAGAACTACCAGACGACCCAGCAATCCCACTCCTGGGCATATACCCTGAGAAAACCATAATTCAAAAAGAGTCATGTACTACAGTGTTCATTGCAGCTCTATTTACAATATCCAGGGCATGGAAGCAACCTAAGTGTCCATCAACAGACAAATGGATAAAGAAGTTGTGGCACGTATATACAATGAAATATTACTCAGCCATAAAAAGAAACGAAATTGAGTTATTTGTAGTGAGGTGGATGGACCTAGAGTCTGTCATATAGAGTGAAGTAAGTCAGAAACAGTAAAACAAATACCGTATGTTAACACATATATATGGAATCTAAAAAAAAAAAATTGGTCATGAAGAACTTAGGGGCAAGACGGGAATAAAGACGCAGACCTACTAGAGAGTGGACTTGAGGGCACGGGGAGGGGGAAGAGTAAGCTGGGACAAAGTGAGAGAGTGGTAGTGTATATAGGGACATATATACACTACCAAATGTAAAGTAGATAGCTAGTGGGAAGCAGTCGCATAACACAGGGAGACCAGCTCGGTGCTTTGTGACCAGCTAGAAGGGTGGGATAGGGAGCGTAGGAGGGAGGGAGACGCAAGAGGGAAGAGATATGGGGATGTATGTATATTTATAACTGATTCACTTTGTTATAAAGCAGAAACTAACACACCATTGTAAAGCAATAAAAACGTTAAAAAATAAGTTGATGAATATAGTGTGCTTCCCAATGGATTTATGTCTTTAATTGATATGATCTTTTAAAAAATTAATGATTGCTCTAGAATTTACAATTTGCATTAGGGTCTATCTTAAATTATAACTGTTACCACATCTAGACACTGCAAAAACCTTAACACAGTTTAAAAACTTTTTTCCCACTCTCCCCTTTTGTACTATTATTGTCATAAGATGTATTTCTTATATATATTTGAAATCCCAGAAACAGTATTATCAAACTTTTATTGAATTCTTAATTTCTGCCATGGTCAAAATATCTAATATACAAATAAATATCCCATTTCATTGGTTGCAAGTTATAGCTTTCACAAAAGACTAGATCACAAATACAATTCAGCCAGATTCTTTGCCACTTTTTAACAAGGATTGCCTTTTCTCCATTGTCCAATAACCTGTTATTTATTTTGACCTGGGACATCATCAGAGTGGCCTTTACAGTCTGTATTTCTACCCACATTCTGTACATGATTATGTATTCTCTCTAAGAAGACGGAAGCTTTCTCTACAGCTTTCCTCTTTTCTTCCTGAGCTCTTACCAGAAGCACCTTTAAAAGTCCCTTCACAAACAATCACCACTCCTTCCAGCAGGAATTCCAGCCATTACCCACTACTCAGTTCCAAAGCCACTTCCACATTTTTAGTGATTTTTTTATAGCAGCACCCAACTTTTCAGTACCAATGTATGTCTTAATCTGTTTGAGCTAGTGTCTCAAATTACCATAGACTAGTGGCTTCAACAACAAACATTTATTTCTCACAGTTCTGGAGGCTAGGGATACAATATCAGTGTGCCAATACTGATGAGTTCCTGATGAGTCCCCTCTTCCTTGTTGACAGAGGGTCATTTTCTTGCTGTACCCTCATGCGGTAGAAAAAGAGCTAGCTAGCCTCTTATAAGACCATTAATCCTATTCATGAGGGTTCCATCCTTATGACGTAATTACCTCCTAAATATCTCACCTCCAAATCCCATCACGTTGAGATTAGGGTCTCAACATTATGAATTTGGGGGGAGCACAAACATTTAGCCTGTTGTAATATATTTTCAGAATTGTGTTTGACAAGATGATCTTTGTTATGCTGCAATAATAAGTAACCCCCTATATACCTTAATGGCTTACAAGTGAAAGGTATATGCCCATCCCATGACTAGATCTGGGGACCCTGCTTCTTGATTCCTTTCCCCAGGATCCAGAATGATGGAGAGTACACCATCTGGAATATAACTGGTTACCATGGCAGAGGAAAAGAGAGCATGATGATTTATTCATTGGCCCTTCAGACGTCTGCCTAAAAGAAGTTTTGACATTTTATTATCAGTGGAAAACATATGATCCACATGGTCAATGGGCTGAGATAGTGTTTGGAGGAAAACCATAGATTATGGAGAGCAAGGACTAAGGACCAGAAAGAAAACTCATAGTATTCCCTGTCCCTATCTCACAATTGTATATAGTTGTGTGTGGAAAAGATCACTTATGGTTTTTGTTTTAGATTTCCTTTATTTCATTTTTCAATGTATAGATGTATAGATCAAGAGTAGGCACATGTGGATCTGATATAAAAATATATGCATTATTTATCCCTGGTTCAAGTTACTGTTGTGCATCAGTCAAAGAACCAAGTCTGTGAGCCTGTTGTTTGACTTCATAGGGCTTGGTCTTAATTTTTCCAATTTTTTTATTGCGGTAAAATACTCATGACATAAAATTTACCATCTTAACCAGTTTTAAGTGTCCAATTCAGTGGTATTAATTATATTCATAATGTTGTGCTATCATTACCATCATCCATCTCCAGAATTCGTTCTACCTTGTAAAACTGAAACCCTATACTCATTAAACAGTACTTACACCTTACTCCAACTCCTAGGAATAACCATTCTATTTTATGTCTCTATGATTTTGACTATTCTAAGTACCCTGCATAAGTGGAATCATGTAGTTTTTTTCTTTTTTAACTGGCTTATTTCACTTAGCATATCATCAAGGTTCATCCATGTTGCAGCCTATGTCAGAAAATCTCTCCTTTTAAGTCTAAGTATTACCCTACTGTGTGTGTGTGTGTGTGTGTGTGTGTGTGTGTGTGTGTGTGTGTGTGTGTTCTTACATCAGTTTTAAGTCTGATCCATTTTGAGTTAATTTTTGTATACGGTGTTAGGTAAGTTTCCATTCTGGTATATGTGGATATCTAGTTTTCCCAGTACCACTTGTTGACAAAACTGTCCTTTCCCCATTGAATGGTCTCAGTACCCTTGTCAAAAATCATTTGAATGTTGTTTTCTTTTTTAAATAAAATAATACAGTTTATCTGTGTGTACATAGTGTATGTGGTAGTCATTAGGGCTGACTGTAAATATTTTGATTATCTTTTTTCTGAGGCCATGGTAAGTTTGCATGTTTCTGCTGTATCTGTGTGGGTTGTCAGGAAAACAGAGTCATTCTAAACATTCTTTTATAAATTAATATAGGAATTGAGGCTTATTATGAATGCGAAGGAGATGGGAAAGCAAAGCACAGCAAAGTCCTTGTGAAAAGGCAGAGAAGCTGCCACCATATGGCGCTAGGGAAGCAGAGCTGAATACCTTGCATGACATATTGAAGAAGGCATTTGTCAAAAACTAGCTGGAAATTATTTCCTTTTTAAAGGAATTTCTAGAAAATTTTCCTCCACTTATCTCAGTTGGCAGCAGTGTAGTGGTGGTTCTCAATTCTCACCAAGAAGCAGCTGTGAATCTCATATCTGCTCACTTAGGTGCTTGTAACCACTTCCAGGAAATAATGACCTCTGCTTTTCTCCTGCTTTCTAAAAGGGGAGTCTGAAGAATATAGTCCCGATCTTCTCCACTGTTGGGTAGAGGACCTTTTTAAAAGATATGGTGATTATACTGAATTGCTAACGGATAATTCAGACATCCCACGAATGTGAAGTTAGATGTAGGAGTATGATTTGTTTTGGTCCACAAAATATAAAAAGTGTTGTGTTACTTCTGGGTAACTATTACTCTAAGAGTCTAAGAGTAGGTAAGGTATCCCCCACACTCACTTTTGCTGCCATGAGATGATGAAAGCATGTGTCAAGATGGACCACCATCAGCCTGGGTCTCTGAGTGATTATAATGAACGAAGGTGCCCTGAAAATCCACTTTGGACATGTTGTATGAGGAATAAATTAAATTTTGTCACATTAAGCCACTTACATTTTGTTATGAAACCTGATACTATTCTAACACATAACAACAATAAAATTTCAGCACATATGTGCACCACAAACACACACACACACACACAAACACACATACACACACAATCTCTGTGGTTTAAAGCAAGAAGGGATTATTTAATGCTATTTTACATGTTAATCTCAGGTTTGTGAGGGGTCTCTGTTTTGCGCCATCCCCACTCCAGGACCCAGGCTGAGGAACAGGCATTATATTTAATGTTACCAGTCACAGTGACAGAGGGAAAAGTTGTTCTTATTTCCAGATATGACACAGGAAATTTTGGCTAAATTTTATGGGACAAAGCAAATCACAAAAATGCACCTAACTTCCAAAATGCAGGAATTGTGATCCTGTCATGAACCTGGAAGAAAAGATGAAGTAGAATATTTATTAATATTCCTAATGATTACCATAGTGGCATGAAACTTGAAGAGATAATGAATAACAATTATAGATCTGAAAGAATTTTCAGCTAGAAAAATAAGCTGGATTACAAGATATAAGATTCAAAAGGGATACTAATAAAGTTCTATATTTAGTTCCCCCAAACTCAGCTCTTCAAGTTCTCAACAAACTGTAAAAGTAATTAACTGTCAAATATACAAGCTAACTTTAGTTAAAATTAAACTAATTAAAACCCAATATACTGGTGTTACTGGAAAAAAAAGATTCAATACCTATAAGTACATTATTTTTAAAGAAGAAAAGGTATCCTTTATTCTTATTCATTTCTGAGCCATTTCTACCGTTTCTGAGCACCCCATTGTAAGGGGTATAAAATACCCAGACTGAAATTGAAAGAAAGGTATTCTAACATATTTTTAGGATAATGAGGGGATGAATTGTTGAGAAAACTGGAAATGATTATTCTCTAGAAAAAATATCTCAATTTAATAGCCATTTGGAGATACTTGGAAAACAATTATACTTACTCTTTATTCAAAGTAAAGAAAGAAAAAAGTATAGAATAATAGGGATTTTAGTCTAGTATAAAAATTTTTAAGAAATCCTTTAAAACAAAAAAGCAACAGTAGCAACAACAAGCAAAAAGAAAACAATGAACCAAGTAGACCATGGTAGAAAAATCCCATCTTTAAATAATTAACAAAGAAAGTGCTCAGTGTCAAGCACTGCCATATTGATGTTGTTAAAATATTCTTATTCTATAAGAGATTTGTTATATCCGAGATGGTTAGAGATTATGTTGCATCATGTATTTAAAGAAGCAAGTTATAGGTCAGGCAGAATAAGCAGCAAGAGAAAAGGGAGCTAATTTTGAATTTCAGATAATTTTCTGGATTGTCATGCTCAGTAGTTTCATATACAGCTATTATGTCATTTGGGCAAAGAAGCATGATTCTCATATTTTCAAATCAAGAATTAGGCTAAAACAAAGATAAATTATGTTTCAGGCAAGTGAAAATAAAAAATTGGCAATGGCTAGTGTTCAATTTGGTATGACTGTACATGTGAAAATTAGGGGTCAATTTTTTGAAATTTATAAATATGTTTTAAAATTGACAAAACATCAGTTCTCAAATATGTTTTAATAAATTATTTATTTAATAATAATACACTTAATACATTTATTATTTCTTAAAATATGGAATATCTATGAAATAATGTATTTTGCACAAAATACATTTTATTTATTTATATATTTATATCTTTATTGGAGTATAATTGCTTTACAATGGTGTGTTAGTTTCTGCTTTATAACAAAGTGAATCAGTTATACATATACATATGTTCCCATATCTCTTCCCTCTTGTGTCTTCCTCCCTCCCACCCTCCCTATCCCATCCCTCCAGGCGGTCACAAAGCACCGAGCTGATCTCCCTGTGCTATGCGGCTGCTTACCACTAGCTATCTACCTTACGTTTGGTAGTGTATATATGTCCATACCTATCTCTCGCTTTGTCAGAGCATATCCTTCCCCCTCCCCATATCCTCAAGTCCATTCTCTAGTAGGTCTGTGTCTTTATTCCTCTCTTACCCCTAGGTTCTTCGTGACATTTTTTTTTCCTTAAATTCCATATATATGTGTTACCATACGGTATTTGTCTTTCTCTTTCTGACTTACTTCACTCTGTATAACAGACTCTAGGTCTATCCACCTCATTACAAATAGATCAGTTTCATAGCTTTTTATGGATAAGTAATATTCCATTGTATATATGTGCCACATCTTCTTTATCCATTCATCTGTCGATGGACACTTAGGCTGTTTCCATCTCCGGGCTACTGTAAATAGAGCTGCAGTGAATATTTTGGTACATGACTCTTTTTGAATTATGGTTTTCTCAGGGTATATGCCCAGTAGTGGGATTGCTGGGTCGTATGGTAGTTCTCTTTTTAGTTTTTTAAGGAACCTCCATACTGTTCTCCATAGTGGCTGTACCAATTCACATTCCCACCATCAGTGCAAGAGTGTTCCCTTTTCTCCACACCCTCTCCAGCATTTATTGTTTCTAGATTTTTTGATGATGGCCATTCTGACTGGTGTGAGATGATATCTCATTGTAGTTTTGATTTGTATTTCTCTAATAATTAATGATGTTGAGCATTCTTTCATGTGTTAGTTGGCAGTCTGTATATCTTCTATGGAGAAATATCTATTTAGGTCTGCTGCCCATTTTTGGATTGGGTTGTTTGTTCTCTTGTTATTGAGCTGCATGAGCTGCTTATAAAATTTGGAGATTAATCCTTTGTCAGTTGCTTCATGCGCAAATATTTTCTCCCATTCTGAGGGTTGTCTTTTCGTCTTGTTTATGGTTTCCTTTGCTGTGCAAAAGCTTTGGAGTTTCATTAGGTCCCATTTGTTTATTTTTGTTTTTATTTCCATTTCTCTAAGAGGTGGGTCAAAAAGGATCTTCCTGTGATTTATGTCATAGAGTGTTCTGCCTATGTTTTCCTCTAAGAGTTTGATAGTTTCTGGCCTTACATTTAGGTCTTTAATCCATTTTGAGCTTATTTTTGTGTATGGTGTTAGGGAGTGATCTAATCTCATACTTTTACATGTACCTGTCCAGTTTTCCCAGCACCACTTATTGAAGAGGCTGTCCTTTCTCCACTGTACATTCCTGCCTCCTTTATCAAATATAAGGTGACCATATGTTCGAGGGTTTATCTCTGGTCTTTCTATCCTGTTCCATTGATCTATCTTTCTGTTTTTGTGCCAGTACCATACTGTCTTGATTACTGTAGCTTTGTAGTATAGTCTGAAGTCAGGAAGCCTGATTCCTCCAGCTCCGTTTTTCATTCTCAAGATTGCTTTGGCTATTAGAGGTTTTTTGTGTTTCCATACAAATTGTGAATCTTTTTGTTCTAGTTCTGGGAAAAATGTCCCTGATAGTTTGATAGGGATTGCATTGAATCTGTAGATTGCTTTGGGTAGTAGAGTCATTTTTACAGTGTTGATTCTTCCAATCCAAGAACGTGGTATATCTCTCCACCTATTTGTATCATCTTTAATTTCTTTCATCAGTGTCTTATAATTTTCTGCATACAGTTATTTTGTCTCCTTAGGTAGGTTTATTCCTAGATATTTTATTCTTTTTGTTGCACTTGTAAATGGGAGTGTTTTCTTGATTTCACTTTCAGATTTTTCATCATTAGTATATAGGAATGCCAGAGATTTCTGTGCATTAATTTTGTATCCTGCTACTTTACCAGATTCATTGATTACCTCTAATAGTTTTCTGGTAGCATTTTTAGGATTCTCTATGTATAGTATCATGTCATCTGCAAACAGTGACAGCTTTACTTCTTCTTTTCCGATTTGTATTCCTTTTATTTCCTTTTCTTCTCTGATTGCTGTAGCTAAAATTTCCAAACCTATGTTGAATAAGAGTGGACAACCTTGTCTTGTTCCTGATCTTAGTGGAAATGCTTTCAGTTTTTCACCATTGAAGATGATATTGGCTGTGGGTTTGTCGTATATGGTCTTTATTATGTTGAGGAAAGTTCCCTCTATGCCTACTTTCTGCAGGGTTTTTATCATAAATTGGTGTTGAATTTTGTCAAAAGCTTTCTCTGCATTTATTGAGATGATCATATGGTTTTTCTCCTTCAATTTGTTAATATGGTTTATCACATTGATTGATTTGCATATATTGAAGAATCCTTGCATTCCTGGAATAAACCCCACTTGATCATGGTGTATGATCCATTTAATGTGCTGTTGGATTCGCTTTGCTAGTATTTTGTTGAGGATTTTTGCATCCATGTTCATCAATGATATTGGCCTGTAGTTTTCTTTCTTTGTGACATCCTTGTCTGCTTTTGATATCAAGGTGATGGTGGCCTCATAGAATGAGTTCGGGAGTGTCCCTTCCTCTGCTACATTTTGGAAGAGTTTGAGAAGGATGGGTGTTAGCTCTTCTCTAAATGTTTGATAGAATTCGCCTGTGAAGCCATCTGGTCCTGAGCTTTTGTTTGTTGGAAGATTTTTAATCACAGTTTCAATTTCAGTGCTTGTGATTGGTCTGTTCATATTTTCTATTTCTTCCTGAGTCAGTCTTGGCAGGTTGTGCCTTTCTAAGAATTTGTCCATTTCTTCTAGGTTGTCCATTTTATTGGCATAGAGTTGCTTGTAGTAATCTCTCAAGATCTTTTGTATTTCTGTAGTGTCAGTTTTTACTTCTCCTTTTTCATTTCTAATTCTATTGATTTGAGTCGTCTCCCTTTTTTTCTTCATGAATATGGCTAATGGCTTATCAATTTTGTTTATCTTCTCAAAGAACCAGCTTTTAGTTTTATTGATCTTTGCTATCATTTCCTTCATTTCTTATTTATTTCTAATCTGATCTTTATGATTTGTTTCCTTCTGCTAACTTTGGGGTTTTTTGTTTCTCCAGTTGCTTTAGGTGTAAGGTTTAGGTTGTTTATTCGAGACGTTTCCTGTTTCTTAAGGTAGGCTTGTATTGCTATAAACTTCCCTTTTAGAACTGCTTTTGCTGCATCCCATAGGTTTTGGGTCGTCGTGTCTCCATTGTCATTTGATTCTAGGTATTTTTTATTTCCTCTTTGATTTCTTCAGTGATCACTTGGTTATTAAGTAGTGTATTGTTTGGCCTCCATGTGTTTGTTGTTTTACAGATCTTTTCCTGTAATTGATATCTAGTCTCATAGTGTTGTGGTCGGAAAAGGTACTTGATACAATTTTAATATTCTTAAATATACCAAGGCTTGATTTGTGACCCAAGATATGATCTATCCTGGAGAATATTCCATGAGCACTTGAGAAAAATGTGTATTCTGTTGTTTTTGGATGGAATGTCCTATAAATATCAGTTAAGTCCATCTTGTTTAATGTATCATTTAAAGCTTGTGTTTCCTTATTTATTTTCATTTTGGATGATCTGCCCATTGGTGAAAGTGGGGTGTTAAAGTCCCCTACTATGAATGTGTTACTTTCGATTTCCCCTTTTATGGCTGTTAGTATTTGCGTTATGTATTGAGGTGCTCCTGTGTTGAGTGCATAAATATTTACAATTGTTATATCTTCTTCTTGGATCGATCCCTTGATCATTATGTAGTTTCCTTCCCTGTCTCTTGTAATAGTCTTTATTTTAAAGTCTTTTTTGTCTCATATGAGAATTGCTACTCCAGCTTTCTTTTGGTTTCCATTTGCATGGAGTATCTTTTTCCATCTCCTTACTTTCAGTCTGTATGTGTCTCTAGGTCTGAAGTGGGTCTCTTGTAGACAGCATATATATGGGTCTTGCTTTTGTATCCATTCAGCCAATCTGTGTCTTTTGGTTGGAGGATTTTGTCCATTTAAATTTAAGGTAATTATTGATATGTATGTTCCTATTCCCATTTTCTTAATTGTTTTGTGTTCGTTATTGTAGGTCTTCTCCTTCTCTTGTGTTTCTTGCCTAGAGAAGTTCGTTTAGCATTTGTTGTAAAGCTGGTTTGGTGGTGCTGAACTCTCTCAGCTTTTCCTTGTCTGTAAAGGTTTTAATTTCTCCATCAAATCTGAATGAGATCCTTGCTGGGTAGAGTGATCTTGGTTGCAGGTTTTTCTCCTTCATCACTTTAAATATGTCCTGCCAGTTCCTTCTAGCTTGCAGAGTTTCTGCTGAAAGATCAGCTGTTAACCTTATGGGGATTCCCTTGTGTGTTATTTGTTGTTTTTCTCTTGCTGCTTTTAATATGTTTTCTTTGTATTTAATTTTTGACAGTTTGATTAATATGTGTCTTGGCGTATTTCTCCTTGGATTTATCCTGTATGGCACTCTCTGTGCTTCCTGGACTTGCTTAACTATTTCCTTTGCCATATTAGGGAAGTTTTCAACTATAAGCTCTTCAAATATTTTCTGAGTCCCTTTCTTTTTCTCTTCTTCTGGAACCCCTATAATTCGAATGTTGGTACATTTAATGTTGTCCCAGAGGTCTCTGAGACTGTCCTCAGTTCTTTTCATTCTTTTTTCTTTATTCTGCTCTGCAGTAGTTATTTCCACTATTTTATCTTCCAGGTCACTTATCCGTTCTTCTGCCTTAGTTATTCGGCTATTGATCCCATCTACAGTATTTTTAATTTCATTTATTGTGTTGTTCATCGTTGTTTGTTTCATCTTTAGTTCTTCTAGGTCCTTGTTAAATGTTTCTTGCATTTTGTCTATTCTATTTCCAAGATTTTGGATCATCTTTACTATCATTATTCTGAGTTCTTTTTCAGGTAGACTGCCTATTTCCTCTTTATTTGTTAGGTCTTGTGGGTTTTTATCTTGCTCCTTCATCTGCTGTGTGTTTTTCTGTCTTCTCATTTTGCTTATTTTACCTTGTTTGGGGTCTCCTTTTTGCAGGCTGCAGGTTCGTACTTCCTGTTGTTTTTGGTGTCTGTCCCCAGTTGCTAAGGTTGGTTCAGTGGGTTGTGTAGGCTTCCTGGTGGAGGGGACTAGTGCCTGTGTTCTGGTGGATGAGGCTGGATCTTGTCTTCCTGTTGGGCAGGTCCACGTCTGGTGGTGTGTTTTGGGGTGTCTGTGGACTTATTATGATTTTAGGCAGCCTCTCTGTTAATGGGTGGGGTTGTGTTCCTGTCTTGCTAGTTGTTTGGCATAGGGTGTCCAGCATTGTAGCTTGCTGGTCGTTGAGTGAAGCTGGGTGCTGGTGTTGAGATGGAGATCTCTGGGAGATTTTTGCCATTTGATATTACGTGGAGCTGGGAGGTCTCTTGTGGACCAGTGTCCTGAAGTTGGCTCTCCCACCTCAGAGGCACAGCACTGACTCCTGGCTGCAGTACCAGGAGCCTTTCATCCACACAGTTCAGAATAAAAGGGAGAAAAAGTAGAAAGAAAGAATTAGAAGAGGAAAGGAAGAAAGAAGGAAGGAAGGACGGAAGGAAGGAAAGAAAGAAAGAAAGGAGGGAGGGAGGAAGGAAGGAAGGAGGGAAGGAAGGAAAGAAAAGAAAGAGAGAAGATAAAGTAAAATAAAATAAAGTAAGATAAAATATAAAGTTATTAAAATAAAAAATAATTATTAAGAGAAAAAGATTAAAAAAAAAAACAACGGATGGGTAGAACCCTAGGACAAATAGTGGAAGCAAAGCTATACAGACAGAATCTCACACAGAAGCATACACATACACACTCACAAAAAGAGGAAAGGGGAAAAAAATCATAAATCTTGCTCTCAAAGTCCACCTCCTCAATTTGGGATGATTCGTTGTCTATTCATGTATTCCACAGATGCAGCGTACATCAAGTTGATTGTGGAGCTTTAATCCGCTGCTTCTGAGGCTGCTGGGAGAGATTTCCCTTTCTCCTCTTTGTTCTCACAGCTCACAGGGGCTCAGCTTTGGATTTGGCCCCGCCTCTGCGTGTAGGTCACCGGAGGGCATCTGTTCTGTGCTCAGACAGGACGGGGTTAAAGGAGCCACTGATTCGGGGGCTCTGGCTCACTCAAGCCGGGGTGGGGGGGGCGAAGGAAGGGGCACGGAGTGCGGCGTGAGCCTCTGGCAGCAGAGGCCGGCGTGACATTGCACCAGCCTGAGGCGCACCGTGCGTTCTCCCGGGGGAGTTGTCCCTGGATCCCGGGACCCTGGCAGTGGCGGGCTGCACAGGCTCCCCGGAAGCGTGGTGTGGAGAGTGACCTGTGCTCGCACACAGGCTTCTTGGTGGCGGCAGCAGCAGCCTTAGCATCTCATGCCTGTCTCTGGGGTCCGCGCTTTTAGCCGCGGCTCGTGCCGGTCTGTGGAGCTCCTTTAAGCAATGCTCTTAATCCCCTCTCCTCGCGCACCAGGAAACAAAGAGGGAAGAAAAAGTCTCCTGCCTTTTCGGCAGGTCCAGACTTTTCCCCGGACTCCCTGCCAGCTAGCCGTGGTGCACTAACCCCCTGCAGACTGTGTTCCCGCCGCCAGCCCCAGTCCTCTCCCTGTGCTCCGACCGAAGCCCGAGCCGCAGCTCCCAGCCCCGCCCGCCCCGGCGGGTGAGCAGACAAGCCTCTCGGGCTGGTGAGTGCCGGTCGGCACTGATCCTCTGTACGGGAATCTCCCCGCTTTGCCCTCCGCACCCCTGTTGCTGTGCTCTCCTCCGTGGCTCCGAAGCTTTCCCTCTCCGCCACCCGCAGTCTCCGCCTGCGAAGGGGCTTCCTAGTGTGTGGAAACCTTTCCTCCTTCACAGCTCCCTCCCACTGGTGCAGGTCCCATCCCTATCCTTTTGTCTCTGTTTATTCTTTTTTCTTTTGCCCTACCCAGGTACGTGGGGAGTTTCTGCCTTTTGGGGGGTCTGAGGTCTTCTGCCAGCAGTCAGTAGGTGTTCTGTAGGAGTTGTTCCACGTGTAGATGTATTTCTGGTGTATCTGTGGGGAGGAAGGTGATCTCCGCGCCTTACTCTTCTGCCATCTTCCATAAAATACATTTTAAACAACGAAGAGTATCCAAATATTTTAGACATACTATTGCTTTATGAGAAAAAGTGACATCCACCTTCATAAAAATAAGAAAATGAATTTTAATATAGTGACACTTTCATGGATGTGTTCTCATAATCACATAATATAGTTAATTTTCTACTTAATTTCTTTATAAGGGTACATGATGGTTTCTGGACATACATCATTTAGGAGTTCCTTAAAAGCTTGCACCTGTGCTATGTTAAAGATCACTACACTATAGATCAAAGTTAAGAATAATATATTCATTTAAAGAATTATAAAATGTTTGTAAAGTCAGTCTTAAAAGGTGAATACCTAGGCAGGTAAATAAACTGTCTATCTAGCTTTATAACATTGACAAAAAGGTCGTTTTTGCTGAGCAGTATTACAGGCATAATACTCAATGTAAAACAATTGCTGAGATTCGTATAGTGGATCTGAAGAGTGTTGATGGTGAAAGTGTTGTGGTTAGTCTATTAGAGCTGCTATAAAAAAATACCACAGACTGGCTAGCTTATAAACAACAGAAACGTATTGTTCACAGTTAGGAAAGCTGGAAAGTCCAAGACCAAGGCACCAGAATGGTCACCTTCTGGTGAGAACCCCCTTCCCAGTTCATAGCTGGTGCCTTCTCCCTGTGTCCCCACATGGTGGAAGAGGTGAGAGATTTCGCTGGACCTTCTTTTATAAGAGCACTAATCCCATTGTTGAAGGCTCACCCTCATGGTTGAAGCACCTCCGAAAGGCCCCACCTCCTAATCCCATCATCTTTGGGGGTTAGGATTTCCATTTGAATTCTGGATGGACACATTGAGACCATAGCATGTATTTTTTGAGAAGTCAAAGACTAAAACTCTAATATATTTTTTTTTCAGAATGCACTTCTATTTTCTACTAGAGAGATAATGTAAACTTAAGTTTTGTTACTACTGAAGGAAATAGACCATACAGAAAAAATGACTGATTTGATGTGATACCTAGTATCAATATAAATTCTAAATGTAAAATATGAGGGAGAAAAATATTTGAATACATACTCATCATTTAACCTAAAGAAAACCATTAATGAAATATCTTTAAAGAAATGAATTATTTATAATTTAAAATAAATAAAATTCAAGAAGCCAATATTTAACACAGGCATAACATATGTATAACATTATAACCATATGCTCAAATTTTCCCAGCTTCAAGAATTTACAGATTATATGACAGTGAAATTTAAATTGGGCCTGTGCTCACTGGGATAATTATATCCTATAACCTGAAAACTGAATCTGTTTAGTAAATCAGTTTTAGGCCTTTATGCCATGCTTGCTGTATGTTGTCCATTTATTAATTTGGAATCATTAAAAAAACAGAAAAGAATTGTGTATCATATCCAATAAAAAATTGAAAGCATTTGAATGATTGTAGTCACATGAAAATTCCTCAGTTTACAATAATTTTTCCTAACTTTTTACCTTTGTTGCTGCTGCTCCATTGCTAAATTTAGACTGAAATCATTAGATGCTTTTATAAAATCAGCATATAATATATACTTTGAAGTGAAAACCTTTCATTTCTCCATTGTAATAAAGAACTAAAAAGTCCCAATTTGATTAATTATAAAATCAGTATTGTTATAATTATTAGTGGAATTAAAAAGTGACATTTTTTTCCACTCCAAAGGGATTCTACAATGTAATTGGAGAATCAGGACTTATGGCAAAAATTCAACTGCTATTTCATCCAAAATGTTTAAGTTGCAAGAATCCTTAAACTCCATAACGCTTGGCTTCCTCGTTTTGCGCAATGAATAAAAGCAAAAAAAAAATGTTTAGGAGCTGTCTCAGAGTCACTCAAAAATTAATGACCAAGACAAGAATAAGACCCAGGTGGGAGGCAGAATGTGATAGAGAGTGTTATTGACTTCACAGAGAATTTCTGAAATGACCATTTCATTTCCTAAGAGTATGACTCACCCTTAAACTCACTGAGGCTCAGCTGCCTCCTACATAACCCCCTGTTATGGTCTGAATTGTGTCCCTTCCAAAATTCATGTTTTAAAATCCTAACCCCCAGTACTTAATTATCTCTTTAAAAGCACTATCTTAATTAGATAAAATTATGGCTTTAAAGATAGTGCTTTTAAAGAGATAATTAAAGGAAAATTAGTTGGGCCATAATCCAATATGACTGGTGTCCTTATAAGAAGAAGAGGTGAGCACAGGCACACACAGAAGACCATGTGAAGACACAGGAAGACAGTCATCTACAAGCCAAGGAGGAAGGCCCTTAGAAGAAACCAACCCTACCAACAGATTTACCTTAGACTTCTAGTCTCCAGAACTGTGAGGAAATAAATTTTTGTTGTTTAAACCACCCAGTCTGTGGCACTTTGTTATGGCAGCCCTTGCAAACTAATACACCTCATAAAGTATGGAGTTGACATGATAATTGAATAGGGTTATATATGTAAGCCATTTAGCATATAAAAGATGATCAATTTGGTTTAATTTTCCATCTCCAATGCCTCCACTCCTTCAGAAAAACAAACAAAAAAAAAACGTGAGATGAAGAATGCTCAACAAATCTGAAAAACTCAGTAGGCAGAAAGTTTATAGGTAAAGATGTTCAATTTTGTCAAACCGGCACAAAAGGAAAATGGGACAAGACCCAAAGAGATAATTATATTTATCATTTCAGAACCAACTGGTAACCTTTCCAAAAGAAGCTGAAATGACATTTCTGAGTTGATCAGAAAATTACAGAGGTAAATTTGGTGTGGTATTTTTAAATATGGATTCAAAGAGGCACCTAAGAGTTAAACAAGGATCCACAGAGCTCCTTCTTATTATCTTCTATGATTACTAGCTAAAATGAAATATTTCATTTGTCAGAATATCATATTTAAACATTGTTCAGCATCCCCAAAGCCTATGAACTGAAAAACAACTAGAAAGTCATCTAATCTTAACTTTTTCTGGTTTCAGAAAAAGTTGAAGACGTCATTTTTCATTTGTGCAATCAATGTACTCATTGACTAATTATTATTGACTACAGATAATTACCTTGAAAAAATTCCTTTGTTTCTTTTATGTTTATCCTAGGCCCTCTAGGGAGCCTTGTGTAAGGGAAACACCTGGCAACATTGCCTCAAAATAGATTTATTTAAAATAAACAGATACCATTAATCCTACCATTAATCTGGCCAGGCAGACATTTCTGCTTAAGTGTGCAACTGCACACTGCTGAGCCGCCATGCTGGAATGCAGAATACAGCTCTGATATTTGACTTCAGTAGAGTTTATCCTCCCAGGTGTCCGGGAGATGAAAAGGTAAATTTGACATAAGGAATACTTGCCTTTGTTACCCATCAGCACCTTCAACAATACAATGCCGTGTCTGGGACCATGAAACATGCCAAGGAAGTGTGTCCTTTAATTATAACATGACTTTTTCCTGTGAAAAGACAGGGGAAAGTACAATGAGCAGTAACAGTTTTCTAAAAATATCAATACTTATTTTGCCTTATTGTTAAAGAAAATAAAGAATAATTCTTTAGTGTATTTTGTACAAAGACTGTATTAAGTTGGCTATGCTCTTCTCTGGAAAGGAAAGATCAGGAAAACCTAAAAACAAAACAAAAAAAGATCAAACACATTATGCATGATACGATGTTAATTTTAAGTAAGATCCATTACTGTTCACCAATTATTGTATGATCAGATGGGACCCTTGGGAAGGATAAGACATTTGAGAACCTTACGATCTGAACCAATGAACACCAATTGGTCTTTCCAGAGTTATCTAGGTCTCTGGGACAGAAGCCAACAGCAGTGCCCCATTACAACTTCAGGCAATGTATCTTTAGGGATATAGCACTATTTAGAACTAACCTCTTTTGGCTCTTGTCAATGTGACTGGAAAGAGGAGTTTAGAGACATCCAAGAAAGATGACTTATCTAAGGAGGAATTTATGTGTCTGTTTCTCAAACCACATGTGGTTTTCGAACACAAAGGAAGAAAGTGGCAATACATTGGTATGCTTGTCATATATTGCCACTAATGCATATTAAATCATTTTTTTAAGTTGTGGTAGCTTAAAACAATGAGATTTAGAATAAAATTCTGATACAATTATAATATAGAATCAGAAGCAAAAAATAATATAATAGGTTATCTGACAACTCACTGGATGAAATGTCTAACAGAACACTTTCTATTATAATTTTGTGGTCTTACACGAAGTAGTCAGGTATGCACAGTAAGATAGAGATAATTGATAACTGAAAATGCCATTTCTTGAGATCTTCCATTACAAGACACTGTATCCAACACCTTAGAAGTTTATTTTTTGTCAAAATTTCATAGGTGAGAAAACTGAGTCTTAGTGAGGTGGATAATTTATCCAAGGACATTAAGTGTTAGTACCTAGATTTCAGGACCTGAATTGAAAGCTAGGTTTGTCAGACTTCAGAGCTAATGTTCTTAATCCAAATGGTTTCAGTCTAAATCTCCAGAAAAGAAATAAAAAATGAAATTAGCCAATATATCATGGACAAATTGACATTTATTCTTACTTAGGGAAAGGCAGTTTTCTTAAATGTCCTCAAACTCCTCTTTTCAATTGTACTAAAAAAGGCCAGGAGGGTTAGTCTCTCTAAATAGTCCTGTACATGCACGGTGATTCGTACTTGAAACACACACACACACACACACACACACACACACACATCCATACATACATGTGTATGTATAGATGAAAGAAAGAGAGGGAGATTAGTCAGATTAGTCAGGGTTCTCCAGATAATCAGCACCAGTAGGATTCCATATATATATATATATATATATATATATATATATATATATATATATATGGAACTGGCTCATGCAGTTATGGAGGCTGACAAGCCCCCAAGATCTACAGTCCTAAAAGCTAGAGAACCAGAAGAGGCAAATGGTGTAGTTCCAGTCCAAAGGCCAGCAAGCCTGAGACCAGGGAAAAACCAATGTTTCAGTTTGTGTCTGAATGCAGGGAAAAAAACCTATGGCACGGCTAGAAGGCAGTCAGGCAGGAGGAATTCCCTCTTATTCAGTGGGAGATCAGCCTTTTGTTCTATTCAGGCCTTCAATTGATGGGATGAGGCCCACTCACATTAGGGAGGGCAATCTGCTGTACTCAGTCATTTACTCAGGAGTCAATTCACTCATTTGAATTTTAAACTCATTCAAAAACACCTTCACAGAAACACCCAGAATAATGTTTGACCAAATTGCTGAACAACTTGTGGCCCAGTCAAGTTGATACATAAATTTAATCCTTGCAGATAGTAGATGGATAGATAGATACAGATGGGAAGGAAGGGAGGGAGGGAGGAAGATATATAAAGCCAAAGTTGGCTTAAACATTCAGAGAAAACAAAGATGTAGGAAATAAACTGTGGTGAGATTAACTGTTAATTTCTTAGAAATATTATCAAAAGTCAGTATAATAAATAACATTCCAATCTAGCTTCATTTTTATGTCTCTAATTTTCACTCTGATTTTAATATTTTTATTTTACCTAATGGAAGATTATCTGGCATTACAAATATTTTTCATTAATCACAAAATTTCTATGCTGTTAAGTAGACATCATTAGAGCCAATTCTACTGGAAAGATGAAAGGTCTCATGCATTGAAATTTCATTCCCTTTGACATTAGATCCATTGATTTTTCTTAAAAGATGTTTATATGCATCAATTTTACAGCTTTCTAGAGGAAAGTGTATAATTAAGTATTGCCATTCTGAATGCATATATCAAAATAGAAGGTCTATAATTTTTTAAATGGTCAAAAATAAAAAGATTTAAAATATTTCTTACTATTTATGATGATGCTCATTTTCTCCTATGTTCTGCTTCAAAGCAGATCATTCATGATTAATTCATGGCAAAAATCCACAGAGGATTTCTTGCAATTATAATTTAACATTTTTTGTCTTTATCAGATTCTTAGAAAAAAAAAAAGATGATTGATTTTGAACCCAGGGAATTGCCTTATGTGTCAAACATCAAGACACATTTCCTTATTGAGAAAGACAATATATATTGGAATAAAAGATCATGGTTATCCTATTACATTTTTATGAGAGAGTTTTTCCTCCCTCTTGGTCTTTCTCCATGAATTTTAGTCTTACATTTTTTATATATGCAAGACTTAATTATTTGATATAAGATAGGGAGAGAGGAGCCAATTTACCTGCCTGTGAAAAAGCTTTAATTACTTCCATCTTTGTCTTGCTCCTCCACCTTACAGCATAGTGAATTTGATGTAAGCATTTATCATTTAATTCCACAGAATCAAAAATTAATTAATATTTCCTCTATCCGCCTTCTCTGCACGTATTTCCCCAGGAGTTTCAACTGTGATAAAGGGTCTTCTGATATCAATCCCAAGAGAAATAAGAAGAAATTGTGCACTATTAATAGAAATTTATTTCTTGATAACATAATTTATCTTATTATTTGAAGAGATAATAAAATGTATATAAATACTGTGCACTGTAGTGGAGCATAGACAATGGAGGTAAATTGTCTGGGTTTGAATCCTCTTTCTGGCAATTGCTAGTTGTGTGACCCTTCTGTGTCTCCATTTTGTCATCATTAAAATGTGAATCAAAATAGTAATTGCTGTATTAATTATGATATTGACTAAAGGCTTAAATGAGTGAGTAGAGGTAGATGCTTAGTAGAGTGCTTGACCCATGGAAAGTACTCTTTCAGTGTCTGATATTATTATTTTATCAATTTGAACAATGCATTTACTATTATATAATGTCTGTTTTTCTATATAACCAGTGGGTTTCTATTAAGGACAGGTTTTGTTAAAGTGTTGCTACTTGCAGCACCTCAGAAAGACATTTTCATGCGTTATCCCACTTAAAAAATAAAGAAGGAACTGCCACCCCTAAGCAGATAAAATTATTGGATCACAGTTATTTGATTTAACCCATTATTTAACTCTAATTACATAGATAAAAGTAAAAGTACTTTTCCTCTGATTACAAGGTTAGTTACAAAGAGATAAATAATAATTTTATTAATATTCTGGGACGTGGAAACTTATTACAGCTAAACTTCATTTAGTATAAGGTGTATCTCTATACCTTTTTATCAATTGTGTTTTATATTAAAATATATGTGTATGACAGAAAGTGAAAAGACTTTGGGTGGATAATTAATACAAAAATTAGCGAATTTTTAGTTTGACCATGTCAGCAAATTTTTATGTATTCCTAAAATGCTGAGACATTTTGCAAAAGCCATGTCAGCATAATATTTTCATATATAATTATTGGTGGGTGGTTGAGAAATATGCCTTTTTTGTATATTCTTATATATATTTAGTTTAGATTTTAAATTATCGGTTAATAGCCTTAATTCAATGCCATCCAAATGTGGCTTTTCTCTTTTGCATAAATTTGATCAGCTGCTGATGAATCATGAAGAGTTTAGGTTAAGTGAACTGAACTAGTTTTTCCTTCTTAATTATGGAAACTCTAAAAACAAATTTATAAATATGCCGCAAAGTAAAAGTTTCTATTCTTTTCTTAACTGCTGATTGTTTGAGCAAAATTTTGAACTTATCCTTGCTCCACAGACATTTGATTATAACTCAGTTATACCCAGTGACATGTAAACTAATTTTATTAAAATAAAATTTTAATTTTGATTTCTGAAATTCACTAAACTTACATCTCTCTTATAATTTTTAAAATACAAAGAATCACTAAGAATAATCTACCATGAACAATCTGTTATTAATATGTTTATGCTGAAAATCTACCATCAAATATTAAAGGTAGCATTGAATTTCAGATTACATACAATAGAAATGACATCTTAAATTGTGCTTGGACCAATGTAAGTAAGACAGATAAGCTGTACTCTTACCTGGGAAAATTCACATTTATCTGGCTATTGAAAGGAGTTTCTTGTCAACAGAGTGAATGGAAATTATTCTCGATGACATGAAGCTCAAACATGAAGCTCAAAGGCTATATTTCAAGATTTTTTTCTACTTTTACTAGGAAATATAGCACTACCATATTGGTCACTATATAAATGATTAAGTGCCCAGTTCTACTGGGATAGTCCGGATTTAAGCACAATAGTTTGAGGCTTAATGTAAGATTAGTCGGCTAAGAATTCTACAGTCATACTATAACACTGGATGTTGTGTTCATTAAAGATGAACTTTGAAAAAAGAGGAATGGATTTATATATCTAGTTTTGGCCCACTTCCTAGTCTGCTCTGTACATTACTTACGGAGTTTTCTTTATAAAATAAGAGAAATTACTTCACAGTGCTGTTTTAGTTTAGTTCAAAAATATAATCTATAAAAATGTTACAGTGTTATTTTTGTTACCGGAACACCTATTTTTAGATATCTCCTCGGTTGTTTGATCCGATTTTACTATGAGAGAAGTAGAACCCTCAATGTGGTGATATGAGAAGGTTGGCAAACCCCGTTCGTTACCCAAAACCAAATGTAAATGCTGGACAAAATTGTCAAAAACAAACATTTAAGTGCCTTAGAAATTGACCAAATACAAATGCATTCTTGAAAACTTACTGAACTTTGAATAAGAACAATGGAAGTCTGTGGCATACTTGCCTGAGGCTACTCCCATTCATTCAGTCCAGTAGGGCTGTAGTTCTACCAGGATGAAGAAAGACACAGAAACCCTCAGCTTCAGTGCCACAGGTGACTCACTTAATTTGGAGTAGAAGGCAGAAAAACTGATGGTCATGTTGGTAAAAGTAGCAATCTTAGAGGCAAGTGAATGGAAAAGATCAGCAGCTCTTATGGTCTGAGGTCACAGTTCTGGTTAAAACAAGCAAGGAATCAGTGAACAAGCAAGAATTTTAACAGGGAAATTTTGAAAATGAAATGGCCTTATATAAGGTCTCCACACATTACTGGCCACCTTGCGCATGCCTATGCAGGTTACTAGAGGGAGTTCAAGATAAACACACATCCCTGGATTAATAGGAGACTGTTCACGTATGCAAAGGAGTTGCAAAAGGGCCCAGAGAAAAGCCTGGCAGATCTGAAAACTACCAGGCATTTTGAAGGCACTCCCCAGCTAGCTTGAGCACAGCTTCTGATGAATCATTACTTGACCACTAAGCAATGCAGACTAAAGAATGACCCCCAAAATGCCAGGATCAAAAACTTAAAAAAAGAATAAATGTATAAAACTGAGCAGAGACACAAATAGCCACATACTGTTGTGGAGACAGATTTTACAGATTACAGGAGCATCACTAAATAATAAACAGCAACAGCAAATCTCATGGGGGAAATCAGTCAGAATCCAAAGTTGCTAAAATATATTATCTAAGCATATTATCTAAGTGTCCAGTTTTCAAAAAAAAAAAAATCATGAGCTATGCCAGGAAGGAGGAAAGTGTAATATATACTCAGGAAAGGTCAACAAAACCTGTTTTTCAGTAGTCCCACATGCAGCAAAGACTGTAAAGCAGCTATTTTATATATGTACACAGATATATACAGATATATATATACATGTATACATATTTAAAAGCTAAAGAAAATAATGTTTAAAAAGTTAAAGGAAAGTATAATGTCAATGCCTCTACAAAGGAAGTATTTTAATAGAGAAATAGAAACATAAACTAATGGAAATTTTGGAGTTAAAAAGTATAATTCTGAACAATGCATGTTGCTGTGCATATATTGTCTGATCTTAGAACTTTCTATAAAGGTACAGAAATGAACATAACATTGTTAAACATAGATAACTGGAACAAAATAAAATCTAAAACTAGATCCACACATATATGATCAGTGAATTTTCATCAAAAGCACTATGGTAATTCAAGGCGGAATCTTCAACAAATGCGGCTAGAAAAAGTAGATGAAATTATGGAGGAAAAAAAATGAACTTTGATTTTTACCTCACATCATATGCAGCAAATTAATTTGAAATGGGTCATAGACCTAAAAGTAAAAGCTATAACTATTATTTCTTGGAAAAATTACAGGATGATATCCTGGACACTTTGGGTGTTTCTTTCTGTTTCTTTCATACAGGTCACACACACACTAGAGATACACAAGAAAAAAGAAATTTAAGTGAACTTATTCACCATAAATATTCACACTAAAATTTGTATAAAATTGTATGTAGCAATTTTATTTATGATAGCCCAAACTAGACATAACTGGAATGTGTATCAACAGGTAGTAAGATTTTTTAAATTGCAGTATATTCATACAATGGAGCATAACTCAGCAATAAACAGGAATGAATGCCTGTGTGCAACAACATGGATAAAAATATTAAGTGGATAAAACAACAGTGCAAAAAAGAGCATATACTCTATGAATTACTCTATATGAACCATATAACAGCAAAACTATAGTAATAGAATCAGATCAATGGTTGTCTAGAATGAGGCATGGGGGACTGAGTGGGAATGGGCTATGAGAGAAAAATTCTGGATGATGGAAATGTTTTATATCTTAATCTGACTATTGTTCATAATTGTGAATATATTTTTCAAAATTGGGCAAACTGTATAGTGTGTACACTCTATTTTACAGAAATCATACCTCAGTTACTAACTTTAAAGAGAAAAATCTATGCAATATCATCCATCCTCATTTCAAAAATTACGTATAAATCAACTACCAAATTATTGCTCAAGCCTTGATTTCTCTTTTGGACTCTGGGTCATGTACCTTCCTCTCTGACTTATCACTTTCAATATTTAACAGTATTTTTAAATTTATTATCTCAAAAACAAAAACCAAACAAAAAAATCAGTTTATGTTTTCCTCCAGCTTTCACCATCTCTCTTGATGGTATTTATCTGTCATATATATTTTATCTATCATCTATCCTCAAGTCACAAACCTGCAGACTAGTCTTGATATTTTTCTCCTTTATTTTTTATATCTAATACATGTTTAAATAATTAATGGAAAGTATGATGATCATGACTCAACATTTAGAGAATTTCAAATTGGTATTTTTCACTTCTAATCCTGTTGATACATCCCTATGGTATCTACTCTACTTCTAATCACCATCTCTCCATCCAGACTTATAGTCCTCAGCTTGGTCTTCCTGCTTGTTTTCTTGGCCCATTTAAAACCATTCTCCATATATCAACAAGGTAGGTATTTGGAAAGTGAAAATGAGGTCATTAAAACCCCTGTTTATATCTATTCCATAGATCTTTGTTACACTTCAAATAAAATACAAACCCCTGTCTGTATCAGATGTACCTTTGCGATATGAAGGACAATTTTTCTATAATTTACTGCGTCTCATAGATTTATCTTCAGAGAGATTCCAGTATAAAGAATAATATTCATCATATAGTAGATACCTGATAGATATATTTGAATTAATGAATGAATTTGACCACTTTCGTTACCTAAATAAGCACAGTGCTTTCCTACATCGAGATTTCCATAGCTGATGTTTTCAATACCTAGAATAGTCTACCCCTAATTCTTTACCTGTACAGCCCATTCATCGTCCACTTTTTATTTTAAATGTCACTTTCTCTGGCAGGACTTCCATGACTCTTTCCAGCATTTAAATTAGGTCCCACTCTTTTAATCTATTTCAAAATACCCCAAACTCTCCTTTTATTTTCACATATAGTATATATCTCTATTTAAAATTAGTATTAAACATTTAAAATACACAGAAATGTCCAGAAAATATTATATTACACATCTATATACCAAATTAACAAAGGTTAATATTTTGCCATTTTTGCTACATTTTTTCTCCCTCTCTCTCCCTCCCTCCCTCTTTTTAAAAATAAAAATGTACAAATAAAGGTAAAGTTTAATTCATACTTGGTGGTTATTTGTGCTATTCACCAAATACCTGATCCCTCTGAACCTTCAGTATAATTGCACTTCCTGGCTTCCTCCTTGTTTGATGGAGTCATGTGTGTAATTCTGGTCAAAAAATTGTGAGTTTCATCGATGTCTGTCACTTCTGGACGTGTGAATTTAATTGTGCATGTAATCTCTCTTTCCCTCTGGCACAGTGAACAGTGACATTCTAGATGGTAGCTGCTCAATTCAGCTTGAGTCCCTGAGTAAGTAGCATGAGCAGAAATATTCTCTCTCTTCTACTGATCCACAGTGGGTAGTAGCTCTTGTTGTTAAGACACTAAAAGTTGGGAGTTGTTTTACTCTGTACAATAAAACTAACCTCTCTTCACTGGTAAAGTCTACATCTCCTTATCCTTGTCACCTTCCCTATGTGAAAACTCTTATGACTCCAATGTTTATCTATAAAAATACTACTGTTTTGGGCATATGACACATATACGTACCTTTTTTTCACTTTACGTTCTGACAATCTTTATCTATGTGGATTTTTCAAACTGTTGTATAATATTTCTTTGTAGGAAAAACATCTCTATCCACTCACCTATTGAGGCTAGGTGGTTTCCCCTTCCTTACTATCATAGCTTAGGAGTAAAGATCTTTGCAGATGTGCAGATGACTCTTTTTGCATATGTGCAAGAATTTCTCTAGACTGAAAGCTAATTGTATAATTGACCAATTTTGGGATAATTTCTTCAATTTTCATAGGTTTTACCAATTATTCTATGAAGTAATTGTACCAATTTAGATTTCTGTTGGTAGTATATGACAGTTCCCATTTCCTACATCCTGTCCACTACTTGGGTTTATTAGACATTTATTTTTTTGCCACTCTGGTGGGTATGAAGTGGAATCTTATGGTTGATTTAGTCTATATTTCCCTGATTACTAATATGTCTGGTTGTCCATTTGGGTTTCTTTCTGTGAATTACCTTTTAAAACATTTTACTGATAAATTTTCCAATCTAAGTGTTTATTATTTCATAATATTTTGTAGAATGTTTTTAATATAACCTAGATACTAAGTCTTTGTCAATTATATGGGTCTCAAATATCTGTTGCGTTTCATCTTACTTTAATTGTGGTTACTTTTAGAATATGGATTTTTAAAAAAATTAACTGAGTTAAATTTATTCTTCTTAATTAGTGTTGGTCAAGACAGAAAAACAAAATTCTGATACTTAATCTTATACTAAATATATTTTCACTTCCCCTTCTTTTACTAAGTGTTTCTACTGGCAATGATAATCTCTGCTTAAAATTATTATTGAGAAGTTGTCTCTATCATTTTTACCCTTTCCATTTACCTCTAAAGTTTTGTATCAGTGATTCAAATTGCTTGGAATTGCAAGGAGTTTATAGATTATTTGGGGGAGAATTTCCATCTTCATATGTTGAAGAATTGTTATTTTGATTGATTTAGGTATCCTTTTATGTCTTATGTTGATGTTTGATTCAATATTAAGATTTTCTTTACATAATTATTTCACATATTTCAAGCTTTATCTTAAGTAACTTATGTAATTGTTGCTATTGTTTATGGCATATTGTAAAACTTACAGTTTCTGATTTTCTTAGAGCTACTGTATATCTAGAAAACTTGCTAATAATCTGCATAGCTAAATTATATTTGCTATTATTTTATTCGGGATTTTTACATCTACATTATTAAGTGATATTTTTCTTTCTTATATAGTTCCTATATGAATTGTTATACAAGCCTCATCAAATAAGTTGAGGCTCTTTTTCTATCTTCTTATTCTCTGTGGGTTATTTTTCTTGCAAGTTTGATAGAAATAGCTTATAGAAGCATCTGGGAATAGTGTTTGAAGGGGGAAACCAGGTTTTGTAGAAGATTTTTGACTGGTGGTGGTTTGTTTTCTTTGTTGGTCACAAGCCTTTTCTGGATTTCTATTTTTTAAACATATTTTAAAAATTGTTTTACAAGGAAATTATTTTCTTAGATAAAATAGACAATATTGATTTTAGTCGCTTGTGATTTCATTTTAATGATACCCAAGATTTTTTTTTTTCAGGTATGGTAAGACATGCAAAGACATGATTGTCACTGACGGAAGTTTTCATTACACTCACATATATACAAACAATAAGCACGCACACTATACAGGGCCACATGGGGAAGCACAGAGACATGATGAGCAGGCAGAGAAAGAGAAAGTGCTGGCCGGTGCCTTTATTGTGGTTTTCATGGGAAGGACTGGGCTAGGCAAGGTAGTGCAGCTAAGTAGATTTAGGATTGGATAATTTGAGTAATTTTGGTGGGCTCTGCAATGTAGGAGTGGTCCCTAAATGTCCAGTCCCTGGCCCTGGAGTAATTAGGGGAGGAGAATAGTTCCCAGATTGTGAGAGCCCCATAAAAGGAGGTGACTGGGGATAATGGCTCCTGATTGGTTGGTTTACATATTAAAGGCATGCTCCCAGGCAAGCCATTTACTAATTCTAGCAATTAGCTAACCCTGGGAGGGGTAGTCCCTCCTGGGTCAGTAAGGCCCCAGATATTATTGAAACCAGAATAGAGAAAATACAAAAATATAGTTAATGCATTTAAAAAAATTTTCTCATTTATCTCTGTTTGTTATTTTTTATTATTTTCAGGTTTATCTCTCTATTTTCTGTCTCTATCACACACTGTAAGCTCCTTGAAGTCTAGGATCACATCCATTCATTATATCGATAGCCTCACAAAATGCCTAATATAATAACTAATATTTGTTGAATATATGAATAAATGAGGAAACAATTAGTGGGTTTTTTTAATGTTCTATTGTATCTTTTATTATTTGGCCTTTAGCCACTGCTTAATTTAATTAACTTTATTTTATCTAAGTTGTGCTTTTTTTTTTTTTCAATTCTTGAAAAAAAGAAAAGCTGGATTTAAGAATCTAACTAAAACTTTTTACCTAGAAGAGATTTTGACTTCCATCTTTTAGAATTCACATTGGACAGATCTGCAGGGCCAACCCTGCTTATAAAACTTACATTTGATAATAGAGCTGGGGGGAAAAAAAGAAAATATTAAACCCATTAAACCTACATCCAGAAAGTCTCTTCCCTTGAAAGGAGCTGATATGGAAAGGAAAAAGAACTGTGAGGAAAGAGGGCATGAAATATTTTTTGGTTTACATCTAGCCTGAAGGACAGATCTTAGGCTATTTGGCCTGTTAGATAACTCTACCTCCTAAACACAAACTTTATAGTTTTAAAGGGAGGCACAAAGCAGCTTTTATTGGAAAATAAATGCTTGGTTATATTTCTATGAAACCCAGACATTTTTTAGGGAAAAAAACAACATAAGAAGTAATTATTTAAAAAATCAATATTGTAAAATACCATGGTTTATAATATACTACAGAAATCTAGCTATTTTTATATGAAAATTAAAGCAAAACATCTAATTGGCACTGCTAATTAAGAGTAATAATATATTATTCTTGTGAAGCCCTGGCAAGAGCAAAAATCTGAAAAGGGGCAAAGATGTCTAATATTATACAATGCAAGTAGCAGCTGGTAAACTATAGAAGCTTGATGGCAAATGAGTGTGATTTTCCTAAATTACAAAATTATAAATAATTTTCATTTATTTAAGAAGGAAAGTAACAACCCTCTTGCATATGGAAAACGGAAAACTTGGTATGCCTGAATGAAGAATAGTTTGTGTCACATGAGCCTTGTTGCCTATAATTTACTGATAGTATTTTTTATTAGTTCTCAATTCAATTCTACTTGTAAGAGAAAAAAATAATTTACTTCAGTGTTTCAGCACTTAACATATTATGACCTTCATCCTTCACTACAAACATATTTATCCTACCTTGCAAAGCTATAAGCCCTGTGGACAGGGAATGGATGTTAAAAGGAACAATCCATTCTTCTTTAAAATGGGGAAGGGACTGAGGTCCTTCCTAGAAATACTACCTCTTTATGCTACTGTCTCATTATACCCCATGTGTGATGATGCTAAGAAGGGATGTTAGTTGGGGTAATTTACAAGTGTCAGAAGCATATATGTTATTTCCCTTCTGTATCTTAGTAATGACATTGGACTTTAAGATTCTCAGAATGCTTACAGTTTCTCACGTCAACACATATGGGTACTTCATGACCCTTTTTGGAGTAAATTCCAATATATTCTACTTTCATATTCAACTCTTTACTATCATATGTTTACTAGATTAAATACCTTTTTGGAGGAATAGAAAGGCAGTGAGTAAGTTAGGTTTAAGTCATGACTTGATAGCTGAATGGTTCAAGTATTTCTAACACCTGCAGTGAGTTTTTCAACATGGAACTTTTGAGTCAAAGAAACAAGGAAGCACATGTCCCCAAGACTTAACTCTGGATACCTACAGGTTTAATTGCATTAAATTAATACCAGCACAATCCTTGCTTAGCTACCAAACTTGCACAATAGAGACTGGTGAAAATCTGTAGCCAATGGAGGTTAGGGAAATCCTTATCCTCTTCTGGGGCATCTGCTTTTAATTTATATTTGAACACCAAGATGAATATAAAGGGTGGCCAATTTCTTTGGTTATGTCTAAAAATATGCTTACTACAAAGAACCTTGGAACTTTTCCTGTACTTGCATACATCACCTTCCTGGCTACCTAATGCTGACTTCCAGACCTCTTGTTTCCATTCCTTCATCACCAGCCCTATTGCCACTACCTCAGTTCAGTCTCAAATCATTCCATTTGTGGATTACTCTAAGTTTCTTTTTTCCACCCCTACCCATATTTTCCACATACTTTAATAATTTGTTCTTTTTCATGCCTACTTATTGTCGAATATACCTTGTTCTTAAAATATGTTAATCCCTCTTTATTTCTATGTTTCTCAAACTGAGTTACCATACACCCTAAAGTGGATCAAGAGGCACTTGAAACCAAAGGATACACAGCTATTGCGTGTCAGGGGTTTTGTTGTTGTTTGATTGCTATTTAGTATTTGTGGAGAAATATATTGTTATAATATTGAAATTACACCAATATATATGAAATGCAGTGTAAAATTTGTAAAGGTGATTACAAATTCAAGATTTACATCAGGCTTACCATGTGGATGATGGGTTTTACACAGTCCTATTTATTAAAAAATTTCTTTATGTTAGCTACTACTATTTTGCTCATGTTATAAACAAGGTAACAGAACAGCGTGGCAGGGGCAGGGAGCAGCTGAGGAGGGGGAGGGGAGAAAGGAAGTGAGGAGGAGGGAGGAGCTGCAGGGGGAAAACTGGGAGAGGGAAAATGGGGGAGGAGCTGCTGGGGAGGGGAGTTTATGTTTTTTGTTTGCATGTTTATAGTCATTTAGTGAGTGTTTCAAACACTCCCTTCACTGGGCTACAGGTGAATTTCCTGATGAAGAAATAAAATTCCGCAAGGACATATTTCCAGCAAGCTATGGAACTCAGGAGCCTAGCTCTTAACCAATGACATACTGCCCCATGGAAACTTTATTCTTGAAGGAGAGTTCTGAGAGCTTACCTCCCTTTATCTTTACCTCCCTCTACCCCTTCTTATTTTGAGTGTACCTCCTCTCCTCCCACCTTCACCTGCTTCCACTCTCCCCTGCCCTTACAGTATAGTGCAGGGGACATTTGAAAAGCACTGTTTTGTTTCATGACATATGCAGGTCTTTATTAGATGGCCCATGCGCACATGTCCAATATCATCTTCAGCCTCTTATGCTGCTCTAATTCTACTGAGATTTCTTGCCTCACCTTCTCATATTTCTGAATCATTGATAATGCCATTCCTGCTGCTTGAAATCTTTCCCCTGCTCCATCTGGTTCATTTTTGTCTATTGCTGAACTCTCATCTCAAATGATACCTCTTCTATGAATCCCTCATTCTTGAAAAACAATTTTCTATTTCATTATTAATCCCATGGCATCTTGTACTAAAGAAAGGAGTTCAGCATTAGGCAGAATCAAAATAAAGATAAAAGACAAAAAAATGTGTGGAATGCTGGTTGGATGGAAAAGGGATGTGTGAAAAGAACCAGGATGACTCAAAATAGCAAAAATTAAGAATCATGCACTTCCTGATGATACCATGCAATGCCATCTATAATCTTGCCAAAGTTATTAAACCTGAGTATGATCAAAGCTCTGGATCTAGCTGACTATTTGCAGGTGACAGAACAGAAAAACACATCAAAGTGCACTATGAAAATGAAAATGAGATCAGCAAAATATAGACTGTGGAACTCTACAGGTCAAATGGCCTGGTTTTTAGCACATGAATTCTAAGAAGAAAAAGGAATACAGGGAGAACCTGTAGATTTTAAGAAACTTGAAATACATATTGAATTTAAGATTGGGCAAGACTAACCTATAATGTCAAAGAATGCACATGTATGTAGTAAAATCTAAGAAATACAGGAATTACTGAAATAGTCAAGAGAGTAGATACTTTGGGAGAGAAGAAGGAGGCTGTGAATGAGAAAAGGCACATGAAGGGTAATAATTCATTAACATTTTTGTATTGTGTGTTTCTCTGGCTAGAGGCTGATTACTTCCTCTTTTGGGGAGCAGCTGATTAACTCCACACCCCAAACACTTTCCTTATCTAGTTCTCACACCCTGGGGCCACTGTGCATCTGTTGTAATTGCCCCAGGGCCAGGTACCTGACAACTAGCCACAGCTCCTATGCCCTGGAGCCTGAGAAATTATCCAAATTATCCAATCCACAGGGAACCTGTAAAATTTAGTCAAACTCACCCTGCATGCTGTACATAAACTACCCCGCAAAAGCTGCAACTTGGTAACCTGTTACCAGATGCAACCCTTCGCTTGTGACCCTGCCTGGCAGCCTTCTCTCAGAGCTATAAGTAACAAACACTTTTGTCTTTCCTCTATTTCAAGTATCATTATGTTGTATTATCCTGCCATAGAAAGAACCTTTAAGTCTTTTAGAACAACGTATAATCTCACAAACATTACCTGTGTGCATTCTACCTTAGAAATGAGTAGAGGTTGTGTGTCACACAATGAGTAAGACCAAGATTGACAGAGGGTCCTGGAAAAATGGGGTCTAACCAGGAGACTGGTGAAGAGAAGCATGAAATGACGTCTATAAAATAAGACTAGAGAGGAACTTGTAAAGATGGGAGAAGGACCAGGAGCTATGGGAGGACAGTTCCTGGGACAGGGAAGAGAGGGTTAATGATACAGTATTTGGAAAATATATTGATAGTTTATTGACAGGTCTGTTGGAGCAGGAAGAAGAGGAAGAGGTGAGGAAAAAGGGAAGCAAATAAAAGAAATGAAACAAAAGTTGAGAAAAGTGTATAAGAAAACAAAAAATCAAATTATAATTCTTATTTCAGTTGCAACTGTTAGTCACATATAAAGATTAATGTTAAAAAAAAAGATTAATGTAATATTGGCTATTTAACTAATAGCTAATAGTTATAACTACAATAGGATAATGGAAGGGAGAAACACAGGGTTTAAGAATAGAAACCTCAAACATAGTGAAAGGAATTCAGTAGAAAATTTGATGAACCAAGAAATAGCATTCTACAGCCATTATATAGAGCTAAGGAGACAAACATCAGAGGAAACAAGTAAAAGAATTGAGAATGTTTGGCTCCAAGAGTGAGAGTACAAACTCAAAATAACAAAACATTTATTTCCACTTTCAGTAAAATGGCAACCTACTTAGGTTGCAATAGCCAAGTCACTATTTAAAATTATTAGAATATTTTTCTAATATCCTGACTCAAACTTTCTAACCAGTAACTGGCTTATGTTTGTCTTTATTTTTCATATTTACTTGTATTTCATCTTTTTTGTTACAGACCCTGTAATCATGCCTGGACTTCCCCAAACTGAAAACATTATGTCTATACATGATCTACTAAGTCAGTATATGATCAAATTGTAGTTTCTGAAAGAGATGCAATTTTGAATTAGTATCAGTGTTTCATATTTCTCTTTCCTTAATAAAGAAGAAATATACTTTCTTGTTTCAAAGCAAAATAAATCCTAAATGCTTTCCCATATCAGTTTGAGTAATAGAAATAGATTTGGTCCATTGAGCAAAACTATCTGCATTAGGCTTAGGAGTCACAACAAACCACAGGATTACAAACAAACACAGAGATTTTAGAAATGCCCACCGTCTTGTTGTACCATTCCCTAGAGGAGAGCACAAAGCTGACTTTCTCCATTGCAAAGAAATAAGACGTTTGTGTTTAGTTAAAATGTTGAATTGTATTTTGTCCATAGATTCAGAGGCCCAGAGGCAATGGGTATATTTTATGAAAATCAACTGAAATAAATAGAAGTATGTTATATCATAATTGGAAATAGAACAGTGCCCTTTGCAGGAAGGAATGTAGACAAGGATAGAGGAGAGGAAAAATGAGGCTAAAAATATGGACTATAATCATTCTTAATGTATTATTCATTCTATTTTTAGCCAACAACCCAAAACAGATCATCGAGGCTGAGATGCCTATTTCATGGTATGCTCATAAAACAAAAACTAATTATAGTATATATATATATGTATATATATATAATATATTCAGTATATATACTGTATTCATATATTCATATCTTTGAATAAGCTCAAATATCTCTAAGTGGTATACAGCATTTTGGGAACACAATTCAACCATTTAGCTTCAGACGTTTTATGCAGCAATATTTGAAGTCATAGGCAATACCTCAATTACTAAATCCATTGGGAGTTTGTATGTTTGCTTGTTTTTATGAATCTGACTTGAATATAGAGAAGGCTGGGAAAATACCAGTACCTAATGGTTGTCTGATAACAGTTGTAACTAAAGAGGAAGACAGAACACAGAAGTATTAGCAGTGTCAGGAAAAAGGTTCTCTGAACAATTATGATGAGGTCTTGGGATCCACACAGTGGATTGTAGGGGACTGGAACCCATGTATAGTTAAGGCAGGACTGCAAGTAGAAGGTGTCCACTGAAGAAAAACACACAACCGAAATGTAGCAAATTGTTTTGTTAGGGGACCTCAATGAGGACTATAGCCTGGGAGACAGGCTCTCACATAGCTCTGAGGAAATGTTCCAAAGAGGTTAGTGAGGAGTGAGGATATATAGGAGTTGTTGCTGGGAAAAAACAAACAAACAAACAAACATGTAGCAGAACTTCAAAATATTACTGCTAATCACAAAAAACAGACACCTCAAGTTGATGATTTTAGTGCTTTTCTAGGTATTGGAAGATGCAAGAGTTTGAGCCCATTGAAATTATTCCTTAGATATGCATCTTAACTGTCTAGGGCCAGTATCCTTGTTTTTCACCATCTTGAATTCCCTTCAGGGTGCACTGTTCGGGTGGGGTGGGAGAGACTGCAGTGGTTGATGACTTGATGGTTGCAACATCCTTTATTTACTGATATGGCAGGTGATAATCTTTGTCCACACAGGTAAAAGAGCAGGTGAAAAGAATCATCTGCAAAGTGTTGAAACAGGCCAGATAGACAGGGAAGCAGGTTTTGGAGGCAAAGCCTAATGTTGCGTTCTCAAACTTGATTGTGCATGAGAATCACCTGGATGGCTTGTTAAACCACAGATGACACATCACAATCCCGGAGTTTCAGATTCAGTGGGTCCAGGGTAGAGTCTGAAAATATAGAATATTAGTGAGCCCTGTGCTCCCGGAAAACAGCGATGGTTAAGAAATACCCCCAAACTTTTGTTTCCCAAACTTCCCCCACCATTCTGTGTTTTGAGAAATGCGTCCTCTCCAAGAACCACTCTTTTCCAAATGACTTAGAGAGACTCAATACCCACACTTTCTCATAACTCACATAGATTTGCAGATGACTCCTGTTTACTTG
Source organism: Monodon monoceros (assembly GCF_005190385.1). Lineage (NCBI taxonomy): Eukaryota > Metazoa > Chordata > Mammalia > Artiodactyla > Monodontidae > Monodon > Monodon monoceros. The sequence continues at coordinate 104,591,635 of NW_021703778.1, forward strand.
TGACAAAGCCAAACACAGACCCTCCACCTTTCTGTTCTTAGTCTCCTGGAGTAGAACTGTTTGTTCCCCTGAAAAGAGCTATTTGCTGAGATAAACTCCCTTTCAGCTGACTGAGACATCCCCTGATTGCAGAACAATCACCATGTAAATCATTCCTCCTGCAACTTGTTTTCTTCTCACTACAGAAGTCTAAGGCAAAACCAACCTGCTGAGACACTCAGATCTTCTATTTTCAGTTTTGCCCTATTGCAATGGTTTGAATAAAACCAGTCTCCTTACTTTTTTCTTTTTTGTCTTCGATAGGCCCAGAATTTTACATTTCTCACAACTACCCAGATGATGCTCGTGCAGGAGACCACACTTTGGAAACTGCCACCCTAATGCAGTTATGGGCAATTGGGAGAACATCTGATTCACCCTAGTAAACCAAAGGTAAGCCATTACGTATGTAAAGCTGGTAAGTAATTGCAAAAATTTTTCTCAGGTGAAAATTAGGACCTGCACTCAAAGTGGAGGAAACCCACCTCCTAGGTCTCGGGGGTGAAAGAGTAAGGTTTCTCTGCAGATTATGACGTTATGGCCTATCACTTGGCAAGGAGTCATTCCCCAAAGTAGTGTGACCCAGGCACACGCGGAAGGCGACAGGCCTGTAGACCTGCAGAAACTGAAGGAGGAAAGGGGTCCTTCAAGATGTGGTAAGTAATCCCAGACTTTAAACTTTCTACCTCCTGTATTATTGCTACCATAGTAGTTAAGTCACGGCCATAGTTTGTTTATGAAGCCATTGTTGTGTAGTTCTCAGATTTGAGCCACGTTTCTGTAAGGTCGGATCTTAACAAACCGCAGCGCGAAACAAAGGAAAGCTTCAAGTGAGCTTTACGAGGGAGCTCTCCCGGGCGAGGTTCACTGGTCCGAGAGAAAGGGGCCAGAGAAGTCGCGTCCAGTACTGGATGAGGGGAATTTTTATTGGGGTAAAAGCAGAAGGCGGCTTGCAAGGGGAGGAGGTGGTTTGCTATACAGGGTAATTCCTTATTTGGTGAGGATACAGCAGGGCCAGGTGTTGGTTGGTCTGTTGTGGGGCGTAAGCCCATTTTCCCTTCCCGTCAGCCCCATTGTTTTCTGGGCAGGAAGTTAGAGTCTCTTGTTGATTCCCAGAACAGGTGAGGTCGTTATGTCCCCATGCCTCTCCTACCTCATACTGGTCTATGTTTTCTCTTACCACCCCCCGGGCCTCCTTTCACCCGGGCTAACGGACCTTACAGTTTCCATATCTTGTCAGATAAAAACAAAAACAAAAGGCCCAAACTCTATTTTAACTTGAGAAAACAGAGATGAAAATACCTAACAGAATTCATGCTTAAATAAACAGTCAGCAATGTTTTAAACATTGCCTCTGTATTGGTCTTTCATGTCAGCAAAGTTAACAATTTGTGTGCTGCATCTTAGAACAACAGTGTAGGCGCTCTCTTGCATTACAAACCTCGTGGCATGACATTTCTATCTTTGGCCCAGCATTAATGATGTTCCATTCTGACCCTCTTGTGTGAAGGCAGAGCTGGAGAGTACAGCTTTGATAGCAGTGTTTACATGAATGTTTGATAAGCATCTGTCAGCTCCTAGCCCTCTACAAGCCTAGAAACACAAAAGAAGCCAGGGAACCCTGGAGCTTTTGCCACCTGAAAGCATAGTCTGGTGCGTTTGCTGAATTTCAAATCAGCATTGAGACTGTTCTCTTTGTAGCTCAGATTGTAATTTATGTATTATTTACTCAAAGAGAACAAACGATAAAAGACAATTGCTTTTTCTAAAAAGGGTTTTGATTATGGAGGTCAGAATTCTTTTAATGTACACTTATCTTGCTACATTTTGTTTGTTCCCACTGGACACAAAATATCATGCAGATTGAAGTAGATTTGACAGGTTAAACTGAGTTTTAAGAATATTGACTCTTCCTCTTCCCCCCTCCTCCAAATCATTATGCATTTATTCCTTGAAATAAAAGATGGTGCTTAGAAAAGGCTTTGTGTACAAACAGAGCAATCTATATTTTGTGTGTCTTACTGTGGGGCAATTCAGAAAAAAAAAAATTTTACATATTGATTGGTTTTGAATTTTCTTGAGACCCTCACACCTTTCTTTTGGCAATTCATGTTGTGCTCTTTGTTCAGTAATTCACGACTCCTGAAATAGGACTAGAGACAACTTTTGGTTTTAGACAATTCAGAGATATAAAAAGTTAAAAATTTTGTGGTGCCAGAAATACCAACTTCATCCTCTTAAAATAACGTCTTTGCAAATTCAGTGGCATTTCCGCCACAGAAAATGGATAAAATAGTGTACTGGTGCCTGGTATTCTATAAATATCAGGTATTAGAAAATATTACAGTTAGCATTGTGTAGTCTGCATATTATGCTGTCCTAATGAAACGGTATATATAAATATGCTTTCACTAATGGGAAGCCCCTCAAAAATAAAAGACAGGGAAATATTCAAAAGAAAGGACAAGGCAAGATATCTAATGACCTGGAGGTGCCTCTCATCTTTCCTGCTGACTACTTGTGTTAAGTTGACTGAGTTGTGTGATCTCTCTCAGCTTGTTAAATTTGTTTGAATTTCTGGATCAAGCTATTCTTGGAGCTACTTTTATCCTATGGATTTCTGATTTACATGAGCCGATATATTGTTTAAAGTACAACAACACTTAAACTAGATTAAGACTGTTCTAATTTGTAACAAAAAAACTTTTGAATAATATATCATTTCTATTTAGAGTCAACTCACCAACATACTATCATTAGATACTCAATTTAATTCATCTTTTTTGGTACAGATCCATTCCCTCTTCTTATTATGGCTTGGATTTTCTTATAGATATGTGTTAGGATTGATCATTTATATTTTTAACAAATGTTTTCCATGTTTCATTATCTTTGTAAATGATTAAATTAGCATTCTACTTCTATATTGACTTTCTGAGTGGGTCTATCCGAGGCGGGGGATATGCTAGCTACGATATCACGTACACACACATTCTGGTACACAGGAGAACTATCACAGAAAATGAATAAGTTTATTCCAATTAATAAATTAGAATTCTGCTTTTATTACTCCTATGAGCAAGATTTATGGTTATACACCATTGAGAGATAACTTCCTATTGATCTATTGACAACGACAAGTTTCTAATCAATATTTTAAGGACCAACCCTATAAAATGGTAGATTCACTATATGATGACTACTTTCCTACCTCCCATCTTGACTGTGGCTCCTGTTTGGATATGATCCTACCAACCTTAATTCAGAAAAATAAGCATGCCTGAGCTATCTGAGCATAATTTAAATAAGACATTTCTTTTACATTTTTACAACATAGATATGGGAAATTTGGAGAAATGTATGTGGCTTTGCAAAATTTGTTCCTTGGATGTAACGTGAAAAGCAGGTCAAGTGAATACATAAGCTTGAGAAATGCTACGTTCTACTCTATAAAACATCCTACTTTATTAAGTTACATCTAAAAATGATTAAGACCTTTTCAATATTGAAGACCTAATTTGACCACAGCACTTTTATTTCATGGAATGTCTCAAGGGATGTACTTTGGGAAACATTTGACTATTGTGAGGGTTGCATGAAAAATGGAGTGGGCATTAGGATTAGGGGAATAGTTTATAGGCAACTCATTCATAGCCTTGATTTTAAGCCAAATATTATATTTTATTCCTTTGTACAAATAAGGTTATTAAAGAGCTCAGGATTGGGTGTGACACTTTCATATTTGTACCTAAGGATGATAGTTTTGAGTAGCTTTATACAATAAGTTATATCTTCTGGTATTAATCACTTAAAAGTGAATTATGCTTTTTTCTCTAGATGATGAGAACATACATGCTAATTTTGTTCAACCTACTTTTCCATACTTTTCAAATTTTATTATTATTTGTTTTAATTGGGATGTAATTGATGTACAATGTTCTGTTAGTTTCAGGTGTACAACAAAGTGAATCAGTTATACATATACATATGTCCACTTTTTTTTTCTTTTTAGATTCTTTTCCAATATAGGTCATTACAGAGTATTGAGTAGAGTTCCCTGTGCTATACAGTAGGTCCTTATTAGCTATCTATTTAAAATATAGTAGTTTGTATATGTCAATCCCCAATCTCCCAGTTTATCCCCCCTTTCTCCCCCTGGAACCATAGGTTTGTTTTCTACATCTGTAACTCTATTTCTGCTTTGTAAATAAGTTCCTTTGTACCGTTTTTTTTAGATTCCACATATAAGCAATATCATATGACATTTGCCTTTCTCTGTCTGACTTACTTCACTCAGTATGACAATCTCTATGTCCATCCATGTTGCTGCAAATGGCATTATTTCGTTCTTTTTTAGGGCTGAGTAATATTCCATTTTATATATGTACCACATCTTCTTTATCCACTCCTCTGTCAATGAACATTTGGGCTGCTTCCATGTCTTGGCTATTGTAAATAATGCTGCAGGGAGCATTGGGGTGCATGCATATTTTCGAATTATGGTTTTCTCTGGATATATGCCCAGGAGTGGGATTGGTGGATCATATGGTAGTTCTGTATTTTTAAGGAACCTCCATACTATTCTCCAAATAGTTTTACCAATTTACATTCCCACCAACAGTGTAGGAGGGTTCCCTTTTCTTCACACCCTCTCCAGTTTATTGTTTGTAGATTTTTTGATGATGGCCATTCTGACTGGTGTGAGGTGATACCTCATTGTAGTTTTGATTTGCATTTCTCTAATAATTAGTGATGTTGAGCATCTTTTCATGTGCTCTTTTGGCCATCTGTATGTCTTCTTTGGAGAAATGTCTATTTAGATCTTCTGCCCATTTTTTTAATTGGGTTGTTTGTGTTTTTAATACTGAGCTGCATGAGCTGTTTGTGTATTTTGGAGATTAATCTGTTGCTTCATTTGCAAATATTTTCTCCCCCATTCTGTAGTCTGTCTTTTCGTTTTGTTTATGGTTTCCTTGCTTTGCCAAAGCTTTTAAGTTTAATGAGGTCCCATTTGTTTTTTTTGTTTTTATTTTAATTACTCTAGGAGGTGGATCAAAAAAAATATTGCTGCGATTTATGTCAGAGTGTTCTGCCTATGTTTTCCTCTAAGAGTTTTATAGTGTGTGTCCTTACATTTAGGTCTTTCATCCATTTTGAGTTTATTTTTGTGCATGATGTTAGAGAGTGTTCTAATTTCATTATTTTACATGTAGCTCTCCAGTTTTTCCAGCACCACTTATTTATTTGATAAGCAAGTTTACTCTTAGGCATTTAAAAATTAATGGTTCTTCATTTAAGGAAGATCAAAAAATCTTAGAATACAGTATTAAATATTGAGGAAAGATGAGAGGATGGATGCAAAATTAACAGGAGAAAATATAACAGTCTATGATTGATGTTACTAATTAGAGGAAATAAAGAAGAGGAAATAGTTGCGAAGCATCTTGAAAATGCATGTGTGTGTTAAGAATTGATAAATATATAGATCTGGCAAAGGATGGAAAGGACTAGGTTTCTTGGATTGTGTAGAGATATAAATAAATCACTGCCATCAAAGAACTTATTTGGAGAAAGAAAAGTAATATACACAAATCCACTTAAAATATTTAATCGCATTGCATAGAATTGACTAGAAGAGGAAGTAGAGTTTATAGAAATAGAGATCAAGGATACGTAGACGATATAAAGACACAAATATAGGAGACGATGAGGTTTACAAGGAAGATTTAGATAAGCAAAGATGAGATACAAGGGTGACTGAATACAAGAGCTGAAGAAAGAGGATGGGATCTGAGTGTGGCATATAGAGAAGAGAATGACAAGGCAGGTCTCACTGAAGTTGCTGCTGTGTGATCTAAGGGAACAAACAAAATACAACTTTTTCTTTACTTGGAATAAAATACTTGGGTTCATTTATTCACTTTGAGAATCTGACTGAATTAATAGTGTCCAAGATGTCACTTCCTTAAATGTTACATAGGAGTCCTGAATGTGTTGCCTTGAAGAAAGAAGGAGCTGGTCCACAAATATCCTGCCAAAGAAAAGAGCTTGGAAGTGTTTAGTGACATAATACAGTATCACAACCAGAGAAGAGTGAGGAGGGAGGAGTGGGGAGTATAAGAAATGTTTGGAGAGAAAAATCAAGGGTGAAATCAAGCAGGGCTATAGGCATGATAAAACTTGGGGTCGGTCCTTCTTTAAGTGCAATAGGTAGGCCTTAGGGAGTATTAAGCAAGGTAGTAACATGATCCTAGTTACATTCTAAAGAGCTTACTCTCTGTACTGAATAAAGATTGATCCAAGTGTGAAAGAGTGAAAATTGGGTCAACTTGAAGCCTAGTGCTGTAGTCCTGGTAAAAGATGCAAATGTGCTGACAACATGTAATAAAGCATGTAATAAAAATAGTGGATAGATTGGTGATAGATGTTTTAGGTAAATCAACAGAAATCAGTGATTTGGATGGAGAGTGAAGGAGAAGAAATCATCAAGAAAAATTTGCAGGTTTTTCAGTTTAGTAACTGGGTGACTGTTGAGTGTTAACATTTACTGCAAAGGAGGAGATATAATATGAATATTTTTGAACAATTCTAGATCTTTCAAGAGATTTTAAAGTAAGCACACACACAAACACAAAGGAAGATGTTACTGGAGGTAGTATACAACATACTGAAAGAAGGGAGTAGATTCAGAGAAACTTAAAAGAAAGTTTTTACAGCAAAAGCATTTGGGAATATGGACCTGGATCAAGATTGTGGATAGAAGTGGGAATTCTGTAGAAAGAGTAGCTCTTAGAGGAATGTCTTAATAAGAAGTTCCAGAAAAATTTACCAATAATTTCTTCCCTATCACTTACTCAGAAGATTAATGATTTATCTACAGTCATTCAACAAGTTTAACCTTTGGAAAGTCATTCCCCTTCAGCTAACTGTCTGTTTCCTTAATCTTAAGAGAGGGTAAATAAGGAGATACAGCTCATCCAACACTAGACAGATTGAGTTTCTGAACCAAATGATAAATTTAGTCTTTCCTTGTGTGTTAGTGGAAAGGAATCACATACCTTGAGCAAGTCTGTGAAAGATTCAGGGTTAACAGCTGAGATTTACTCTCTGATATTAACTTGGGTATTTGTACAGATGATTTCTGAAGGCAATTAGTACAATATATATCAATAATTGGCAAACAACACTTCAGTGAGCTTTAAGAGAAAATTTTTTTCTAAAACACTGAAATTGTAGCTAGAGAGCAAAGTGTATACTTTTGCAACATGGTTGTATATATGACTAAAATTTTAATAGTATAATTACCTCTAACGTGACTTAACTGAGAGAAGACTGATCTGCATTAATAAAAGCCTACAAAAAAGAATACTTTAAAAAGTGAAGTTATATTAGTTTAGTCTGCATGTAATTATTCAAAATAATAACAAAATTTTGCTATATACTGTACCCCCAAAAGGTGTTTAATAAGTTGAAAAGGATAAGTTTAAATTAGTACATAGCACTATTGGCAAACATTTTTGAATGCATTTAAATTCTTTCCAAGGGCATGAGAAAAAACAGGTTTCATATAAATGATAAATATTCACCCCCAAACAAATATACAAAGCAACAATAAGCTTGTTTACTATAAAAATAGGTGAATATTATTTTCTCAGTGTCCTCTGAATTAAAACCAATTTCAAGTCACTAGAATTTGTTTTTCAAAAACTATTATGTAAATGATCATTTATTAATATTTTGTTAAAGTTGCATAATTTAAAAAGCAGATAAGGCTATAGATTTTTTCTTAATGAAGCCTTTTCCATTCAGATATACTAAAGCTTAAAGTATAAATCAATTTTTAAATTTGCATTAAAATAACAAAGTGTTAAAATTAGAGACTGTGTAGATCTTTTATTTGACATGTTTCTTTAATACTTGTTAATCAGTTAAAAATATCTTTATTTTCACCCCCCAAGGGTAATAATTTATGTATATAGTATGTATTTTTCTAATATCGGTTCAATTTTTTTTGTGACAGCTCATTAGAATGCACACAGACAAACCCAGGAGGAAATTTTAAATAATCTATATTATTTTTCTAGTAAGAATAAAGAGTAAAATGTTAATTGATATTTGGTCTGTTGTTCTACAAGCTGTGAAATAATTGTGCATTATATACTATACAACTAGCTTAGAGTAACAAAATCCAAGAGACGGTAAACTCTTAATAGCTGTATGTAGATACAATTTTTATATATAGATGTGTATATAACATGTGTAGGCATATATTTGTCAACATGTATAGATATTCATACTATTATTCAAAAGAGTCTTAGACAGTGTATTTCTACATCTATTATTTCTATTAGAAACTTTTATTCATGAAAATTCAGTCCATTTCAGATTATCATCTGAACAGCACTACTTTAAAATGGTAAAAAGCAAAAGCAATGCAGAAAATGCATTAAGCAAAACTCAGTATGATGGCCATTAAGATATTCTATACTTTATATTTGATAGTGCAAATCTCTAGAAACTTCTTACCTTATCAATCTGTTCCTTATACCTATGCTTACTTCTAAAATAATATAATATTAATCCAAGAAATCTCCTGGAATCCTGGTAGAGAGCCCACATAACGTGAAGGCTTTCTATATACCATGCCATTTTTCCTTAATAAACTCAGACATTGCCTCTATTATCCATAGGAGAACTAGCCTTATTTACAAGACAAGTAAGGCTCTGAGCAAAGTGGTCTCTGCCAACACTTCCAACTGCAGTTCCCCACCACTCTGTATCATACCACACCACAGGAAGACCAGCCACTGAGATGATCTCATGTTTCTATCGTTATTCATCCTGTTCCCTTCACCAGGAATTTCCTCCCCATGGATAAATTCATTTCATTGTTGGGCATAAATTCAGGTACGGTTTCCTCTGGAGCCATTTGCTAATATCTCTATTTCACCACTTATCTGGTTTGCTTTTTCCTCTGTTCTTATAATGTCCTGTATATGTTACTAGCATTTTACTATCCAGAATATAGTTCATGCATCTCTTTTTAATTAATATACTCTCTTCATTGAGCAGTTTTAGGTTTAAAAAATAATTGAGTGGACAGTATAGAGAGTTCTCATGTACCCTCTCACCCTTTCCCCAATTTGCTTTATTATTCATATCTTTCTTTAGTGTAGTACATCTATTACAAGTGAAGAACCAATACATTACGAATAGTGTCCATGGTTATATGAGGTTCACACTTGTGTTGTACATTCTATTGGTTTTGGCACACATATGTATAATTACATGTATCCACAGGATAGTACAGAATAATTTAATTGCTTTAAAAATTCCCTGTAATCTACCAGTCATCTCTCCCTCCCTTCAAATGAGGCCCTGGCAACCAGTGCTCTTTTCACTGTCTTTGTAGTTATACCTCTTCCAGAATGTCATATATTTAGAATCATACAGTATGATGCCTTTTCAGATTGGCTTCTTTCACTCAGCAATATGCATCTAAGATTTCTCCATGTCTTATCATGGCTTAATAGGTCATTTCTTTTTATTGAACAATAACATTCCATTTTATGGATGTGGCACAATTTGTTTATCCATTTGTCTAATGAAGGATGTTTTGATTGCTTCCAAGTTTTGACAATTATGAATAAAGTAGCTATAAACATTCACGTGCAGGTTTTTGTGTTGACATAACGCTTCGCCTCATCTGAGTGAAGACCAAGGAGTGTAATTGCTAGGTCATATGGTAAGAGTGTATGTCTTGTAAGAAATTGCCAAACTCTCCCAAAGTGGCTGTACCATTTTGCATTCCCATCAACAATGAATGCGAATTCCTATTGCTCCACATCTCCACCAACATTTGGTGTTCTCAGTGTTTTTGATTTTAGCTACGTATCTAATAGATGTGTAGTCATATCTCATTGTAATGTCAGTTTGCAATTTTCAAATGACATGATATTAAGCATCCTTTCATACGCTTAATGCCATCTGTGTATCTTTTTCATTGAGATGTCTGTTCAGATCTTTTGACTATTTTTTAATTGGTTTAATTGGTTGGTGGTTTTCTTACTGATGAGTTTTAAGAATTCTTTGTATATTTCTTCATACCAGTCCTTTATCAGATAAGTATTTTGCAGATTTTCTCCCAGTATATGGCCTATCTTTTCATTCCCTTAATACTGTCTTTCACAGAGCTGAACTTTTTATTTTTAATAAAATGCAACTTATCAATTTTTCTTTCATGGGTCATGCTTTAGGTGATGTATTTTAAAAGTCACCACCATACCCAAGGCCACCTTTACTCCCACTGTCTCCTAGGGTTTTTATGGTTTTTCATTTTACATTTATATCTAGGATTCATTTTGAACTGATATTTATTAAGGTATAAGGGGAGTTTTTTTTGTTTTTTTTCCATGTGGATGTCCAGTTGTCCCAGCATCATTTGTTGAAAAGATTATTCTTTCTCCATTGAATTGCCTTTGCTCCTTTATCAAATATCAGTGTGGGTCTATTTCCAGCTCATTTTATTTTCCGTGGGTCTATTTGTCTGTTCTTTCACCAATACCACATTTTCTTGATTAATATGCTTTTAAACTGAGTCTTGAAGTTGGGTAGTGTTAGTGGTTCAACTTTGTTCTTCTGCTTCAATATTTTTTTGGCTTTTTTGGGTCTTTTGCCTTTACATTAGACTTTAGAATCAGTTTGTCTATATCCACAAAATTACATCCTGGGATTTGGACTGGACTTGCACTGACTCTTCAGACCAAGTTGGGAAGAACTGCTATCTTGATAATATTGAATCTGCCTATCCATATACATAGAATAGCCTCCATTTCTTTAGATTTTCCTTGTTTTCTTTCACCAGAGTTTTTTGGTAAGTTTCCTCTTATAGACTTTGAACATATTTTATTAGGTTTATACCTAAACATTTCCTTTTATGTGCTAATGTAAATGCTATTATGGTTTTAATTTTAAATTCCAGTAGTTCATTGCTAGTATATAAGAAAGCAATGGATTTTGTATATTAAACTTCTATCCTTCCAACTTGCTATAACTGCTAATTAGTTTAAGTAGATTATTTTTGTTGTGGAATCTTTGGGATTTCTGTACAATCATGTTGTCTGCAAATAAAACAGATTTATTTCTTCCTTCCATTTTGTTTCTTGTCTCACTGCATTTGCGGACTTCTGGAACAATGTCGAAAGGGAGTGGTGAGAAATGTATATCTTTTCCTTGTTCTTGATCTTAGCAGGAAAACATCTAGTTTCTCACCATTAAGTTTGATACTTGCTTTCGTTTTTTTTTTTTTTTTTTTTTTAGTAGATGTTACTTAATGAATTGATGAGGTCCCCCTATATTCTCAGTTTGCAGAGAATTTTTATTACGAATGGATGTTGAATTTTTTCAAATGCTTTTTTGCACCTATTGATAAGATCATATGATTTTTATTCTTTAGTAAGTTGATATAATGGATTACATAAATTGATTTTTTGAATGTTGTACTAGCCTTGCATACCTGGAATAAATACCACTTGGTTTGTTGTGTAATCCTTTGTATACATTGTTGGATTCAATTTGCTAATATTTTGTTGAGGATTTTTGCATCTATGTTCATGAGAGATATTAGTTTGTAGTTTCCTTGTAACATCTGTAACTGATTTTGGTAATAAGGTAGTTCTGGCTGCATAGAATGAGTTATAAATATTTCCTCTGCTTCTATTTTCTGGAAGTGATTGAAGAGATCAGGTATAATTTCTTCTTTACATGTTTGGTAGAATTCACCAGTGAATCCATCTGGGCCTGATGCTTTCTGTTTTGCAAGATTATTAATTATTTATTCAATTGGTTTAGTAGTTATATCTCTATTCAGATTTTCTATTTCTCCTTGTGTGAGTTTTGGTAGAGAGTGTCTTTCAAGGACTAAGTCCATTTCATCTAGGTCATCAAATTTGTGGGTATAGAGTTGTTCATAATATTCCTTTATTTTTCTTTTAATGTCCACGGTATCAGAAGAGATGGTCAGTCTTTCATTTCTGACATTAGTTACGTGAGTCTTCTCTTTTCTTAATCAAGCTAGAGGTTTAGCAGTTTTATTGATCTCTTCCAAGTACCAGCTTTTGGTTCCATTGGTTTTTCCTGTTGTTTTGCTGTTTTCAATTTCATTGACTTTCATTCTACTTTTTATTATTTCTTTCTTTCTGCTTGCTTTGAATTTATTTGCTCTTCTTTTTCTAGTTTTCTAAGGTGTAAGCTTAAATGATTGATTTTTAAATCTTTCTTCTTTCTAATACAAGCATTTGTTGCTATAAATTTTCCTTTAAGCACTGATTTTTTTAATGCATCCCACAAATTTTGTTTTGTTTACTTTAAAATATTTAAAAATATTTATTGATACTTCTCTTTGACTCATATTTTAAGAAGTGTGTTGTTTAATATCCAAGTCTTCTGGTGTTTTCCATCTATCTTTCTGTTATTGATTTCTAGTTTTTTTCTTTCAACACTTTAAACATTTCACTCCACTCACTTCTTGTTTGTATAGTTCCTGAAAAGAAGTCCAGTGTTATTTTTACTCTTGGACCTTTATAGGCAAGGTCTATCCCCACCTCCCCATCCCAGCTTCTTAAAGATTTCCTCTCTGTCTTTGATTTTCTGCAGTTTGAATATGGTATGCCTATATATAGATTTTTTCTTTTTTGGAATTTTTTTGCTTATTCTCTTTAATTTCTGGGTCTGTGGTTTGTCATTATTGCTTCAAATATTTCTTTTTTAATTTAATTTAATTTAATTTTTATTGAAGTATAGTTAATTTACAATGTTGTGTTAGTTTCAAGTGTACTGCAAAGTGATTCAGGCATATATATAATATTCTTTTTCAGGTTCTTTTCCATTGTAGATTATTACAAGATACTGAATATAGTTCCCTGTGCTATACAGTAGATCATTGTTGTTTATGTATCCTAAATATAGCAGTATATATATTTTAATCTCAAGCTCAAATATTACTTTTGTTCCTTTCTCTCTTACTTTTCCTTCTGGTATTACCAATATGTGTACATTACAACTTCTGTAATTATCCCAGGTTTTGTATATTCTATTATATCTTTTTCATTTTATATTTCTCTTTGAATTTACATTGTGGGAGTTTCTATTGACATTTCTTCAAGCTTCTTCAAGCTCCCTGACTGTATTCAGTATATTAATGAGCCCATCAAAGGCATTCTTCATTTTGGTTACAGTGTTTTTAATTTTTAGCATTTCCTTTTGATTCTTTCTAAGAGTTTCCATCTCTGTGCTTACATTACCTATATATTCTCACATGCTGTCCACTTTTCCCATTAGAGCCCTTAGAATATTAATAGTTGTTTTAAGTTCCTGATAGGATAGTTTCAACATGTCTACCATATCTGAATCTGGTTCTGATGCGTGTTCTGTCTCTTCTGTATGTTTTGTGTATTTTAGTGTGCTTTGCAAATTTTTGTTGAAAGCGTAACACGTACTGTGAAAGGAGCTGAGATAAACATGCCTTTAGTGCGAGGTTTTATGTTTATCTGGCTAGAGGTTAGGCTGTGTTTACTGTAGGTGTAGTTATCAGAGGTAAAGTTTCCTCTGATATCTTTTTTTTTTTTTTTTTTGGTTTCCTCTGTTGTGTGTGAGTTTCCCTAGAGTGTGCTTAAATAAAGCCTAAGATGTACATTTCTCCCCATTATTATACAGGAGCTCTACTGATGTGGTGGTAAAGTTAGGTATTTCCTTTCCCCCACTTGCAAGCAGGAAGTGGCTGGAGTTGGTTTTTCCCTTTGCCAAGGTCAGTTAGGCTCTGGTAAAATAATTTATCTTGAGGGGAGTCCTTGTTAAGAAGAATAAAATATTCTGGGAGTATTTCAGAATGGCTACTTTCCTCTTCTCCTGCTGGAAGCATAAGTTTATTTTTCTCTGATCTTTACTGTGAGAACCTGTAGGGCTCCTGAAGGTAAAACTAATAAAAGTGCAGGACCTCCCTAAGACTATCCCCTGCCCCCTGGAATTTTTAACTCTCAGACATGCCCACACTGAACCTCCAGCCATTAGTCAATCACAGGTTTGTCTAGCCCAGTACAGGTTCCTGTGGAGATTTCTGTTCTGCTAAGTTTTGAGTCTTTCCATCCACCTGTCTGTTCAATTTTGGGGGCAGTGTTTTCCCTTGTGACCTTAATCTTCTGGTGGATCTAAGAAGAGTTGTTGATTTTCAGTTCAGCTTATTTCTTGTGAGAATCAGAGTGATTATTTCCAAGCTCCCTATATGCCAGGTCAGAAACTGGAAGTCCTGTATATATCTTTTTATGTGCTTCTCTTGTAACTAGTGCCTGGTACCTTTTGAGGGACCAGAAAGTCATAAAATGTCTGTAGATTGAAAGAATCAATTTTCTATGACCACTTATCACTAATGTCAAATTCCTTAAATTCTAGAACATTTTCTTTTTGTAGCTCCCATATGCCAGTGCCCAGCATCTAAAAGTATTTTCAGTGAATAAATAATTTAACTCGCTTTAAAAGCATGGCTTTGTGGTCTGAACCAACGCCCCTAGATAGGCTCAAACTTCTTATGCAAAAGAAGAGAATGCACTAAAATAAACCACTTCATTTTAATTTACTTCACATCACACCTAGTAGAAAGATAGGCGCCAGAGAATGATTATGACAACCATGAAAATGATGAGACATTAAAAGGTATCCTGATAATCAGATATCTTTTCCATTTTGAGATGTCTTTACTGAACATTTTGTACACAGCTTTGCAGGAAATAATTAAAACTAAATTCATAAATACAAAGTAAAATAGGTGGAGATAAAGAGCTATATTTTATCAAGAAAGAGTTTAGATGGTTCTAGTTAGTTTGCAATCTTTCTTTTGCTGCCTAGTCTCATTCTATAAAGACTGGATTCCTAGGGTACAAAATGTTTCTCTTTATGCTTCCTCACCATTTAGCATCCTTATGAGGGGATTCACCACAGAGTTCTTCAAAGGGGAGCAATTCAGCACCCCAGGGCCAGGCCAGCAGCAGTGCTTCCCAAACTATCATCAGGCACTTTTAAGGATGAACAACAGCTCCCCAGGAGGCGCAGTGCAAATCCAGCCCTTTAAACTCATTTACTTTAATTGCGTAACATTTTAAATACTGCACACCAGTGAGAGGCAGGTGGATCAGCAGGTGCAATGTGGCGAGCTGCCAATAATGGCATCAGAAAAACAGTCCCTCACAGAGGCAAGAAGCAAAAGAGACTGAGTGAAGAACTCCTCTGAGCTTAATGTCTATTTCATCCAGTAATTGCATCAGAGGGGAGGATTTCCAAGCAATCTAAACCAAAGCTGTTTTATTCATTTTTAGCTGTGCCTTTTTTTTTAAAGGGGAGTTCTCAGAAATAGAATTTTAGTCCAAATTCAGCCAAGTCCTTTCTGCATTCACCCTACTGAAACTCATTTATGGGTAAAGATGTTAAAGAAAAGAAAATCATAAAAGCAGATGTTTTCTCTCTAAAACTTGTCTTATGAACAATCTGAAGCATATGATGCTGTTTTCTATTGGGGGTATTAATTTGACCCAAGTAAAATTTGAAGGCAAATTATTAAAGGAATTCATGAGATTAACTTCTAAACTAATAATAAACTCCAAACTTACATAAACTTTCTATTTTTTCTTTCATTGGCACTCTTTATGTACAAGAAAGAAAAACTGCAGATAAAGTATAAAAAAAGAGTATGCTACATATATTCTTTTTAAAAACTATTAAAATTAGATATTCATGGAAATACACAAATTGATTAGAGATAGGTAAATGAATACAAACTTGTTAACTCTTTATCTTTTTTGTTTATAAAAACAGGGAATTCATGATAATATTGGGTTGTTTTAATCACAGACATCATTAATTTTTTTTTTAATATTTTGACCAAATTGAGCTCTGAAGATGAAGTGGTGGTGAGTAGAGAGAAGTGAATGTTTTGATTATCGAATACCATCTCTATTTCAGGCTTCCTTTTTGCCAAAATGCAACTCTGTTGAAGTTTATAAAGAACTGGCAGTTAAAGTATCATCACATAAGATACCCTCAGCAACAGCTCAAAATAATTCAAAGTAAGACAGAAGAAGGAAAATAGAGGGGAAAAGTTGCTAAAATTTAAGATCTATCAATATTTGCCAGGCCCTGTGGTTTATCTGTTTCATCTATGTATTCTGAAGACAGATGTTATCCATTCTACATTTCTTTTGTGTTAACTGAGGCTAAGAGATGTTAGACCCAGCCAGACAGCTATTGGGTGGTGCAGAACAGTTTCAAATAATTTTATCTTTATGCCACGGTGAGCTGTTTGCTTGGCACACATGCTTTGCAAGATATATCAATAATTTAGGGATTATGTGGTAAGAAATGAGGGTTTTCCTTCATATTTATTTTACTACCAAGATGATGGCAGTAATGAAGCCCCCAAGAAGAGATAGGTCTGTAGAAAACTATAAACGGTTATATTCAGAGTCCTGACTACATGTAAATTATAAAGAGGGTGTAGATGGCTATACCTTCTCTAATTTCTGCCATTTATTTCTATACTTTCTATTAATAAAAGTACTTGGGTCATCTGATAAATCAAGAAATACCTCCCGTATACAATACAATATTTTCTATTAACTTACACTCACCCATTTCATAACTTACCCTTTCATATCATCAATCAGCGTATCCTTTCAGTCATGGCAGTACACAGAGAGTAGGCAAAACAGGAATGTAAGAATATACCTATTTCACACCAAAATAAAAGTGAGATCAGAAAGGAAACTTGTATAATGAACAACTTTACATAGCATAATGTGCTCCCACTCTGCAGATATTCATAACCAGTAATTAGAATTGCCGTTTGCATCATTTTTCTAACAAGACGTCTAGAGTAACTTACTCTTTTTTTTTTTTTTTAACATCTTTATTGGAGTACAATTGCTTTACAAGGTGTGTTAGTTTCTGCTGTATCACGAAGTGAATCAGCTATACGTATACATATATCCCCATATACCCTCCCTCTTGCGTCTCCCTCCCATCCTCCCTAACCTTACTCTTTTGTTTCTGATGTTGAAAACTTTCTCTGGTGATATTTAAGTATCTCTCTTCTCTGCCCTGGCATTCATAGTGCCTTGAATAATCTTGCCTGGCAGCAGCAGGAGTCCTGAAGCCAAGTCAGACAGATGCAAGAAGGAACATTCCTGATTGCTGATGAGGCCTCCTGGAACCACACATCTGTTATGTAGGGATTTGAGGCTTCTAATCAGATATCAGGTGAGAACAAATGACTGGCTTCAAGTCTGTGATGTTCTGTCATTTGAATAATGAGAGGCTGGTCAAATGATTATCCAGTCTGTGGATTAGCCATATTCTACCTCTGCCATCCCAACCTTATGTTACCAAAGCAAACTTGGGTCCACTTGGCCATGCACAGTAAAGCCAATCTACTGACACTGGGGTGTGGGGTGAAGGAAAATGCAGCGTTTATTGCAGGGCACCAAGCAAGGAGTCCAAGGAAGCTAGTGCTTAAAAGACCGGAACTCCCCGAAGGCTTTTAGGGAAAGGTTTATAAAGACAGGGTGAGGGAAGGGATTTGTGGGGTGTGTGATCAGCTCGTGGACATTTTCCTGATTGGTTGGTGGTGAGGTAAGTGGGAGGCAGCAATATCAACCTTCTGGTTTCAACTGGTCTGGGGTCTACGTGCTTGTTGGCAGCATACAGTTAACTTCTTCTACCTGGTGGATGTTTCAGTGTCTGCAAAACAGCTCGAAGAACATGGGTCAGAATATTATCTGTAGTCCTTGAGGAAGAACTAAAGGTCCTTGACTTTGTTTAATGGCTAAAGTATTATTGTTTTGTCTTGCTTGACTCTTTTCCTTTCTTTCTGCATTTTTTCACTTCTCTGATTACATTTATTCTTTGACTAAAATTTTTCTGCAGACAAAAGGCAGGCGGAGGACATGGGGTAGGGGATAGTCCTGTTCTGGGAAGGCCCCATAGGATCCTGCTCGGTTACACTAGACAGTTTAAAACTCATTTGATTCCTTCAAGAAGATAAAAAAGAAAAAGCAAAGGGAGAAATAATCAGCCTACTTTTTCATTAACAGAAGTTCTGGGTAAAAAGGAAAAGCTAAAACCAACATTGAAGTGAAATATAGATTTGATATATCAGATTTTTAATTACAATGAATGACAGATTGCTGAAATATTCATGTGGTAGAAATGATTAGACACATTGCCTGGTAGGTAAGAGAAGTGGTGCAGCGTAATTTATCTTTATTCTTGTGAACAGCGAAATTTGTCTCAACACAGGAGATGGAGATGGAGTCAGAAAGGTTAGGTTAATTTCCAGTACAAGGGCCAGAAAGTTACCAGGCCTAAGGCATGTATAAATCTAGGATTGCAAAAAGAAAGGGTGTGATCGAAATGAGATGGATACAATGAGTTCTGAGAAATTGGGGGAAATTTTTTTCTGCTTACAGTCAGTTTATTAATAAAATGAGTTATTTCACAGTTTTGTTTCAAAATTGCATTAATCAAGGTTCTTCAGTGTATATTGCCAAATTTAGGATTTTTACCAATCCGTTAGGTAAGAAATGGCGTTCCAGTTGTAGTTTAATGTGCATACGCCCTCTGATTACATAGGTTAAGCATCTTGTATATTTAAACATATTTTAAGCTCACAATAAATAACACAGAATTATAACCTGTCAGTGTCTGGAGGGTTATCATAAATAAAACTGATCAGGGAGCCTGTTACTTAGAAAATATTGTTACTAAGTTAAGAAATTAAAGCATAAATATTTGACTCAATATTATGAAATTGTTATTATTTGTTAAAATGAAAAAATTCAGATTGTTTTCAAGATTGGCATTTAGTTTTTGAATTAGTATGTTTAGAAAAATCTATGGCATGAGAAACAACTTGGAATATATCTTTAAGGCTCCTTAGCGGTAGATGAATCTTAAAATGTTTAGTGGTTTAACTTAAGGTTAAATCATCCTGCCTCACTCTGTGTTCAGCATTTATTAAAGCTATTGGAATTGAAAAGACTCAAAAAATGAAAAATTCAGTGTTTTCAAGTCTTTTATGACAAAATCAGTTATCACATGTTGAGGCTTTTCAAAATGTGATTTCTATATTTTTGAGATATAATTGGCATACAACATTATATTAGTTTCAGGTATACAACATAATGATTCCATATTTGTAAATATTATTAAGTGATCACCACAATAAGTCTAGTTAACAACCATCACCACATATGGTTTCCTTCTCTGTACAGAAGCTTTTTATTTTGATGTAGTTCCTCTTGCTTATTTTTGCTTTTGTTGCCTTTGCTTTTGGTGTCAAATCCAAAAAAATCATTGCCAAGACCAGTATGAAGGAGGTTAGCCCCTATGATCTTCCTAGGAATTTTATGGTTTTAGGTTTTATGTTCAAGTCTTTCATCTATTTGTGTTGATACTTGTGTATGGTGTAAGATAGTGATTCAGTTTCATTTGCAAATTGTTGTCCAGTTTCCCTAGCACCATTTATTAAGAGACTATCCTTTAAAGGGTCTTTAAATACTGTGGGTATATAAATTCTATCAAATGTCTTTTTTTCATATCTAAAGAAAAATAGTCTAGTAGTTTTTTCTCTTTGATTGGTGTGCTGTTCTACATCAATAGTTCTTTTTTTTTAATTGAGCCATTCTTTCATTTTTAGGGTAAATATAATTTGACAATGATTCATTGTTTTTCTCAGTTGTTGCCAATTTAAAGTTACTAGTACTTTATTTATTTTTTAAAAATATATGCATATTTGTATTTATGCATATATGTGTATAAATTGTCTTTTAGTTCATGTGTGTATAGTTTATTTTGATGATCAGTTTGTTATTATTTGTGGAATTATTTAGTAGTATAATATCTCTTTCCTGTATTTTGGAACTGTTTACGTATCTGATTTTTTTCTATTATTCCTTGGGTATGTAAAACAATTGACAAAGAACAAAGAGGGCTGACTTGTTTTTCTGTTAATTTATTCTTACGTTCAATTATTCATAAAAAATGTTAAGATAAGGTGAGGCATCAGAAACACAAATAGTAATATAATATTATTCTTGACTTCAAGGAACTTACAGTTTGTGAAAAACACATGTAAGATCAAATGCAATTTAATGTCCTGGTTGCTTTGACAGTATTTTTAAAGACTAATGTGAAAGTGAAAGGGGAGATGAGATGGACAACATACAAATCCACTGACGAATCAATGGAATGACTAGAGATCACCTGCCTCCTGACATGATGGAATACAAAATACATAGCACTATCTGTATAGTATTCTTAGTTAAAAAAAAAAAAAAAGTACTGAAACTCTTTCTCACTATCCCTACAATAATAGGTTGAATGAAGGATAAAGGGACAATTTGTACAACAGAATAAGCAATCAGTCACCCAAATCCAGAATGTGAGACATTCCTGAGTTCAAATGGTCTTAAAATTGGGTTCTTAAAAATTACAGCATTAGAGGAAAGAAAAGATTGGAGGAAAGTGATCAAAAGTGCAAACTTCCACTTATAAATGATGACTATAGCAAACACAGCTGTGTGATACATAGGAAACTTGTAAAAAGAGTAGAGCCTAAGAGTACTCATCACAAGGAAAAAGATTTTTCTTTTATTTTTATTGTATCTATATGAGATGATGGATGTTAGCTGAACCTACTGTGGTAATCATTTCACAGTATAGGTAAGTCAAATCATTATGCTGTACACTTTAAACTCCTACAGTGGTTACGTCAATTATTGCGCAATAAAACTGGAAAAAGAAAAGCTATGGCCTAAGAAAATGATGGGATTGTTATGGAGCAAAGGAGACAAAAAACAGGGAAACAAAATGCAGTGTGTACACCTTGTTTGAGCCTAATTTAAACAAATCAACTATAAAGAGACGTTTGTGAGGCAATCTTGGAAATTTGAATGTAGTCTGTACTAGATGATTTTAATAAATTAGTTTCGGTGAGTGTGATATCATTATGGTTACATTTTATAACTGTGTCTTTAGAAATATTTACTAAAGAATTAAAGGTAAAAAAATGGTTGCCTGGGATTTGCTTTAAAATATCAAATTACAAAAATGATATAGAGATGACAAAATTGGCAAAATATGTTTATTAGAACTGTATAGTGAATACATCATGATTCATTATACTGTTCTCTCATTTTTTTGATATTTGAAAATTTTCTGCGGTAAAATTTTTTTAATAATAAAAGATAAACCTCTAATCTGAAATAATAAGGAACTCTTTCCTCAAAGTATTCAAAATATTGTTTATGTAAATGGACATTCTTTCGTAACCTGCTGCTAAGACCCATGCTATGCTATTTAGAATTGATGATTATGTGCCATTTGAATATAATCTTTGAAAAGACACTATCCAGAGATAATACAAACAACATTCAAAAGACTTTATTCAGGACACTTGTTTTGATTATAAAATGCAATTTTGTTAACTTGTCACGGACTGTGGAGAAAGAAGGGACATAACAATTGGAGAGCTGTTTTCTCCCCATTAGCATTAACGCAGATATAAAATGTTTATTTCTTATTTATCAAAAAAAAGATATACAAAATCATACCTAAATATTAGCATGCTTCTTTTGGTAGCAGATAACTTCCATCTGAAAACAGTAAAGACAAGAAAAAGTAAAGCTTCAAATGTATAGAAATAAATATTCAATACTAAAAAAAATTAACTTACTCTTATATAAAAAATAATTTAGATTATCACAGCCAGGAGAAAAAGCACACCCAGCAACTGTGCTAAAATAAACCACCTTCTGAGAAGCAACGGCAAAAGTATGTATTTCCATGATTTGTTTTCTCTGTCTAATCAGTAAATTCATATCAACTTCTGCTACAACCCAGTGAAGAAATGGCTAGGAAACTTCTCCCTGATATGGGACAGAAAAGACTTCCTGTACCATGAATCTTCTCTTGGTTGTTGAGGGGCACTTTGCAAAGTGTGAAAGAGTTTGAAAATGGCCATCAATTTTGTCTGCCATCCATTTTTCATTGGAAAGTTGGCACTGCTGGAACAGCAAGAGAAGGAATCAAGAAAAAAGGGAAAAGAAATAGTCCAACTCATTAAAAGAACAGACGAATGAAATGAATTCTTCAGACAGATGATGAAACACCATCTGTGACCCAGTATACAGTTGATAGAAGTAAAATCTGTTTCTCCATTAACAAAAAGAAACCCATTTCTATCAGAGCTGATTTTTCCATACGAAATTTCCATAAATAGTTTCAGAAAATATTATAAATGGACACATTCCTCTTTATAAAAATTCCAGAAAATTCTTGCAATTACTAGGCAAGTTTTCCTACCATAAAGTTATTTCAAAGAGTTTAATGAAAGATACACTAGCAAGTAAATGGCACCTGATTATCTTTCCCAAATCATCCATTGATAGAATCAGGATGACATCAGAGATACAAAGTTTAACAGGAACACAAATAGCAATACATATCCCAGCTTCTGCCAGACTCTTAGAACAATCTATCAGGTTTTAAACCATGAAATACTAAATTTAGGGTAAATAAGATAAAAAGGATGAGGCTTCCTTGACTGAAACACTCAGAAACCTCAGTGTGTCTAGCCCTTCCCTTAGAGCAGAGTACCTTCTGACACAGTGAGCACTCAGCGGTCCCCAGACTTATCAGTAGGACTCTGCATCCAGTTACATAGTACTCAGTCCTCTAACAAAGACCAGGCTGGAGGGGAGAGGCCACAGTGCATGGAGTAACCTACAGGCAGCTACCCTCCTGTGCACAGCCCGTGGTTTTGCTTTATGTCAACTTCACAGCAGGGCCCAGCAATTTTTCTCCTGAAAATCAACTCCAAAAAAGCACTAGGATAGGAAGTTGACTCTACAGAAGATTCTTGGGGACACAGAAGAGAATTTATGCCACATACTAGAAAGCAAACAGCCTAGCAAAACATCTCATTGGGGGTTTATATTGTCCCCCACATTCTTCTTTTATGAGTAGCCACTAGCCCCCTCTCTTTCCTTCCAGAGTATTCTCCATAAGACAATATCCTTAGCTTTCCTTTTTCTAACTAGACCTATTTGAGGACTTACAGGCCCTGCAGGCCCAATTCAGATCAAGTTTATCAAATCATTCATCTAATGAACTCCTCTAACTGCCTAGAGGGAATCTGCTGCTAAGAAAATTCAGTTTTGTTTGTCATCTTTGCATCCTGGAATGTGAAATAAGCAGTTATTAGGACAGAGGCTGGAAGGGCCCTCAGTGAAATACATGCATGTGCAGGTAATAAGCTTTCTTGTACTGCATAGAGCCTTTGCAGAACAATAAATGTCCTGTGTTACTTAGAAATAAACTCCCCTCATAGCAAGAAGGCTAAGCAATGGGAGAGAGCCGAAATTATATTTACCACAAAGCTGATTTCCACAGATGTCTGCTTCATTAAGTTCAGGGCACTTTGCTTGCAAAGGCAATTTAGATCCTGGGATTTGGTTGGGTTATGCAGTGTTTCCTAACTTTTAATGTCCACATGAATCACCTGGGAATATTGTCAAAATGCAGATTCTGATTGAGTAGGTCTGAGCAGTGGCCTAAGGTTCTACCTTTTGAACAAATTCTCTTGCTTCTGGTCCATGGGTCACATTTTGACTAGCAAGGAGAGTGTTCTAATGGGGCAGGGGTGCTGATAGTGGTGAAAGAATGGGAGAGGGAACGGAAAGCAACTTGCAATCAGAAGGCATTTCTGTGTAAAATTTCTGGTAAGTTAACTAAAGAGAAAGATACTCAGATTTCCAGGTGCTAATACTTTGTTTTGATTTCTTCATCTACTCATTCTAATTACTCTATCAATTTTGTAACTCATTTTATATTTTCAATTTTGTATTCTTTTTCTTAAAGAGGACCCCTAAAACTGTAAAAGCTTCAGGCTACATAAAACCTGGATCTGTCATTATCTGTGGGGAACCAGAAATTTGGTTTGAGATTGTGTACATCCACTTAGCCTCATGGTTCACATCTGAGAGGAGGGATTTATCAGTAGGAAGTAGGGCAGTGAGAAAAAAAAATATATATATATAGTCTGGTGCAAAAAAAAAAGGCCCAGAAACATCTCTTTTCAGTCAAGGCTGAGTGAAGAATGATGAAGAAAAGAAAAAAAAGGAGCTCTTGGCTTTACTTAAAAAAAAATTCTCTACAACATTAAAGAGGAGTGTTATTATTAAATTAGGAGGAAATGATAAAATAATTACTATTTGAATCAGAATAAATTTAAACTTTTTAAAGTATTTGTTCAACAAGATACCAAAGAAATTGTGAAATCTTGGGAAAAAAGAAAAGAGAGACTAAAAATTATGGGGCAAATGTGAAAACTCAAAACCACAGAGGTCTGGATATATTCTATCCAGGAAAAAAGGAAAAAAAATCCACAATAAAAAAAAAAAAGGAAAAAACTAAAAAAAGAGGCATAAATATAGAGAATGTAAAGTAAGATTGTGATATCAAATTATATAAATATAACCCCAGACCATAAACTTTAAAACCTGGCCTAAGCGTCATCAGGTCAGAAGGGAGGTTACTTTTGCTACAGTATGAAAGACACTGATGTAAAATTCATGGTGAACTGGCAGAAAATAAGGCCCTGGGAAAAATATCAGTATACCAGTATTAGTCTATGGAATCTTAAATAGACAAAGATGCAGAAGGGAACTAGAAGCCATAAAGAATAAAATAGAAGAGAATTGTATTTTTAGTGAGTTCTGTAACTTCACTGAATCATTTTCAAGAATCAAGCTTTATTGAACATGCACATGTTCTTAGATTAAAATACCAATACAAAAAATTGAGTAAGAGCTACATATTGTGTCAATATATTATTAAAAATATACCAAACATTTCAAATTAGAAAAATGCCTTTCTGAAACATATCAAGGCATCAAATATGCAATGAAAGATATTTAGGAAAACCAACCTATTGTGTCAAAATTGAACAACTAAAGCTGTATTTAGAAGTAAAATCACAATATTACATGCTTCAGTTATTTAAAGAAAAAAACTACTTTCAGCTATGGTAATTAGAGAAAGAAATATATAAGAAAATAAAATGGAATTATAAGGAAGAAAAATTACAATACAGAAGAAAATAGAGGGGAAAAACTATAATTGATAAGTCTGAGAGCCATGCTACTTTAATCAAATCTAAAATGAAATTCCAATAAATGTAAATTTAATTAACAGAACATACAAATAAAAATTAGAAATGGAAAGTATTAAATCTTTTTTTAGTAGAAAGAGTGAAGCCCATCTCCAACTTCTTTAGAGGGACATAGGTAAATTTAATTGCTAATATTGGAGTATAAAACAAGATTTTGAAAGGACAGGGATGAAGTTGAGCCTCAGTACAAACTAATACAAGGACCTTCAGGCAGTAGGCTTCTCTGTAGGGGTTGGGTACTTAAAGGCTTTACTGTAAGAGAATGTAGCTTTTTACCAGAACTGATTTTTTGGACAACATAACTCCCATAAAACTTCTGTCATTTGTCTATGATTTTCATTTCTGAGAATTTTGTGTGGAAAGCAAAACTAGAAATCTTCGGGAATCATGCACATTTTAATAACACATTATCTGAGGCTGTACCCACCTAATCTGTTTCCAATTGTTGCCCTCTCTGGGCATAATTGGGAATCTATACCTGGGAAAGTCCAGCATTTTCAAACTCATATACTTTGTGATGTTAACTCAGACCTAGTAGATGCATTAGATTTGATTTTACTCTACAAAGGGATACATCATTCCAAGAGACTGGGAACAGCAAGAGTTGAAATGTTGGGTAGTCAGATTTCACTGAAATTTTTGCTCTTCTGTCTCCACTCAAATGGCCACAGGCCCATCATTTCGTTATTAGCACACTAATTGGAGGTTGCAAGGAAATCTGGCCCCATACATGATAATCTGCTTCTCCCCAATTGGTTTCAAATCCTATACCACAAGACAAAACACGTCTTTTAACAAAGTTAAAAATTACCCTGCTATTTTCTCCCTGCTCTTGCACATGAGCCCCTGTGGATTTGAGCTTGTCAATCTTGTGGTACTTTGGCTGAGGCCATAAGAAATAGTCAATAGACTTTAATATTCTGCACCTTTCCACAATATACAAGAGTGTTCCTATCTCAGCACAGACCAAAGACACACCTAGTAGGAGTATATTCTTTCACTGTATAAATACGCTTGTCAACTGTGCATCCTAGGATTAGGGAAACTCTCACTATACCCATCACACTCAGGGAGAGAACAAAAGTAAATGATATGATTCGAAATTTAATAGTATGATGGCAGACTTAAATCATGTTAAATGTGACCTCCACTTCTGGGCAATATAACATAATAGGACCTGGATTTACCCTTCTACCTGAAACAACTAAAAATAGATAAAAACAGGTTTCAGACATTGGGTATTAGGTAGGGAAGAACAGTGATTCCTGAGACAGGGAAACAAAATGAGCCCTACGATTGCTGGAGAGACTGTCTAGGCCACAATGAAATGAGTGGGAACCCAAGTAGAACCAGGAGGTCTCCCTCAATGGAGGGGACAGTTGACAGTATGAAAGGCCAATGTGGTAGGAATCACAGGCCAAGGAGTACATGTAGGGTCTGTGCATTTACCTCTTAAATTGTGCCTCAGTTAGTATATATATATTTTAAATTATCATATGTCTGAAGCTGAAAGCCAAGGAGAAAGTGCTATGAGGTCTGATGATGTATTATTGGGAATGTGTTTACAGCAAGTAACTTTTAGAGTCTTTTTATAAAAAGAGGCTCATTTTTCTCACATCAAAAGAAATTACCCTCTCATTGGTTTACCTGCTCACATATGTCATGAGCTACCTAGGCTATTTGTGTGTTTTTGACTTTGCCATTCTTAATGTTTGGCTTTTGCCCTTTTAAATGCTTCATATCTTCAAGATGGTCACTGTATCCAACCATCATTTCCACATTCAAGGGAAGAAGGGAGTGACAACCCTTTTTAAATCAGGAAAATAAAACAATCTTATGGTTTCTTAAATTCTTAAATGACATCTTAAGAACCCACCCCCAGAGACAGCATATGTAATGGTAATACATACATACATATGTATGGTAATTTTACTTTTACTTTATATATACATAAAATATAGAAAAATGTTTATGTGGAAAGCTTTGCATTAGCAAGACAGGCTGGTAAAGGGAGTAGCTTTTCCAACAAGGAAGAATTGTGTTGGAAAAAGTTGTGGGTTATCCAAGCCACGATGTCTGCCACAAAGAAGGCAGCTGAGGCTTGATTGGTGTGATTGGATTTCTTGTTAAGGACTTAAGTCTTTATCCTTAAGAGAAACAAAGATATATTTAGAAGCTTTAGGCATGAACAAAATATGGCATGTTTTTGGAGAGGTTACTAAAGAAGTAGAGAAGAGAAATAAAGGTGGCTTGGGGTAGATGATCAAGGTAGTAGAGATGGGTATATGTCGATAATTAGAAAGGTAATTAGGAAATGACATCACCAAGGTAAAAAGATTGGATTTCAGCATTTAAAGAGATGAGGTGAGTGATTTTCAGGTCTTTTGCTTGAATACTTGAGTGCTGTGGACTGAGATAGGAACTGAAGCTGGATAGAAAATAAGTCTGAGGGGTAGAGAATATAGATTTCTTTCGAGGAATTGAGTTTGAGTATCTAAAAGAAATTCATCTGGAGATGACAATTAGAAAGCTATTTGGAATTGGAATTTAAAGGAGAGCATGAAATACTTGTATTTATAAATACAAGTATTTATATAGCATTGCATGCCATGCATAAGAAGAGAACCTCAGAAAGAGTTTCTAAAAACTCCCACAATGACAAATTTATTTAGTGGACAAGTCAACAGAAGAAATTGAGAGAACACATGGAGTAGAAGAAAACCAGGACAGTAAGTGCCACAGAAACCAAAGAAAGTGAATTGAGAAGGAAGAAGTGATCAGCATGCCAAAGTGTATTCAGATGTAAAGAAATTAATGGAATATCAAAGATAGAAAAGTGTACCTTAGAATGATTGACATCTTAGCAAGAGAGATTTCAGTTGAATGGTGATGATCCATATTATGTTGCAATTTGTTTCTGGAGGAGTGCAGGGGGAAGTAAGTGAATGGAGAATAAATATTTTTGATACATTTCATCTATCAAATTACATTTCATTGTAAAAGCAAGAAAAGAGTAGAAGGAAAGGGTGTGGGCTTGAGGAGAAAGTATGTATATGCTTTTTACGAGCTGACAGAATTAAGTATGTACAAATGCTGAGGAAGGGCCGTTAGTGGGTGTAGGGAGAGCCCAGGTATGGGTGTTGCAAAAAAATATAAGAGGATAGGATGAGGGCAGAGATAGGCTGCTTTGCAAATATGGACATGGAATTTTGAGTTTCCCCCCATGTTCTGGCTTGTTTACTTTCTAAAGTGGAGACAGTGTCATCTTCTGAAAAGAAGGGAGGATGGAAGGTTGAAGAAAGTAGAATACATTTGAAATAGTCATTTCGAAGAATGAGAGAAGCACCTGGCTAGAAGAAATAGAATGGTTGCCAGAAAGTTTGAAAATCTGGTCGATATTAAGCCATAAAAGCACACTGGCAGTTGGGTTTAACTATCCAGGTGCAAGTTTAGAGAAGGCAGATAATTAGATTCATCCAGCTCTATGGTTTTGCCAGGCAGGTGCGTTGAAAGTACAAAGGCACAATAGGCATTACAAATTTTGCAGATTGTGGTTGAAATGATGAAGCATGGAATCTAAAATATCTGGGAAAACGGTTCCATGATAATGATGATTTTTACCATCATGATTTTCAAATTTCCCAAATTTTCTGTACATGAAATGTATTTCTTTTAAATTCAGCAAGTCAATTAATTAACTTTCAGTAGTTTAAAAGTTTTAAGTAGCTCAGTATAATAGACATCACATATCAAACATTATGATCAGACAGCCTATAGCACTGTAGATCCCTGAATATCATCAATAGTTATAATAACATGTCCTTCACACTCACCTGCAGCAAAGAAGATTTGATCCCTTCCTTGGGTGTGGCACATGAAGCTAGAGCTACACTGCCTGTACTGTTTGGGTCATATACCTGCAGCTTGTCCTGGCCATCATTTTTATGTGCAGCTCACCATCTGGCTTTACACTGTCCTTGAGGTAGCTTCAGTGGTCTGTATATCTCATCCTTCTTTTTCTTTAACCTGTCCTCAAAGCATTTATCAGCCAGAAAAATAGTCTTGTTCCCACTAGGTTGTCATCTACTGCTCTCAGTGCTGTCTCTGTTCCTGCATCCTAACTGTATTGAGATGTGTTTTATTTCTACTTTCTTGGTGTGCATATGCCAGTTATAAGCTCAAAGATCCTGATTTCTTCAGAGACATTGGAAATCCTATTCATTTAACAGTGGTCACCATCTTGTTTTATTTTATTTCTATTTCTTCCTCTTTTACACAGAAAAATTGATTATTATCACCCTTTCATCAGAATTAGAGCTCTAAGATCCTGTCAGACAATTTCCAGATTCCTGATTTTCTCTATGTCAATTCTTATATAATAGTCTTATTTCATAAGTTTGACTGTTTTCATAATTTAAAGAAGACAAAGGGAAATCTCTCCCAGCAGCCACAGGAGCAGTGGATAAAATCTCCACAATCAACTTGATGTACCCTGCATCTGTGGAATACCTGAATAGACAATGAATCATCCCAAAACTGAGGTGGTGGACTTTGGGAGCAACTGTAGACTTGGGGTTTGCTGACTACGACTGATTGGCTTCTGATTTTTATATATATCTTAGTATAGTTTTTGGAGCTTGTTATCATTGGTGGATTTGTTTATTGGTTTTGTTGCTCTCTTCTTTTTTTATTATTAATATTTTTTATTTTATTTTTAATTTAAAGAAAAAATTTTTTTCTTTCTTTTTTGCTACCTTTTCTTCTGAGCCATGGGGCTGACAGAGTTTTGGTGCCCTGCCCTGGTCTCAGGCCTAGGCCTCTGAAGTGGGAGAGCCAAGTTCAGGACATTGGACCACCAGAGACCTACTGGCCCCACATAATATCAATAGGTGAGAGCTCACCCAGAGATCTCCATCTCAACGCTAAGACCCAGCTCAACCCAACAGCCAGCAAGCTCCAGAGCTGGATGCCCCATGCCAAACAACTAGCAAGAGAGGAACACAATCCCACCCATTAGCAGAGAGCTGCCTAAAATCATACAAAGTTCACAGACACCCCAAAACAAACCACCAGGCGTGGCCCTGCCCACAAGAAATACAAGATCCAGCCCCACCCACCAGAATACAGGCACCAGTCACCTCAACCAGGAAGCCTACACAAGCCACTGAACCAACCTCACCCACTGGGAGCAGACACCAAAAATAACGGAAACTATGAACCTGCAACCTGTAGAAAGGAGACCCCAAACACAGTAAGTTAAACAAAATGAGAAGACAGAGAAATATGCACCAGATGAAGGAGCAAGGTAAGAACCCACCAGAGCAAACAAATGAAGAGGACATAGGCAGTCTACCTGAAAAAGAATTCAGAGTAATGATAGTAAAGATGATCCAAAATCTTGGAAATAGAATGGAGAAAATACAAGAAATGTTTAACAAGGACCTAGAAGAACTAAAGAGCAAACCAACAATGAGGAACAACACAATAAATGAAATTAATAATTATCTGGGGGCTTCCCTGGTGGTGCAGTGGTTGAGAGTCCACCTGCCAATGCAGGAGACACGGGTTCGTGCCCCGATCCAGGAAGATCCCACATACCGTGGAGCAGCTGGGCCCATGAGCCATGGCTGCTGAGCCTGTGCATCTGGAGCCTGTGCTCCACAATGGGAGAGGCCACAGCAGTGAGAGGCCCGCGTACCACAAAAACAAAAAAAAATTCTCTGGAAGGAATCAGTAGCAGAATAACTGAGGCAGAACAGATAAGTGACCTGGAAGATAAAATAGTGGAAATAACTATTGCAAAGCAGAAAAAAGAATGAAAAGAATTGAGGACAGTCTCAGAGACCTCTGCGACAACATTAAACACACCAACATTCGAATTATAGGGGTCCCAGAAGAAGAAGAGAAAAAGAAACGGTCTGAGAAAATATTTGAAGAGATTATAGTTGAAAATTTCCCTCACATGGGAAAGGAAATAGTAAGTCCAGGAAGTGCAGAGAGTCCCATATAAGATAAATGCAGGGAGAAACATTTCAAGACACATATTAATCAAGCTATCAAAATTTAAATAAAAAGAAAAAATATTAAAAGCAGCAAAGGAAAAGCAACAAATAACATACAAGGGAATACCCAAAAGGGTAAGAGCTGACCTTTCAGCAGAAACTCTGCAAGCCAGAAGGGAGTGGCAGGACATATTTAAAGTGATAAAAGGGAAAAACCTACAACCAAGATTACTCTACCCAGCAAGGATCTCATTCAGATTCAATGGAGAAATTAAAATCTTTAAAGACAAGCAAAAGTTAAGAGAATTGAACATCACCAAACCAGATTTGCAACAAATGCTAAAGGAACTTCTCTAGGCTGGAAACACAAGAGAAGGGAAAGACCTACAATAACAAACCCAAAACAAGTAAGAAAATGGTAATAGGAACATACATATAGATAACTACCTTAAATGTAAATGGATTAAATGCCCCAACCAAAAGACACACTCTGGCTGAATGGATACCAAAACAAGACCCATATATATGCTGTCTACAAGAGACCCGCTTCAGACGTAGGGACACATACAGACTGAAAGGGAGGGGATGGGAAAAGATACTCCATGCAAAATGGAAATCAAAAGAAAGCTGGAGTAGCAGTTCTCATATCAGACAAAATAGACTTTAAAATAAAGACTATTTCAAGAGAAAAAAAAGGACACTACATAATGATCAAGAGATCAATCCAAGAAGATGATATAAAAATTGTAAATATTTATGCACCCAACATAGGAGCAGCTTAATATATAAGGCAAATACTAACAGCCCTTAAAGGGGAAATTGATAGTAACACGATAATAGCAGGGGACTTTAACACCCCACTTTCACCAATGGACAGATCATCCAAAATGAAAATAAATAAGGACATAAGTTTAAATGACACATTAAAAAAGGTGGACTCAGTTGATATTTATAAGACATTCCAAAAACAACAGAATACACTTTCTTCTCAAGTACTCATGGAACATTCTCCAGGATAGATCATATCTTGGATCACAAATCAAGCCATGGTGAATTTAAGAAAATTGATATTGTAACAAGTATCTTTTCTGACCAAAACACTATGAGACTAGATATGAATTACAGGAAAAAAACTGTAAAAAATACAAACACATGGAGGCTAAACAATACACTACTAAATAACCAAAAGGTCACTGAAGAAATCAAAGAGGAAATCAAAAAATACCTAGAAACAAATGAAAATAAAAACACTAGGACCAAAACCTATGGGATGCAGCAAAAGCAGTTCTAAGAGGGAAGTTGATAGCAATACAATCCTACCTCAAGAAACAAGAAACATCTCAAATTAACAACCGAACCTTACACCTAAAGCAATTAGAGAAAGAAGAAGAAGAAGAACAACAAAAGCCCAAGTTAGCAGAAAGAAAGACATCAGAAAGATCAGATCAAAAATTAATGTAAAAGAAATGAAGAAAACAATAGCAAAGATCAATAAAAATAAAAGCTGGTTCCTTCAGAAGATAAACAAAATTGATAAACTATTAGCCAGACTAATCAAGGACAAAAGAGAGATGACTAAAATCAATAAAATTAGAAATGAAAAAGGAGAAGTAACAACTAACACTGCAAAAATACAAAGGATCATGAGAGATTACTACAAGCAACTATATGTCCATAAAATGGACAACCTGGAAGAAATGGACAAGTTCTTAGAAAAGCACAACCTTCCAAAACTGAACCAAGAAGAAATAGAAAATATGAACAGACGAGTCACAAGCACTGAAATTGAAACTGTGATTAAAAATCTTCCAACAAACAAAAGCCCAGGACCAGATGGCTTCACAGGCGAATTCTATCAAACATTTAGAGAAGAGCTAACACCTATCTTTCTCAAACTCTTGCAGAATATAACAGAGGGAGGAACACTCTCAAACTCATTATATGAGGCCGCCAAAATCTTGATACAGAGAGCAAAGATGTCAGAAAGAAAGAAAACTACAGGCCAATATCACTGATGAACATAGATGCAAAAATCCTCAACAAAATACTAGCAAACAGAATCCAACAGCACATTAAAAGGATCATACACCATGATCAACTGGGGTTTATCCTAGGAATGCAAGAATTCTTCAATATACACAAATCAATCAATGTGATACACCATATTGACAAATTGAAGGAGAAAAACCATATGATCATCTCAATAGATGCAGAAAAAGCTTTAGACAAAATTCAACACCGATTTATGATAAAAACTCTCCAGAAAGTAGGCATATAAGGACCCTATCTCAACATAATAAAGGCCATATATGGCAAACCCACAGCAAACATCATTCTCAATGGTGAAAAACTGAAAGCATTTCCTCTAATATCAGGAACAAGACAAGGATGTCTACTCTTGCCACTATTATTCAACATAGTTTTGGAAGTTTTAGCCATGGCAATCAGAGAAGAACAAGAAATGAAAAGAATCCAAGTAGGAAAAGAAGAAGTAAAACTGTCACTGTTTGCAGATGACATGATACTATACATAGAGAATCCTAAAGATGCCCCCAGAAAACTACTAGAGCTAGTCAATGATTCTGGTAAAGTAGCAGGATGCAAAAGTAATGCACAGAAATCCCTTGCATTCCTATACACCAATGATGAAAAATCTGAAAGAGAAATTAAGGAAACACTCCCATTTACTACTGCAACAAAAAGAGTAAAATACCTAGGAATAAACCTACCTAAGGAGACAAAAGACCTTATCCAGAAAACTATGACACTGATGAAGGAAATTAAAGATCATACAAACAGATGGAGAGATATATCATGTTCTTGGATTGGAAGAATCAATATTGTGAAAATGACTATACTACCCAAAGCAATCTACAGATTGATTGCAATCTCTATCAAACTACCAACGACATTTTTCACAGAAATAGGACAAAAAAAATCTTACAATTTGTATGGAAACACAAAAGATCCCAAATAACAAAAGCAATCTGGAGAAAGAAAAAGGGAGCTGGAGGAATCAGTCTCCCTGACTTCAGATTATACTACAAAGCTACAGTAATCAAGACAGTATAGTATTGGCACAAAAACAGAAATATAGATCAATGGAACAGGATAGAAAGCCCAGAGATAAACCCATGCATATACGGTCACCTTATCTTTGATAAAGGAGGCAAGAATATATGATGGAGAAAAGACAGCTTCTTCAATAAATGATGCTGGAAAACTGGACAGCTGCAGGTAAAAGAATGAAATTAGAACACTCCCTAACACCATACACAAAAATAAACTCAGAATGGATTAAAGACCTCAGTGTAAGGCCAGACACTATAAAACTCTTAGAAGAAAACATCAGCAGAACACTCTATGACATACATCACAGCAAGATCATTTTTGACCCACCTCCTAGAGAAATGGAAATAAAAACCAAAAAAAAAAAAAAAAAGGGACCTAATGAAATTTAAAAGCTTTTGCACAGCAAAGGAGACCATAAACAAGACAAAAAGACAACCCTCAGAATGGAAGAAAATATTTGCAAATGAAACAAGTGGCAAAGGATTAATCTCCAAAATTTACAAGCAGCTCATGCAGCTTAATACCAAAAAAACAAACAACCCAATCCAAAAATGGGCAGAAGACCTAAATAGACATTTCTCCAATGAAGATATACAGGTTGCCAACAAACACATGAAAGAATGCTCAATATCACACATCATTAGAGAAATGAAAATCAAAGCTACAATGAGGTATCAACTCACAGCAGTCAGAATGGCCATCATCAAAATATCTATAAGCAATAAATGCTGCAGAGGGTGTGGAGAAAAGGGAACCCTCTTGTGCTGTTGGTGGGAATGTAAGTTGATACAGTCACTATGGAGAACAGTATGGAGGTTCCTTATAAAACTAAAAATAGAACTACCATATGACCCCGCCATCCCACTACTGGGCATATACCCTGAGAAAACCATATTTCAACAAGAGACTTGTACCACAGTGTTCATTGCAGCACTATTTACAGTAGCCAGGACACGGAAGCAACCTAAATGTCCATTGACAGATAAATGGATAAAGAATAGGTGGCACATATATATATAATGGAATATTACTCAGCAATAAAAAAACGAAACTGAGTTATTTGTAGTGAGGTAGATGGACCTAGAGTTGTCGTACTGAGTTAAGTACGTCAGAAAGAGAAATGCAAATACCGTATGCTAACACATATATATGTAATCTAAAAAAAAATAAAATAAAGGGTTCTGATGAACCTAGGGGCAGGACAGGAATGAAGATGCAGACATAGAAAATTGACGTGAGGATACGGGGAGGGGGAAGGGTAAGCTGGGATGAAGTGAGAGAGTAGCATTGTCGTACGCACACTGCCAAATGTAAAATAGATTGCTAGTGGGAAGCAGCTGCATAGCACAGCGAGATCAGTTACGTGCTTTATGACCACCTAGAGGGGTGGGATGGGAGGCTTGGAGGGAGACGCAAAAGGGAGGGGATATGGGGATATATGTATACATATACCTGATTCACTTTGTTATACAGCAGAAACTAACACAACATTGTAAAGCAATTATACTCCAGTAAAGATGTTAAAAAAAAGAAGTGTTTTGTGAATTAGAACGTAATATTCAAGGTTGCAAAGTATTGTTTTATGCATAAGACATATATACATGTATTGTTGGACATTTATATTTTTCTAATTAATTTTGCTGCAATGAATAATATGATGAACATAATTACAGTTTATTACTTGCATGGACCTCAGAAAATTTCATTAGGATGAATTTCTAAAGATAGAATTACAAGGTCAAAAGCCATCACATTATAAGAAATTTGGCCTACCATGCCAATTGACCTCTGGGAAACTTCTAAATTTTATTACCCTAAGCAAGACATGATTTTAATGGACAATGTATTTCTTTTGACTAAGCATGATAATAATCACTTTTAGAGAAAATAAGGATAAAGTAAAACTCATGCAGTATGAGTCTAAACTGTTTTTACGATTACCCTTCTCCATCTAAAAGTCCTCCTACTAATTCTCTTTTCTTTTAAAAACTATGAAAGGGATGCGACATCTTCTGTTGTTATTGATGATGATATCATTCATAACATAAGGAAATCTATATATCCATACCTCCATGTATAACGGGAGAGGGTTTTATCCTTCAAAGACTGTATGCTTTGTTTTCAGCTTTGGTGAATCTTTCCTTCTTGATACAGACTTCATATGTACATAATGTATATACACACATATGGATGTATATGTATGTGTATATATGTGCATGTATGTATGTATATATACTCACACACACCATGTTTAGGCCATATGTAAATAGATTTCAGTTGGAAGGAATGTCAGGATACTCTGTTACATGTTTTTAGAGGCAATAGAAAGTCACGTTCAGCACATTAGCACATATCTGCAAAGGGAGTTAGAATACACAGATATAGTCTTGGAGGTTGCATGGCAGAAGCACCATTTGGATCAGTATTACTATGTGTTGAGATCAGAATAAAAATGCCTACCAGGATGTATCTGAACTCTGTGTTTCTTATTACACCTGTGTACAAACCAGATAACTCTATAGGTCAGATGAAGCATCTTTTATTTAAATCTCTAACCTGTGAGTTATCTCAACCATGCAAATTAAATCAGCATTCTGTTTTAAGGTCTCCTAAAGAAGGGTTTTCTAGACTTTTTCTCAGGAGTTCATTAGAAAGTTTTCCCCTATAATTAATCTAAATTCACTGTCCCTTGGGATTGCTTAAGTATCTTTTCAGTGTATTTTCTTCCTGCTTTTCAAATAATCCATTCTCTCCTCATAGGGTTAGCCTTCATTTAAAGTATTCCATTTACAAAATCTATCTTAAAATGCACAAATCTGAATAGATTTTTTTTCCTTTCTACAAAGAAAAATATGAGTTAAAGTATTATCTTTTGTTTCTTTATGACCAAAGTTTTTTAAACACCTCTTCTAAATGAAATTTCACTTAT
The DNA here is from genome assembly GCF_005190385.1 of Monodon monoceros. Taxonomy (NCBI): domain Eukaryota; kingdom Metazoa; phylum Chordata; class Mammalia; order Artiodactyla; family Monodontidae; genus Monodon; species Monodon monoceros. Next base: position 104,628,950 of record NW_021703778.1, read on the forward strand.
TAATCCTTATTTTCAATTTCCTCTACAAATCTAAGTAGTCACTTAAGTTTGAATAATTTACTTAACTCTTTCAATTGTAATCCAAAAACTATGGATATGAAATATGCTTCCCTTGGTGAATGTAAAAATAAATATATCAAGGAATATTTTATATGCAGAACAGAAATAATAAATTATGATAAAACATGCCATACTGGATTAAAACAATATAGGAGCACATGAGTCAGACTGTATACAAGAGAAATGCATCACTTAGATATTTATTTAAAATTAAGATATATTTACTTTAATATTTGTATTCTTACGTCTTGTTCTGTAATAAAGAGGTTGAATAAAACATATTTGCCATTAACAAACCATTGTGATGAGTCATTTGGAGCCTAAAATGACACATTTAACTTAGTCTCCTTATGGAGATCTAAAATAGTTTTAGGCACTGTTAATATCTCTGCATTAGAAAACTGTTTACTTTCAAATGATTCGTCTGGGCATAAAAACTCACAAAAAATGAGAAACTTTTGAAAAGTGTTAGAAGTTTTCTAATATTACTTTCCCAGAAAGCTACAGATATTTAACAATATTTAATAATAAAGAATGATTGGATATTACCATTGCTTAAAAATATTATTTTGGTATTAAGGGTTCATTTGCTTCAAACGAAGAAACAAAACAGATACAACTTTTGATGATTTAAGGGCTAGTTATTAGTATCCATTCTCTTTCTATCATAATTTATAATTTATTAGAAGAGGAAACAGGAAAATTTTTTAAATCTTTCAAAATTAATGTTTTCCTTTTTTGTCATTCTTGATGTAGTAATTGATGCAATTAAAACTCTATAAAAGTGAAAGATTAGGATTTAATTTTTGTGGTCATTTTTCCTGCTTTCACTTTTTCTCATTACCACAGATGATTAAGAGTTAATCATATAAAATATCTCTCCCTTAAGATACTCACATAAAAAAGTGACATAATCTCTAAATTGTCACCTTCTATGGACTACTTGTACTCTATACCACTCTGTGATGACACCTGAGGTCATCTGTTTCTATTTTCATTCTTTCTGACTAAATCTTCCCTTAGTATATAATATGCACAGTAACTTTCCATAGGCAAAACTAGTATGTCTAGTGAATGTGTCTTTTGAAAAATGTCAGAACTTTGACGGGGTGGAAAATGTTTAATGCTTTTTCCTATGCTGTCAAAATGTTGACATTTGACAGCGTGGGAAAATGTTTAACATTATTCCTGGAAGACTTTGTAATTCTTGTCTATGAAAACTCTTCATTTCTTTTCCTATAGCCCCACTTTTACCCCATAAAATTTTAACCCTCAAGTAACAGCCTTTAGCAAATATTGCTATGTGCCACTTATTGTGCAATGCCATAGTTATAGCCAACCTATGTTGTAATAGGATAATATGATGCAAAAATTCATCTAATGTCATTTTTCTACATGGCAGTGGATAAAATCATGCTATAAGTATTGATGACGCAAAACTATGGAATTGTCATTTTGCAATTGTACAGTACCACCATTTCCATCACTATTTTTGTGCAGAGACTAAGAGGAATGCTCAAAAGCAAAGTTGCCCCAAGGAAAAATAGTTAGAATATTATAGCAACTTGTCTTAGAATATAAAGATGAATGTGTGTGGCTAGAGAGATTGGTGAAGAGAGATATTAGTTGTCACAAGTCATTTGTGAAGTGAGGTAGAATATAAACTGCCCACAATTTTAAAGAAATGGAGGTTTTAACAAACAATCATAAAGTTGTGAACATTTGCAACAAATGGTGATAAAATAGATGATTTATAATATTTGTAATTCTGCGTGGTGTAGCAGTGTACAATGATTTTTTGTTTTTGACGTGGTTTGCTGTGGTTTTGCTCAGTTTCTTGTTCGAATAGTTGACATACGATTAGTCTAAGGTGTTCTATATCTTTAGATTCAGTGTTTCATCTCTGATAGCACCAAAGCATTAACATTTTTATTGAGATATAATTAATTTAACCTTATGTTTTATAATGCAAGAACCACCTTAAAAAACTAAAGATGTTGGGCTTCCCTGGTGGCTCAGTGGTTGAGAATCTGCCTGCTAATGCAGGGGACACGGGTTTGAGCCCTGGTCTGGGAGGATCCCACGTGCTGTGGAGCAACTAGGCCCGTGAGCCACAGCTACTGAGCCTGCGCGTCTGGAGCCTGTGCTCCACAACAAGAGAGGCCGCAATAGTGAGAGTCCCGTGCACCGCGATGAAGAGTGGCCCCCGCTTGCCACAACTAGAGAAAGCTCTCTCACAGAAACGAAGACCCAACACAGCAAAATTGAATTAATAAATTAATAAACTCCTACCCCCAACATCTTCTTTAAAATAAAAAATAAAAAAAAACTAAAGATGTTAATGGAGGATAGAGAGAATAAAGTTCCAGGTCTCAAGCACAGATAAATAGCAGCAAAGAGCAAAGATTGGAAGTGATATATATTTTCACTTCAGATGTAACTGAAATCCTATACCCATTCAATATATAGCCAGGTGCAGATATAAAGATATCTCTAGTATAATCTTTAATTCAAGGACTAAAGAAATAATAAATACATTAACAAGCTCTTGAATGATTTTGTGAACAAGGATGTATTTTAGAATAATTATTGTGACGATGTAATGTTCTTTAGGCTATGGTACTCTACTCATTAATGCCACATTCAATTTCTTGAGATAAGCATGTGGGAGGGGAGTACGTAACTGAGGAAAAACTGAAGATTTTTAGGCTTAATGATAACATACATTCCATTATGTTAAACATAATAATATCCAAGTAACATTGTGAAATAGTGTCGTGGACCTTAGGGCCTGGACCTACTCATAAAAATATTCAAAATGGTGTCAAACCTTCTGCAATTCAAAGACGACATTATGGCTTTGGCATGTACCATGAACCAACATGGATAAAAGATGTTTTTATATCATATATAAGTGGTTTATAAATGGTATGTCTATTGTATATATGTACCCCATCTTTATCCATTCATCTGTCAGTGGACATTTAGGTTGCTTCCATGTCCTGGCGATTATAAGTAGTGCTGCAATGAACATTGTGGTACATGACTCTTTTAGAATTATGGTTTTCTCAAGGTATATGCCCAGTAGTGGGATTGCTGGGTCACATGGTAGTTCTATTTTTTCTTTTTTTTTTTTTAACATCTTTATTGGAGTATAATTGCTTTACAATGCTGTGTTAGTTTCTGCTTTATAACAAAGTGAATCATCTATACATATACATATATCCCCATATGTCTTCCCTCTTGTGACTCCCTGCCACCCTCTTTATCCCACCCCACTAGGTGGTCATGAAGCACGGAGCTGATCTCCCTGTGGTATACAGCTGCTTCCCACTAGCTATCTGTTTAACATTTGGTAATGTATATATGTCCATGCCAGTCTCTCACTTTGTCCCAGCTTACTCTTCCACCTGCCTGTGTCCTCAAGTCCATTCTCTATGTCAGTGTCTTTATTCCTTTCCTGCCCCTAGGTTCTTCATAACCTTTTTTTTTTCAGATTCTCTCTCTCTCTATATATATATATATATGTTAGCATACAGTATTTGTTTTTCTCTTTCTGACTTACTTCACACTGTATGACAGACTCTAAGTCCATCCACCTCACTACAAATAGCTCAATTTCATTTTTTATGGCTGAGTAATATTCCATTATATATATGTGCCACATCTTCTTTATCCATTCATCTGTCAATGGACACTTAGGTTGCTTCCATGTCCTGGCTATTGTAAAGAGAGCTGAAATGAACATTGTGGTACATGACTCTTTTTGAATTATGGTTTTCTCAGGGTATATGCCCAGTAGTGGGATTGCTGGGTCATATGGTAGTTCTATTTTTAGTTTTATGAGGAACCTCCATACTGTTCTCCATAGTGGCTGTATCAATTTACACTCCCACCAGCAGTGCAAGAGGGTTCCCTTTTCTCCACACCCTCTGCAGCATTTATTGTTTATAGATTTTTTTGATGATGGCCATTCTGGCTGCTGTGATTTGATACCTCATTGTCGTTTTGATTTTCATTTCTCTAATGATGTGTGATATTGAGCATTCTTTCATGTGTTTGTTGGCAATCTGTATATCTTCTTTGGACAAATGTCTATTCAGGTCTTCTGCCCATTTTTGGATTGGGTTGTTTGTTTTTTTGGTATTGAGCTGCATGAGCTGCTTGTAAATTTTGGAGATTAATCCTTTGTCAGCTGCTTCATTTGCAAATATTTTCTCCCATTCTGAGGGCTGTCTTTTTGTCTTGTTTATGGTCTCCTTTGCTGCACAAAAGCTTTTAAGTTTCATTAGGTCCCATTTTCTAATTTTTGTTTTTATTTTCATTTCTCTGGGAGGTGGGTCAAAAAGGATCTGACTGTGATATATGTCATAGAGTGTTCTGCCTATGTTTTCCATTAAGCATTTTATAGTGTCTGGCCTTACATTTAGATCTTTAATCCATTTTGAGTTTATTTTTGTGTATGGTGTTAGGGAGTGTTCTAATTTCATTCTTTTACATGTAGCTGTCCAGTTTTCCCAGCACCACTTATTGAAGAAGCTGTGTTTTCTCCATGTATATTCTTGCCTCCTTTATCAAAAATGCATGGGTTTATCTCTGGACTTTCTATCCTGTTCCACTGATCTATATTTCTGTTTTTGTTCCAGTACCATACTGTCTTGATTACTGTAGATTTGTAGTATAGTCTAAAGTCAGGGAGACTGATCCCTCCAGCTCCCTTTCCCTTTCTCAAGATTGCTTTGGCTATTTGGGGTCTTTTGTGTTTCCATACAAATTGTAAGATTTTTTGTTCTATTTCTGTGAAAAATGCCATTGGTAGTTTGATAGGGATTGCATTGGATCTATAAACTGTTTTGGGTAGTATAGTCATTTTCACAATGTTGATTCTTCCAATCCAAGAACATAGTATATCTCCCCATCTGTTTGTATCATCTTTAATTTCTTTCATCAATGTCTAATAGTTTTCTAAATACAGGTCTTTTGTCTCCTTAGGTAGGTTTATTCCTAGGTATTTTATTCTTTTTGTTGCAGTGGTAAATGGGAGTGTTTCCTTAATTTCTCTTTCAGATTCTTCATCATTAGTGTATAGGAATGCAAGAGATTTCTGTGCATCACTTTTGTATCCTGCTACTTTACCAAAGTCATTGATTAGCTCTAGTAGTTTTCTGGTGGCACCTTTAGGATTCTCTATGTATAGTACCATGTCATCTGCAAAGAGTGACAACTTTACTTCTTCTTTTAAAATTTGCATTCCTTTTATTTCTATTTCCTCTCTGATTGCTGTGGCTAAAACTTCCAAAACTACATTGAGTAATAGGGGTGAGAGTTGGCACCCTTGTCTTCTTCTTGATCATAGTGGAAATGGTTTCAGTTTTTCAGCATTGAGAACGATGTTGGCTGTGGGTTTGTCATATATGGCCTTTATTATGTTGAGGTAAATTCCCTCTTTGCCTACTTTCTGGAGGGTTTTTTTTAATCACACATGGGTGTTGAATTTTTTCGAAAGCTTTTTCTGCATCTGTTGAGGTGATCATATGGTTTTTCTCCTTCTGTTTGTTAATATGGTGTATCACATTGATTGATTTGCATATATTGAAAAATCCTTGCATTCCTGGGATAAACCCCACTTGATCATGGTGTATGATCCTTTTAATGTGCTGTTGGATTCTGTTTGCTAGCATTTTGTTGAGGATTTTTGTATGTATTTTCATCAGTAATATTGGCCTGTGGTTTTCTTTCATTATGTCATCTTTGTCTGGTTTTGGTATCAGGGTGATGGTGGCATCGTATAATGAGTTTGGGAGTTTTCCTCCTTCTGCTATATTTTAGAAGGTTTTGAGAAGGATAAGCCTAGGTGTTAGCTCTTCTCTAAATGTTTGATAGAATTCGCATGCAAAGCCATCTGGTCCTGGGCTTTTGTTTGTTGGAAGATTTTTAATCACAGTCTCAATTTAAGTACTTGTTATTGGTCTGTTTATATTTTCTCTTTCTTCCTGGTCCAGTCTCAGAAGGTTGTGCTTTTCTAAGAATTTCTCCATTTCTTCCAGGTTGTCCATTTTATGGGCATAAAGTTGCTTGTAGTAGTCTCTCATGATCCTTTGTATTTTTTCAGAGTCAGTTCTTACTGCTCCTTTTTCATTTCTAATTCTATTGATTTGAGTCTTCTCCCTTTTTTTCTTGATGAGTCTGGCTAATGGCTTATCAATTTTGTTTATCTTCCCGAAGAACCAGCTTTTAATGTTATGGATCTTTGCTGTTGTTTCCTCAATTTCTTTTTCATGTATTTCTGATCTGATCTTTATGATTTCTTTCCTTCTGCTAACTTTGTGTTTTTTTGTTCTTTTTTGTGTAATTGCTTTAGCTGTAAGGTTAGGTTGTTTATTTGAGGTGTTTCTTGTTCCTTGACATAGGATTGTATTGCTATAAAGTTCCCTCTTAGAACTGCTTTTGCTACATCCCATAGGTTTTGGGTCATCGTGTTTTCATTGTCACTTGTTTCTAGGTATTTTTGATTTCCTCTTTGATTACTTCAGTAATCTCTTGGTTATTAAGTAGTTTATTGTTTAACCTCCATGTGTTTGTATATTTTACAGATATTTTCCTGTTATTGATATGTACTCTAATAGCATTGTTGTCATAAAGGATACTTGATACGATTTCAATTTTCGTAAATTTACCAAGGCTTGATTTGTGACCCAAGATATGATCTATCCTGGAGAGTGTTCCATGAGCACTAGAGAAGAAGGTTTATTCTGTTGTTTTTGGATGGAATGTCCTATAAATATCAATTACGTCCATGTTGTTTAATATATCATTTAAAGCTTGTGTTTCCTTATTTATTTGCATTTTGGATGATCTGTCCATTGGTGAAAGTAGGGTGTTAAAGTCCCCTATTATGATTGTGTTACTGTCAGTTTCCCCTTTATGGCTGTTAGCATGTGCCTTAAGTATTGAGGTGCTCCTATGTTGGGTGCATAAATATTTACAATTGTTATATCTTCTTCTTTGATTGATCCCTCGATCATTGTGTAGTGTCCCTCTTTGTCTCTTATAATAGTATTTATTTTAAAGTCTATTTTGTCTGATATGAGAATTGCTACTCCAGCTTTCTTTTGTTTTCCATTTGCATGGAATATCTTTTTCCATCCCCTCACTTTCCGTCTGTATGTGTCCCTAGATCTAGAATGGGTCTCTTGTAGACAGCATATATATGGGTCTTGTTTTTGTATCAATTCAGCCAGTCTGTGTCTTTTGGTTGGAGCATTTAATCCATTTACATTTAAGGTAATTATCAATATGTATGTTCCTATTACCATTTTCTTACTTGTTTTGGGTTTGTTATTGTAGGTCTTTCCCTTCTCTTGTGTTTGCTGCATAGAGAAGTTCCTTTAACATTTGTTGTAAAGCTGGTTTGGTGATACTTATTTCTCTTAGCTTTTGCTTGTCTGTAAAGGTTTTAATTTCTCTGTCAAATATGAATGAGATCCTTGCTGGATAGGCTAATCTTGGTTGTAGTGTTTTCCCTTTCATCACTTTAAATATGTCCTGCCACTCCCTTCTGTTTTGCAGAGTTTCTGCTGAAATACCAGCTCTTAACCTTATGGGTATTCCCTTGTGTGTTATTTGTTGTTTTTCCCTTGCTGCTTTTAATATTTTTTCCTTGTATTTAATTTTTGATAGTTTGGTAATATGTGTCTTGGCGTGTTGCTCCTTGGATTTATCCTGTATGGGACTCTCTCTGCTTCCTGGACTTGATTAACTATTTCCTTTCTCATATTAGGGAAGTTTTCAACTATAATCTCTTCAAATATTTTCTCAGTCCCTTTCTTTTTCTCTTCTTCTTCTTCCCCTATAATTCGAATGTTGTGTGTTTAATGTTGTCCCAGAGGTCTGTGAGACTGTCCTCAATTCTTTTCATTTTTTTTTCCTTATTCTGCTCTGCAGTAGTTAATTCCACCCTTTTATCATCCAGGTCACTTATCCATTCTTGCGCCTCAGTTATTCTGCTACTGATTCCTTCTAGAGAATTTTAAATTTCATTTATTATGTTGTTCATCATTGTTTGTTTTCTGTTTAGTTCTTCTAGGTCCTTGTTAAACATTTCTTGTATTTTCTCTATTATATTTCCAAGATTTCGGATATCTTTACTATCATTATTCTGAATTCTTTTTCAGGTAGACTGCCTATTTCCTCTTCATTTGTTAGGTCTGGTGGGTTTTTATCTTGCTCCTTCATCTGCTGTGTGATTATCTGTCTTCTCATTTTGCTTAACTTACTGTGTTTGGGGTCTCCTTTTCGCAGGCTGCAGGTTCGTAGTTCACGTTGTTTTTGATGTCTGTCCCCAGTGGCTAAGGTTGGTTCAGTGGGTTGTGCAGGCTTCCTGGTGGAGGGGACTAGTGCCTGTGTTCTGGTGGATGAGGCTGAATCGCATCTTTCTGGTGGGCAAGACTGTATCTGGTGGTGTGTTTTGAGGTGTCTGTGACCTTATTATGATTTTAGGCAGCCTCTCTGCTAATGGGTGGGGTTGTGTTCCTGTCTTGCTAGTTGTTTGGCACTGGGTGTCCAGCACTGTAGCTTGCTGGTCGTTCAGTGCAGCTGGGTATTAGTGTTGAGATGAAGATCACTGGGAGAGCTTTTGCCATTTGATATTACGTTGAGCTGGGTGGTTCCTGGTGGACTAATGTCCTGAACTCTGCTCTCCCACCTCAGAGGCACAGGCCTGACACTCTGGCAGAGCACCAAGTCTCTGTCAGCCACACAACTCAGAAAAAAAGGGAGAAAAAAAGAAGGAAAGAAGGAAGGAGGGAAGCAAGGAAGGAAGGAAGCAAGAAAGAAAGAAAGGAAGAAATAAAATAATTAAAATAAACAATAACAAAAAATTAGTAAAAATTAAAAAGTAATTAAAAAAAGGAAAGAAAGAAAGAAGAGAGCAACCAAACCAAAAAAAAAAAAAAATCAACCAATGATAACAAACACTGAGAGCTATACTAAAAAAACAAACCAAAAAAACCCCCCAAACAGATAGAACCCTAGGACAAATGGTAAAAGCAAAGGTATACAGACAAAGTTACACAAAGAACCGTACACATGAACACTCACAAAAAGAGAAAAAGGAAAAAAATATATATATCATTGTTCCCAAAGTGCCCCGTCTCAATTTTGGGATGATTCGTTGTCTATTCAGGTATTGCACAGATACAGGGTACATCAAGTTGATTGTGGACATTTAATCTGCTGCTCCTGAGCCTGCTGGGAGAGATTTCCCTTTCTCTTCTTTGTTTGCACAGCTCCTGGGGTTCAGCTTTGGATTTGGCTCCGCCTCTGCGTGTAGGTCACCTGAGGGCTTCTGTTGTTCGCTCAGACAGGATGGAGTTAAAGTATCAGCTGATTAGGGGTCTCTGGCTCGCTCAGACTGGGGGAGGGAGGGGTATGGAGTGCGGGGCAAGCCTGCGGCGGCAGAGGCCGGAATGACATTGCACCAGCCTGAGGTGACCCTGGATGCCGGGACCCTGGCAGTGGCGTGCTGCACAGGCTCCCAGGAGGGGAGGTGTGGATAGTGACCTGTGCTTAAACACAGTCTTCTTGGTGGCTGCAGCAGCAGCCTTAGCATCTCATGCCTGTCTCTGGTGTCAGCTCATATAGCCGCGGCTCGCGCCCATCTCTGGAGCTCGTTTAGGTGGCGCTCTGAATCCCCTCTCCTCCTGCACCCTGAAACAATGGTCTCTTGCCTCTTAGGCAGGTCCAGACTTTTTCCCAGACTCCTTCCCGGCTAGCTGTGGTGCACTAGCCCCCTTCAGCCTGTGCTCACTCCGCCAACCCCAGTCCTCTCCCTGGGATCTGACCTCTGAAGCCCGAGCCTCAGCTCCCAGCCCCCACCTGCCCCGGTGGATGAGCAGACAAGCCTCTTGGGCTGGTGAGAGCTGGTCGGCACCAATCCTCTGTGCGGGTATCTCTCCACTTTGCCCTCCGCACACCTGTTGCTGTGCTCTCCTCTGTGGCTCCGAAGATTCCCCCCTCCCACTCCCGGTCTGCACCAGTGAAGAGGCTTCTAGTGTGTGGAAACTTTTCCTCCTTCACAGCTCCCTCCCCAAGGTGCAGATCCTGTCCCTATTCTTTTGTCTCTGTTTATTCTTTTTTCTTTTGCCCTACCCAAGTACGTGGGGAGTTTCTTGCCTTTTGAGAAATCTGAGGTCTACTGCCAGTGTTCAGTGGTTGTTCTGTAGGAGTTGTTCCACGTGTAGATGTATTTCTGGTGTATCTGTGGGGAGGAAGATGATCTCCATGTCTTGCTCTTCTGCCATCTTGAAGATCTCTCTTATTTTTACTTTTTTAAGGAATGTCCATACTGTTCTCCATAGTGGCTGTATCAATTTACATTCCCACCAACAGTGCAAGAGGGTTCCCTTTTCTCCACACTCTCTCCAGCATTTATTGATTGTAGATTTTTTGATGATGACCATTCTGACCAGTGTGCAGTGACACCTCATTGTAGTTTTGATCGTCCAAGAGGGAGGAGATATATGTATACGTATAGCTGATTCACTTCTTTGTACAGCAGAAACTAACACAACATTGTAAAGCAACTGTACTCAAATAAAAAAAATAATAAAATAGTGTGTCTAGATTTGATAGTTTAGTTTTGTTTTTTTTTTTTTTTTGGTGGGGTTGGTTTGCGGGCCTCTCACTGTTGTGGCCTCTCCCGTTGCGGAGCACAGGCTCCGGACGCGCAGGCTCAGCAGCCATGGCTCACGGGCCTAGCCGCTCCGCGGCATGTGGAATCTTACCGGGCCGGGGCACGAACCCGTGTCCCCTGCATCGGCAGGTGGACTCTCAACCACTGTGCCACCAGGGAAGCCCAGTTTAGTATTTTTCAATCAGTATTTTCAGAGTGGTCAGGACAATTGATGTGGGATTTATTTTTAAAACCTACCACTATTACAGTAAATACAAATCAAGATGTTATTATATTTTTTAATCAATTATTTTACCTCAAGCATAATAGATCCCAGACTCAAAGAGGACTTGATAACAAAGCTTGTAGATAATTACTTTCACATTTGCTGAGATAATCATTTCTATTATATGGTTATAGAGAGCTTTAGAAGGTCTGCAGAAGTATTCCAAGAACTGTTGCAGGGTCCTGTCAAGATTAGGTGTGGATCTGGCCATCGGCAGCAGTTAAATTCTAGCTATTTAATAAGAAGAGAAGAAATATATAAAACTATTTAAATGTGTTCTGTAAAAAATATGGGTGAAAGATACCAGTGTAAGGCACTTTAGCTAATAAAAGAAAAAATAATTGAAGATCACATTATTCTAAATAAAGCAATAGACAATTAGAATACAAAGACCAGACCATCCCTCAGGTCTACTTAGTGTAGTAGAAAAGAAGACATAAAAAGCTATAGCTGATGAATTTGATTAAGTGGATGTTTTGAAATTAGATAACGAGTTTTGGAAGACCCGAAGTAATTAATTTTGCCTTGGAAGAAAGGTGAGGAAACAGCGCTAATTTGGTATTTAAAGGGTAAAAAGCATTTCAGGTAACATTTGAAACCAAGAAAACAGAAAACATTTGAACCAAGCGAACAAAGGCAAATTATCTTACTTATCATTAATTATTGATATATTAATAATGATAGCATATTTAAATTATAATTACTTTATGACTATTAACACTGTTATTAAGAATAATTATTATGTCTAATATTTGTGGAACATTTAATATGTACTAGTACTGGGCTACACATTACCTCATCTAATCCTCATCCAAGCTTGTTTGATATATAATTATACCAGGAACTATAATTATTCTCATTTTAAAGTTGAAAAAAATTGAAATGCAAAGAAGTTACATAATTTTCCCAATGTCACATGGTGGTAAGAGATAGAGCCGAGATAGATATGCATACTGTCAGTTTATAGCTTCTGTAATCTCAGTGTACCATAACAACAGAATAGCAGTCAGAAATAACATGATGCATCAACATGTTGATGAAATATTTATCAGTCATTTCCTATGTTCTAGCATTGAGCTAGGCATTGCTAACAGAAATGAAATACCTGTTCTTAAAAAGTATGCATTCAACCTGGGCATATATACACAGGTAATTATGATAGGATAAGTAATAATAGCTAACATTTATACAGCTTTTAATATTCAAAGTGCTTTACATATGTTAGTTTATCCAATGCCCATAATAATTCTGTGTCTAAAGAACTATTATAAGCCTAATTTTTCATTTAAGGAAATTGAGACCAATGGCATGAAGTGACCTAAGACTACCCAACTGGTAAATAATGGAACCTTGCTATAACCCCAGCAGACTAGATGCAAAGTCAATGCTGTAACACGATATATTGGTTATATTACAGTATGCTCAGGTCAGAAAAAAATGTATGTTTAAATGTGACTTAAAATCATGGAATTGGTTTCAGCTTGGAGAAGAAAACTGGAAAAAAGTTTACTCGTAGCCTATAATAATAATAATGCCAGATGAAACCTTGTTCACAATTTTCTTGAACCCATCACAGAGCTCTGGGATCACAGGATAATGACCTCGCCCAAAACCTAAGGAAATGCAAGCTCTCTCAGGGAGATGTAAGACGTGAGCTCTGGCTTACCTGGGTAAGATGCAGCCACACATTGGTAAGAAGAGTTCAGTTAGGGCGATTAGCAAATCAGTGGAGGATAGCCAAGTGTATAATGGCAAGGGGAGGAGAAGTTCCTGGTGATGGCAAATATGAGAAAGTCTTCACTCTCTGAATCCTACCAGGAGCTCACAAATAACAATTATAATACATATGAATGAACGAACACAACATGTATATAGGTAGGTAGGGTAGGTAGGTAGATGGGGATGGTTGGATGCGGGGGTAGATGGATGATAGGAAAATACTGAGAAAGTTTCTCTCCTGCAACAGAATTGGGTGAGGGGAACAGCTGCTGGGGAAAGAATGGGAAAAGTATTAGGAAACTCCACTCGGAAAACTTCCCCACTAACAAACTTATGGAACAAAATCCTTCCTATGTGGGAGTAAGGGCAACAAACATTATTGTTTCTAGGACACTTATGAAAACCCACTGCAACTGTCAAAAGGGAACAGGAAGTGAAAATTTCTCTCTGGTTCTGGGCTCAGAACTATGCCAGGGGAATGGTAGCAACACTAAGAATACCAGTTCCCTAAACTGTGAGATCTGGTTCCTACTTAAAACAGAGACAATAAAAATAAGAGGTAACACACTTCCCACACACATCCTCATCTTTAAGCTAAAAGCCACCTGGTACCAAATACCATTCAAGACACTTCTCTGATATGTAGCGTAAAGGAGAGGACTAAAGCTGAGGGTAGAGCAGACATTGTAAGAGAAAGTAAAACACTGAAGCAAACCAGCCCCTACTTGAAAGGACCGGGACACAGGGGCTTGTATACAGTTTCAGGCCTAGCAGAAGAAATGGCATGCCTACTTCCAGTTATAAAGGTTATTTGCTTAAGTATCCACTATCTTACACAAGATCTCCATCTTTCTTTCTTTCTTTCTTTCTTTCTTTCTTTCTTTCTTTCTTTCTTCTTTCTGGGGTGACAGTAATGCTCTATATCTTGATAGGGTTGGAATACACAGATATGTATTTGTCAAGATGGAAAATTTTTATTATATTTCATCTTATATAAAAAGCAAAAAGTAAATATTGGACTTGAGTTGTTAGGTGAAAATTGGTTGATGCCTACAATTTAATTTTTTTTTCTTTTATTTTTCATTGAGGTATAATTGACGTATAATATTAGTTTCAGATGTAGAACATAATGAATTGGTTTTGTATGTATTGAAATGACTACCACGATAAGTTTAGTTTACCCTCATCACCACACATAGTTACACATTTTTTTTCAGTTTAGCTGTTTCTTAAAAATTAAACATATACTACCATATTACCAGGAATTCCACAGCGAGGTATTTACACAAGTGAAATCAAAATTTGTGTTCACACAAAAAGTTGTACACATATGTGTGGCAGCTTTATTCATCACTGCCACTGTGTAGAAACAGCCCAGATGCCCTTCCTCAGGTAAATAGATAAACAAACCATGTTATATCCATGGAAAGGAATACTATTCAGCAGTAAATTAAAGAACAGATTCTTCTTTAATATAAAAACATGGATGCATTTTGCTAAATGAAATGACTCACTTGCAAAAAGAGTACATGTTGTATGATTCCACTTATATGACATTCTAGAAAAGCAATAGTGTAAGGATAGAGAATAGATTAGTGATTGCTGAGATCTGGAGTGAGAGAGGGCTTGATTACGAAGAGTTAGCATGGGGGAAATTCTGGAGTGATGGAACTGTTCTGTATGTTACTGTGATGGTAGAAACATGACTCTGACATTTGTCAAATCCCTCAGAACCGAACACTAAGCTTTACAGTATGCAAAATTATTTAAAAAATCAACAAGGATGTCAGAGGAAATCCAAGAGGGAATGTACGCTGTGACAAATGAATCTGCTTGTAATATAAATTAATAATAAAGCCACACTGAAGAAGGTTTAGGGGAGAATAGAACTTTGGAAAACAGTTGTTTTGTGTTGATTTTTTAAGGCTAAAGAGAAAAAGAACTGTAAACAAACATTATGTTGGTCCCCCCCACCCTCCAGCCACGCACATGTTTGTATGTTTATGTGTAAGCAATTCTGAAAACACTTGAATAACAACTAAATGGGGATAATGTACTGAGGGTTTAGGAGTGTGGGTTTTGCTGGGTTTTGTTTGGTTTTTGTTCTAAAGTGGTGGGTCATGTGCTTGTTTAGAGAACCAGTAGAGAAGAGGCCTAAGATAAGAAAAGAAAGGGGCTGAGTGCTAGTGTAATCCTGGAGGGGATAAAGGGAGAGAAGCAAGGAGGTGAGTTAGCGACTTGGCCGTGAACGAAAAAGTAAAGGCTCATATTCTCAAGCTGTGACAGAATGAAATTAAGAGAGCGGAATGCAAAAAGCTTTAAGAGGCAGAAATCAGGAAGCTCATGCCTGTTGACCACAATTCATTCAGTAAAATAGAAGAAAACATATCTCTAAAAATGAAGAGACTGATGACCTGTCCAACATGGCACAATCGTTATTGAAAAGACATATCCCATGAGGTAAGACTAATATAGTCTTCTATTGAAGGTTCTGGGAATGCCAGTGAATTTCATTTGAATATCCATGAAAGTATCTGCCCACTATAGCAAAAACAAAGACTTTTTTATTGTTTAAGATTTGATCTATTCAGTGACTTTGCCTTGCTTGACATTTTTAATGCAAGTGTTTAAACCACTTTTTTTTTTAAACTCTTTTTTTTTTTTTGCTGTACGCGGGCCTCTCACTGCTGTGGTCTCTCCCGTTGCGGAGCACAGGCTCCGGACGCGTAGGCTCAGCGGCCATGGCTCACGGACCCAGCCGCTCCGCGGCATGCGGGATCCTCCCGGACCGGGGCATGAACCCGTGTCCCCTGCATTGGCAGGCGGACTCTCAACCACCGCGCCACCAGGGAACCCCTAAACCACTTTTAATGCTGAAAACAAAGAAGTAGCACTGGAAACGTTCATGCCTGCCATATTTTGGAGAGTATTAAATAAAACATAACACCAGAGAAGTTTCAAGTATTCTTGAGATCAAAATGTTTTTCTGAAATAATACATATTTTGATCCTGAATATTCTGTGTTTCCAAATGATGAGCTTCTTAAAGAGGGTATAGAGGATGCATTAGTTCAAGAAAAGGAAGTTTAGTGTGCAAATGCTGAGCATCTAAATTTATCCAAGACCCCCAAAACTATTCATTTCAAAGTGGAAAGAGATAGTGTAACCTGATACATACAAATCAGATATTGAAATGACCAACTCCAGATTTGGAAAGAGATCATATCCTCTTAATAACAGCAACAGAAATCTCACAGTAGCAATCTAAAGATGTTGGCCACCAATGAAGTGCAAAACACTAATAGAGTCCCAGTACAATTCCATCCTCTTCCCTTCATTAGCTAATTAATAACCAGCTGATATGCCTATCATGGAAGCATTTACCAAACCAATTTCACTGGCATTCTCTGTGGACCACAGGGTTAAATAGTGTGGAACTATGGTAGGGGTGAGTTCTACTGTACAATTTACTCAAGATTATGTGAAACCACAGTCTAATTCAAAGAGCTTTTCGATTTTCTTTTATTTTCTGGTTAACGTTAAGCCTACTTTACTTCAAAATATTTTATTAAATCCAATAACCAGAGAGTTTCAGTGTAATCTACTTAGATTATATTCCAATTTCATATAACAATATAAAATGCAGTTCTAATACTTATCAATTACACATCAGTTGCTAAATTAAATATTCTTAAGAAATGCTGATTCATTTTCATGAGTCTAAATCTCTCTACATACAATTCAGTTAAATTGTCTATTAAAAAAATACCACCTTTTTTGTCACAAAACCAAAACTTAATATAGCTCAGTCCACCTTTCTAAAACTGTCTAATTTTTTAAGTGCTGTATTCTTGAATATACATGTTTAAATGAACATCCTTAAGGATATAAAATAGATTGCACAGTGACAATTAGCGGTTTGAATTTGTTAATATAACATAATTTAAATACAGCATCTTGGGATTCCCTGGTGGCACAGTGGTTAAGAATCCACCTGCCAATACAGGGGACATGGTTTCGAGCCCTGGTCCAGGAAGATCCCACATGCCACGGAGCAACTAAGCCTGTGTGCCACAGCTACTGATCCTGTGCTCTAGAGCCCAAGAGCCACAACTACTGAGCCCACGTGCCACAACTACTGAAGCTGGCGTGCCTAGAACCCATGCTCCACAACAAAAGAAGCCACTGTAATGAGAAGCCCTCACACCACAATGGAGAGTAACCCCCACTTGCTGCAACTGGAGAAAGCCCTTGCGCAGCCAAAATTAAAAAATAAAATAAACACAGCATCTAAGTGATATTTTGCTCAATTAATTATAAAGGACAGTAGCTCAATTTTTAAAATACATGCTCTTATATTTAAGCACTAACAGAGATAAAGCAATTTATTGCCTCTATTTCCTTTCATAAATGCAAATATTGTTCTAATCTATTTTCTAAATAATTTTCAATACACACGTGTTTGTTTCGTAGATGCTAGGTGTTACTTTTTTTCAATTTCTGTGAAAGTCAAGTATAAGCAGGTCATGCCATCATTCATCCATTTTCCATCCACCAATCTTTTGTCTCCCTAAAATGGAGTCCAATTTCTGAATTTCCGATGGTTTGGAGTGAATTCCTGTCATCTATCTCCCTATGCTGTACTCTGCCTGCAGGCACGTATACTGCAACATCTACAGGTTACATGATGTCTAGCCATGTCC
Organism: Monodon monoceros; assembly: GCF_005190385.1. NCBI lineage: Eukaryota > Metazoa > Chordata > Mammalia > Artiodactyla > Monodontidae > Monodon > Monodon monoceros. The sequence goes on from NW_021703778.1 coordinate 104,646,389, forward strand.
TAGAGAATCTGGCTAGTCCCAGAAGCTCCCACTGATCTGGTACCCTGCACTACCAACCGAATCCACAACTGGCAAGTCTTCTTATTCTGTTACTGAGTCCAAGCTTGTACTACTTGCTGAATGACAGGCCAGTCAATTGAGAGATGAGGTGTTGGGGCAAGGAATAGTGACTTTATTTAGAAAGCTAGCAGACTGAGAAGATGGTGGACTTGTTTCCCAAAGAACCATCTTGCCCAGGTTTTGATGCTAGTTTCTTTTATAGAGCAAAGAGAGGGAGGTGAGGAGGTAAAGTAAAAAGAGGCGATAAATTGTTGCAAACATTTCCTGGTTCCAGCCAGACTGTGAGGGGATGTATTAATTTCTTCCTTCCTGCAGCCATTCACAGGTGGGCCTAGTCAGAATGTTTCCTGTGACCTTAAACAAAGGTATTTAGCTTAATCTCAGGCATGGGAGGCAGGGTTCCTGGAGATGGGCCATTATGTACACTTTAAGCTGTAGGCAACATCCCTTTAGTGATTACCTTGTAGCAAAAGCAAAAGAGTACTACAAAGGTTAAAGTAAAAGAAACAGATCCAATATGGAGTCAGACTTATTCTTCCCTATTACAGTTCTACTTAGCTTAAATAGTGCGGGAATTCTGTAATTATTAAAATGAAACTAAATTCTCATGAATTATAAAACTGCATTAGGATCTTAACACTCATAACGGATGATAAAAAATAACTACACAAGGCAGTGACGCTTTTGGTTACAGGGCCACTATGGTAGAATTAAGACAAGGGAGGGAAGCATAGGAATTTATAAACTATTATCTAAAGCAGAGTGTTTGAGAATTATTGTAGATGGTATTTTAAAAAGTACCAGCATGAGCATGGCTTGTCATTATTTAGAAAAACTAAAACCAAAATTTACTTGAATGAGCAGTTGTCAAGATTTTCCATCAAATAGCAAAAGGTGATAATTATTACTGATGCAGAAAAAAAAAGATGAAAATTTCAAGGCTTTTAGGTAGCTGTGATTATTTTATCATATTATTGTAGGGCATAGCTCCTAAAGTTTTGCAGCAATTGTCAAATTGGGAAGTGCAAAAAAAAAAAAAATTACTGGCTTACATATATGTTGCTCCCAATGCAAAGTCTTGTGTTAGAGCAGTCTGTTTGAAGTACTCTATCTCTTATGCAGAAAATGAGTGTCTCTGCTCTAAAGGTTGATATGGAGATTTTGTTTCTATGGAACTGAAATTCGAGGGTGTTACATATGGTAAATAGGACATATATTTCCAAGTCTGATTCATGTGATCAGAATTAACTGAATATGTGTTGACTCCGTGGCAGAAATAAGTGAACTCATGCCCAATTACAATTGCAATTATGTAGAATCTCTATGAATAAGATCAGGATGTAAACTTATAGGGCAAAATTTTATGTAAATAACAAGTTTAGATGTTTAGACATTAAGCCCTATCAGCTGTAAAAGCCAAGCTTGTGATGGTTATTGCAGTGCTTTTAGCTCCTTTTGAGAAGGTAACACTAGCATCTTGCTTCACACTGTACCTCTAACGCATGTGAAGATCAAGAGCATAAATATCCATTTCACTGATTTAATTAATAGCTATTGTTATTATTTTCTCTACATCTAAGATGCCATAGACAATGGAAATTTTCAGGGTGCAAAGGGTATATCAAAATTTCGTATCTTTACTTTTTTGTATTTATTTTTAGTACTTGGGAAAAGTAGTTTAATATGGACTGTGTGCGATATGGCTCTAGTCTATGAGGGGAAAAAAGTTATAAAAGCAATATTTGGAAAAAGAATAGAAAAAATTGGAAACGTATTTTGATGTAAAACGTATTTTGAATAGTAAATAGTAAAAGCAGAATCATCAGGAACTCCAGATGTTCTATAGCTATATAGATCTGAAATAATGGACTCGACAAAAAGTGCTAATCTTAAACAGTCTGTTAATGTAAATTAAAAGTATAGACTCTTGTGCCTAATGCTGAACTAGTTATGTATGAACATGTATACAATTAAGTCAGTTTATTAGACTGATTTCTTTCTCATCTCACGATAGGAAACAATGGCGTTTTGACACATCAAGCCTCTTCAGGATGGCAAGCTGATGCTAGGGCCTATGCTCACAGGAGATTTTTCCCTGATCAGTGTAATCTTTGCATTTAATGGATTTCTCTTTATAATAACTGCCCTGTCTCATGGCATGAATAGGGTTTCCACTATTTTATAGTTCTCCACCAAGACCTTTTTTAACCTGCCTTACTGCAAAAGTACTCATCTTGAGGAATCAGAATGGAAAAAAAAGACACCTTAAAACTTATTTTGGAGGTTATAATGTTGGCGGAGACACTGATGTAACATCTCTTACTGTTCCTTTCTTTGTAACTGGACAAATGTCATTGATTTGCACTCTGCAGATAGGAAAAGAAAGTTCTGGATTACTACTGTCATTTAAAACAAATACATTCCATGGGCCATTAAGAAATTAAGAAATGCTGCATTTTATTTCCTTGCTGTGTTTAAGAGAGGTATATGATAGATCCATTAAGGAAAGATTATCATAATAATCATAACCATAATCATAAGGGACCATCTTTGAAAAGTGATTTACTATTGACCAAGATTTTATCTACATACTTGCATTTGTTTTTACAGGCAGGTGGCTATAGTATTGGCCAGAAAGCCAAGGGTCTTCTCTGGGAGTTGAATTTTACCGTATATAAATGCATAAGTAGTGCATTTGTGTCTCAGAATGATTTGGTAAAAGGGCATTTTTTTCATCTCTCACAATATTAATTTGATCCTTTTAATATTTTCTTTTTTGTGCTTTATTTAGTTTTCCTACAATTGACTTTGAGAGCATTTATTGAATTATTAATATTATTATCTCTGTGTCAGTTTGTCTAGTATCTAGAGGATTGTATTGAATTAAATTGAAATAGTAGCACTTTCTTCCAGGGTAAGATTTTGGATATTTTAACGAGGAAAGCTTTCCTGTCAGTATCTTTTCAGAGGAGAAGGACTCCACTGGTAAATTTCGTGAGTGTTTAAGGGAGATACTCAGTTGCCTAAATCAGCTGAGAAAATACTTTCTAAAATGAAGTATTTTGTGTTGGCAGGGACTTGCTAAATAAATAAGAAGAATGATTTTTTTTTCCTTCAGATAACCACATGATGTGAGCAAGGGACCTCTTATAAACTATGTCAGTAGAGAAAGAGCCTAATACTTTGAAATAGTCTTCGGCCAGTGAAGCATTCCTGCAACACAGGCATCCTTCTGAGAATCATAAAGTATTCCTTTCAAGTGTGTTAATAAGGTCAGCTGGCACTTATAATATGCTCAGTCAAATCATTCTTTTCAACATTCTTTGCCAACTCCGGAATTTCATTTTCATTTAATTCTACAGATTTAATCACATCAGCTTTAAATTTTAACCCTTCCTCAAAGAAAGATGTTTTTAAAATGACATTTTTAAGTAAAATTGCTCAGATTTATCCTGAGATATATGCCAGTGGTGATGCTGAGTCATTATATATTTATGCACACACACACGTTAATATTTGTGAAAATATAAAACAAGATCATATTGATAAGAGTAATGAATACATTTTAGCCATATTTTATATGGTCACCCACCAGTTGGTGCATTATCTAGCCAGATTCACAGGGCTTTTAACAGAAGTGAAAAAATGTTTCCCTAAATTATGAGCCTGCCCCCCAGGAAGTAAGATGAATCTCCGTGTACACAATAATGGTTCAGCAAATGCAATATGTGTGCACTGTGTTGCTGGGAGGCCACATTTTCCAAAGTATGCCTTAATCACATTGAGCGCTATTTCAAAGTTAATAATAACAACAACAGCTAGTGTATAACCTCTAAGTAACCCAGTATTATGCTAAAAAAATTATGAAGGTAGGCATTTAGAAAATGTATTCTAAAGCAAGATCCTGGGTGCTTATGTAAAACTGCTTGGAATTTGCTTTATTGTAATGCATTAGCTTTTAAAGCCCTCCTGTTAGATTAATGACCTCTTCATTAGTATAAAAACTACTTGTATCCGGTTTAATTCTTATTGCCCTAGACTCAGATCATTATATTTTACTTAAGATTATTCTATACAAAAATATGCTTTCAGAGACTGAAAAACCATGAACAAGACAAGGATGCCTACTTTCACCACTTCTATTCAACATAGTACTAGAAGCCCTAATCCTTTTTCTAGGCAAGAAACAGGAGTAAAAGTTAACCAAATAGAAAAGGAAGAGGTAAAATTATCTCTGTTAGCAAAAGACATGATTTTATATGTGGAATACCCAAAAGATTCCACAAAAAAACTGTTAGAACTAATAAATTAATTCAGCATAGTTGCAGAATATAAAATCAAGAAACAAAAATCAGTAGTATTTCTATATGCTAAAAATGAATGATACAACATGGAAATTAAGAAAGCAATTTCATTTACAATAGCATTGAAAAGAATAAAATATTTAGGAATAAAGTTAACCAAGGAAGTGAAAAACTTGCACAATGAAAACTACAAGATGTTACTGAAAGAAATTAAAGAAGATACAAATATATAGAAATGCATCCTGTGTACATAGATTGAAATACTTAATATTGTTAAGATGTCAGTATTACCCAAAGTGATCTACAGATTCAAAATGCAATCTCTATGAAAATTCCAATTGTGATTTTTGCAGAAATAGAAAATCCATCATAAAATTCATATGGAATCTCATAAGGCCCCAAATAACCAAAACAAGTTGAAAAAGAATGAGGTTGGATGTCTCATATTTTTTATTTCAAAATTTATTACAGAACTACTGTAATCAAAACAGTGTGGGCTTCCCTGGTGGCGCAGTGGTTGAGAGTCTGCCTGCCGATGCAGGGTACACGGGTTCGTGCCCTAGTCCAGGAAGATCCCACATGCCGCGGAGTGGCTAGGCCCGTGAGCCATGGCCACTGAGCCTGCGCGTCCGGAGCCTGTGCTCCGCAATGGGAGAGGCCACCACAGTGAGAGGCCCGCGTACCGCAAAAAAAAAAACAAAAAAAAAAAAAAAACACAGTATGGTTCTGGCATAAAGACAGGCATATAGATCAATTAAATAGAGTAGAGAGCTCAGAAATAAGCCCTACCATATATGGTCAAACGATTTTCAACAGGGGTCCCAAGACGTTTCAATGCAGAAAGACAGTCTTTTCAACAAATGGTGTTGGGAAAGCTGGATATTCACATGCAATAGAATAAAGCTGGACCCTTACACCATATACAAAAATTGACTCAAAATAAATAGAAAGTCTAAACATAAGAGATAAAACTATAATAAGTCTAGTTACAATCTGCAGTGATACAAAGATATTACATAATTATTGACTATATTCCCCACACTGTACATTTCATACCCATGACTCATTTATATTGTAACTGGAAGTTTGAACCTTTCAATCTCTCTCACCTATTTCTCTCCTCCCCTATCCCTCTCCTCTCTGGCAACCACCTGTTGTTTTTTTCTCTGGATTTATAACTCTGTTTCTGTTTTGTTATGTTTGTTCATTTGCTCTGTTTTTTAGATTCCATATATAAGTGAAATCATACAGTATTTGTCTTTCTCTGTCTGACTTATCTTACTTAGCATAATACCCCTAGGTCCATCCATGTTGTTGCAAAAGGTAAGATTTCCTTCACTGTTATAGCTGAGTAATATTTCATTGTGTCTGTGTGTATGTATGTGCACATCTTCTTACCATTTATCTATTGATGAACATTTAGGTTGTTTCCATATCTTGGCTATTATTAATAATGCACCAATAAACCTAAGGGTGCATATATCTTTTCTGATTAGTGTTTTTGTTTTCTTTGGCTGAACACATGGGAGTGGAAATGCTGAATCTAGTTCTATTTTTAATATTTTTGACGAATCTCTATACTGTTTTCCAGAGTGGTTACACCAATTTATATTCCCACCAACAGTGCACAGTGGTTCCCTTTTCCCACATCCTCACCTGTTATTTATCATCTTATTGATGATAGCCATTCTGACAGGTGTGAGGTGATATCTCATTGTGGTTTTGATTTGCATTTCCCTGATGATTAGTGACATTTAGCAAATTTTCATGTTCCTGTTGGCCATCTGTATGTCTTTGGAAAAATGTCTATTTGGATCTTCTGACCATTTTTTACATGAGTTGTTCATTTTTTATGTTGAGTTGTATGAGTTCTTTGTATATTTTAGATATTAACTTGTTAGCAGATATATTGTTTACAAACATTGTCTCCCAGTCAGTAGGTGGCCTTTTTGCTTTGTTGATAGTTTCCTTTTTTTTTTTTTGCTGTGCAAAAGCTTTTTAGTTTGATTTCCCATTTGTTGATTTTTGCTTTTATTTCCCTTGCCTGAGGAGACATCCAAAAAAATATTTCTAAGATTGATGTTAAAAATGTTACTGCCTAGTTTTCTTCTAGAAGTTTTATGGTTTCAAGTCAACCATAAACTCTTTTTAATTTATTTTTGTGTATGGTGTGAGAGAGCAATCCTGTTTGATTCTTTTGCATGTAGCTGCCTAATTTTCCCAACACCATTTATTGAAGAGGATTTTCCCCCATTTTATATTCTTGCCTCCTTTATTGTAGATTAATTGCCCATATAAGTGTGAGTTCATTTCTGGGCCCTCTGTTCTGTTTCATTGATCTGTGTGTGTGTGTGTGTGTGTGTGTGTGTGTGTATGTGTGTGTGTGTGCGCACGTGCGCATGAGCCAGTACCATACTGTTTTGATTACTGTACCTTTATAGTTTGAAATCAAGGAATGTAATACCTCCAGTTTTGTTCTCTCTCAAGGTTGTTTTGGCTCTTTGGGGTCTTTTGTATTTCTATACGAATTTTAGAATTATTTGTTCTAGTTCTGTGAAAAATGTCATTTGTATTTTGATAGGGATTGCATTTAATCTGTAGATTGACTTGAGTAGTATGATCATTTTAACAATATTAATTCTTCTAATCCATAAGCATGGAATATCTGTCCATATTTTTGACTCTTCAATTTCTTTCACCAGTATCTTATCAAGTACAAGTCTTTTACCTCCTTAGTTAGGTTTATTCCTTTGGTATTTTATTCCTTTTGATACAATTATAAATGGGATTGTTTTCTTGATTATTCTTTCTAATGGTTCACTGTTAGTGTATAGAAATACAACAGATTTATGTATACTAATATTGCATCCTGCAACTTACCAGCAACTTTTTTTCTCATGGTTTTTTGGTGGTGTCTTTAAGGTTTTCTATGTATAGTATCATGTCCTCTGCAAACAGTGACAGTTTTATTTCTCCCTTTTCCAATTTGGTTCTTTTTCTTGTCTGAATGCTGTGCCTAGGACTTTCAATACTACGTTGAATAAAATTGGTGAGAGTGGGCATCTTTGTCTTATGCCTGATCTTAGAGGAAATGCTTTCAACATTTTAGAATTGGGAATGGTGCTAGCTTTGGGCTTGTCATATATGGCCTATATTGTGTTGAGTTACGTTCCCTGTATATTCATTCTGTTAAGAGTTTTAATCATGAATGGATGTTGAATTTTGTCAGATAGTTTTTCTGTATTTATTGAGATGATCATTGTGAATGTGGTGTATTACATTGATTGATTTGTGATATTGAACAATCCCTACATTCCTGTGATAAATCCCATTTGATCCCAGTGTATAAGCATTTGTTGAATTAAGAATTCAATTTTCTTGAGTATTTTTGCATCTGTGTTCATCAGTGATATTGGCCTGAAATTTTTTTTGTGTGTGTGATATCCTTGTCTACTTCTGGTATCAGAGTGATGCTGACCTCATAGAATGCATTCCAAAGTATTCCTTCTTTTGATATCTTTTGATATATATTGAGAATGATAGGTATTAACTCTTCTCTAAATGTTCAGTAGAATTCACTTGTGAAACCTTTTGGTCCTGGGCCTTAGTTTGCTGGGAGTTTTTTAATTACTGACTCAATTTCAGCACTGATAATTGGTCTGTTCATATTTTCTATTTCTTATTGGTTCAGTCTTGGGACACTACATTTTTAGGAATTTGTCAGTTTCTTCTAGTTTGTCCATTTTAGTGGTGTAAATTGTTTGTATTAATCTCTTTTGACCCTTTGTGTTTCTGTGGTGTAAGCTGTAACTTCTTTTACATTTCTGATTTTATTGATTTGGGCCCTTTCTCTTTTTACTTGATGAATCAGGCTAAACGTTTATCAAATTTCTTTTTAAAGAATCAGCTCTTACTTTCATCTTTTCTATTGTTTTCTTCATCTCTGTTTAACTTATTTCTGCTCTGATCTTTATGATTTCTTTCCTTCTACTAACTTTGGGGGTTTTTGTTCTTCTTTCTCTCGTACCTTTAAGTAAGGTTACATTGTTTATTTGAGATTTTTTGTTTGTTTGTTTTCTGAGGTAGGCTTGTATTGCTATAAATTTTCCTCTTAGAACCGTTTTTGCTGTGTTTCATAAATTTTGGATTGATGTTTTGTCATTTTTATTTGTCTCCAGGTATTTCTTGATTTCTTTAGTTTTTTCCAGTGGTTGTTTAGTAATATATAGGTTGTTAGTTGTATATTGTTTAGTTTCCATGTATTTGTGTTTTTTTCAGTTTTTTCCTTGCAGTTGAACTCTAGCATAGTAGTTTTGTGGTCAGAAAAGATGCTGATATTTCAACTTTCTTAAATTTACTGAGACTTGTTTTGTGGCTTAGCATGTGATGTCTTGGAGAATGTTGCATGTACACTTGAAAAGAATGTGTATTCTGCTGCTTTTGGATGAAATGTCCTATATATACCTATTTAATCTGTCTGCTATAATGTGTCATTTAAGACCAGTGTTTCCATATTGATTTTCTGATTGGATGATCTGTCCATTGATGTGTGATGTTAAAGTCCCCTACTATTATTGTGCCACTGTCAGTTTTTCTCTTTATGTCTGTTAGTATTTGCTTTATGTATTTACGTACTTCTGTGTTGGGTCCACATATTTACAATTGTTATATCTTCTTGTTGGATTGATCCCTTGATAATTATGTAATATCTTTTGTCTCTTGTCACATTCTTTGTTTTAAAGTCTATTTTGTCTGATAAGTATTGCTACCCCAGCTTTCTTTTGAGTTCCATTTGCATGGAATAACTTTTTCCATCCCCTTGCTTTCAGTCTGTATGTGTCTGTAGATCTAAAGTGAGTCTCTTGTAAGCAGTCTATATGTGCATCTTGTATTTGTATCCATTCAGCCATTCTGTCTTTTGATTGAAGCACTTAATTCTTTTACATTTAAAGTAATTATTGATAGATATATACTCATTGCCATTTTGTTAACTGTTTTGGGGTTGTTTTTGTATTTGATTTTTGTTCCTTTCTTCTTTTGCTCTCTTTGCTTGTAATTTGATGACTATATTTAGTGTTATCTTTAGATTCCTTTCTCTTGTGTGTGTGTATATCTATTATAGATTTTTGGGTTTTGGTGCCATGAGGTTTATATATAGCAATATATGCATGTTATACATTGCTATATATAAACTTCATACATATATATTATACACATATATATCTATATACATATATATAGTATGTATATATGATTAATTTAAGTAGTTGATCTCTTAATTTCAAAGGCATTTTAACAAAACTGCATTTTTTCTCCCCACCACTATGTTTACTGTTTTTGACATCATATTTTATATCTTTGTTTTATGTATCCCTTAACTATTTATTATAGATATAGATTATTTTTACTAATTTTGTCTTTTAACCTTCTTAGTTGATTTACTACCTTTACTATATATTTGCTGTTACCAATGTCCTTTTTCCTTTTGTAATTTTCATAATTCCAGTTGTGGTCATTTCTTTTTTCTTTTGGGAAGTCCCTTTAACATTTCTTATAAAGCTGGTTTGGCGGTGCTGAACTCTTATAACTTTTGCTTGCCTGTAAAACTTTTGATCTCTCTATCAAATCTGAATGAAAATCTTGATGAGAAGAGTATTCTTGGTTGTAAGTTTTTCCTCTTCATCACTTTAAATATATCATGCCATTTCCTTCTGTTGTACATAGTTTCTGCTGAAAACTCAGCTTATAGCCTTATGGGAGTTTCCTTGTATTTAACTTATTGCTTTTCCCTTGCTTCTTTTTAATTTTCTCTCTTTATCTTTAATTTTTCCTTCTTGTTTACAATGTGTCTTGTGGTCCTCTTTGGATCAATTCTATTTGGGACTCTCCATGCTTCCTGGACCTGGATATCTGTTTCCTTTCTCAGGTTAGGGATATTTTCAGCTATTATGCCTTCAAATATGTTCTTGGTCCCTTTCTCTCTCTCTTCTTCTTCTGAGACTCCTATAATGCAAATGTTAATGTGTTTGATCTTATCCCAGAAGTCTCTTAAACTGTCCCGATTTCTTTTTATTCTGTTTTCTCTTCAGCTTTAGTGATTTCCACTACTCTATCTTCCAGCTCACTGATCCATTCCTCTATCATCTAATCTACTACTGATTCCCTATAGTGAATTTTCATATCATTATTGTATTCACCTCTGTTTGGTTGTTCTTTATATTTTCCAGCCCTTTGCTAAAAACTTCTAACTTCTCACTCTGTTCATCCAATCTTTGAGCATACTTACAATCATTTGAACATATTTACAGTCATTACCTTGAACTCTCTATCAGGTAGATTGCTTATCTCCACTTATTTTCTTCTTCTGGTGTTTTATCTTGTTCCTTTGTTTGGAACATATTCCTCTGTCACTTCATTTAGCCTAATTTTATGTGTTTTACTTCTATGTATTTGGTAACTTGGCTATGTTTCCCGACCTTGGAGAAGCAGACTTTTGTAGGAAACGTCCTATGTGTCCCAGCAGTGCACTCCCCGCCCCACCAGTCACCACAGCTATATGCTCTAGGAGTCCTTCTGTTGTGACAGGCTGACTACTGGGGGTGGACTAGTAGGGGTGGCTGGCTCCTAGTCTGGTTGATTGCCAGGCCCAGCACAGTGCAGTGGCTGCAGATTGCTTTGGGGTGGGGCCAGGCCATGGGGTGGCTCTCTGTGGGTCTCTGGGGAGTTTGGGAGCTAGTGCTGGTCCAGCGGTTGGCAGAACCAGGTTCTGTGGTGTGTGGTTGTGGGGCTGGTGTTCCTGGATTTAGTGTTGGCCCTTTGGTGGATGGGGCCAGTTCCTGACATGAATGTTTGTGGGTTCTGTGGTGTCCCAAAGCTGGTATTGGCTTACTGGTGATAGGGACTAGATCCCAAGGTAGCTCGCTGAGGGGTCCAAGGTGTCTTGGAGCTGGTGTTGGCCTGCAGATGGGCAGAGCTGGTTCCTGACATGGCTGACTGTGGGTTTCAGGGTGTCCTGAAGCTGATGTCAGTGGTTTGGTGGGTAGGGCTGGACCCAGGGGCAGCTGGCTGAGGGGCCCAAGATGTCCCAGATCTGGTGTTGGTCTGCTGGTGGGCAGGGCTGGGGTCCTGGGGCTGGTGCCAGTCTGCTTGTGGCTCAGAGCTGGGTCCTGACATGGCAGACTGCAGGGCTTAGGTGTTCCTGGGACTGGTTTCCACCCACAGGTTTGTGGGGCCAGAACTCAGGTGATCCCAGGGCTAGTGTCTGCCCGCTTGCTGACACCAGTGTTCTCATGGTAGCATGAACTCCCCAAAATGGATTCCACCAGTGTCAATATCGCCAGGGTGAGCTCCATTTGCCTCCTGTCTCTCTCAGAAGCTTTCCAATTTTAGCAGGTAGGTCTGACCCAGGTTCCTTTCAAATTACTGGTTCTTCCCTTAGTCCTGGAGCATGTGAGATTTTGTGTATGCCCTTGAAGACTGGAGTCTTAATTTCCCACAGCCCTCTGGCTCTCTGGGAAGTAATCCCTACTGGCCTTTAAAGCCAGCTCTTCTGGGGGCTCATCTTCCCAGTTCAGGATCCCTGGGCTGAGGATCCTGATGTGAGGCTTGGATCACTTCTTGGGGAGAACATCTGCAATTGTAATTATTCTCCCAATTTTGGGACACCCACACAGGGGTATGGGTCTTGACTATAATGCATCTCTGCCCCTCCTACCCACCTTGTGGTTCCTTCTTTACACCTTGTAGGTATTTTCTAATAGTCTTCCAGTCTTTCTCATCAACAGTTACTCTGTATATAATTGTAATTTTGGTGTGCCCATGGAAGGAGGCGGGTTCAGTGTCTACTCCACTATCTTGGCCACTCCCTCCCATCACAGATTTATTGTGCCCCAGGAACATAACAAAGTACCTTAATGAAGATTGTTGTTCAAGTCATAGCTGAAAGAATTATCTGTTTTGAATTATATTAACATATATACACAATTATCCACAACAGATTATTATTACATATAAGATTTATTCATCCTTTATATATGTAAAATATGAAATCAACTATACAATGCTGGAGTCAACCTCATACAAAATTTTAGGATCTTATTAAGAGCATCTTAATGATCAACTGATAATCAACTCTGTTTTGTGGCTTAACAGAGGGAGAAATTGGATATATAACAGTTCTCATCACTTTAACCAGTGAGCATTGCACATTCATTTAATGTGTCACAGAAGTGATAATATTCATTACTTGTAAAATTCTGAACTGGCAACAGATGCCACCAATTTATGCCTGAATGGTCTCATATGACCCTTCTGAGCATGAGTGGATCATACTTTCTGTGGTTCATTAAATATACAGCTATCACACTTATCCATTTCAGAGTCATTTATACGTTTACTAATAACCCATTGAAAATATACCAATTCTACTAATCATTGGAAGGATCATGGAAATCATACATTCCAACTTTCTATCCATTGCAGGAATACCTAATACAATATGTTGACTTTGGTTTTTGTTTGAATCCAAATAGGAATGGTGAATTTAGTTAACTTTCAGACAGTTCTTTATGATTTTTGGGTAAATGTATATATTCAACTCCTCATTATAGTAAGCCTAAAGCATCCTTTCTATAATATCTAGTTTTTTAAACTCTGTTACTCATGTAGAATAGATCTTTTCCCTCCTGTATATGCTAGAACTTTGAGTTTAAAAATGACTCTTCAAAGCTCATAAGGCTTTTGTGCTTGTTTTCATGATAGATATCCTCTGTTCCTTCAGCTATTATTTACATGACACAGTTATCCAGACCACCATCCCTTATGTTTCTGTTGCACTTTTGTGACGTCTTAAAATACAACAACCAAAACATATCACATGCCTCACAAATACTCCAAGTGTATTGAACAGCAAATGTCTCCTTTTTCTAACCTATATGCTGGGAAAACTGGACAGCTACATGTAAAAGAATGAAATTAGAACACTCCCTAACACCATACACAAAAATAAACTCAAAATGTATTAAAGACCTAAATGTAAGGCCAGACACTATAAAACTCTTAGAGGAAAACATAGGCAGAACACTCTATGACATAAATCACAGCAAGATCCTTTTTGACCCACCTCCTAGAGAAATGGAAATAAAAACAAAAATAAACAAATGGGATCTAACCCATATTAAAAGCACTACAAAATGATAATGATTTTGTTAAATTGTCTAATTATATGACTGATTCATATTGAGTCGAAGGAAAGTAAAACAATTTTTTTCACATGAATTTCTAAAAGATCTCTTCCTCATCCCCTATTTGTACAATTTGTATTTTTAATGTATGCTTGCTTTACATTTGTCACTCTTGAAACTTATCTCCTAATGGTCCATAATTGCAACCTACTTGATTACAGTATTTTAGCGTCTCATTGATTTTGCCAACTCCAAGTGGTGATAAGCATGGAGAAACTTAGAGTGGTGTGATCAGAAGCTTGAGCCTGAATGTGAAAGTTGTTGGCTCTTCCCTTAACTAGCTGAGTGGCTTGAGGAAAATTATTTAATCTGGATATCTCTAGTTTCCATGTTTATAAAATGAAGATGTTGATAGTTATACTTCCTATTGCTGTTAGGAGAATTAAATAAGATAATACAAAGTATCTGATATGCAGTAAGTTTATTGTAAGTGCTATTAATAAAACTATAGATTTTATTGTGGAAGACTGAATCTAGTGGTGTGTATTAAAATTTCATGATCATTTTATCACCAGTGTTCTATTTTCTAGTTTACCAAGAAGTTTCTATTAAAAATTCAGATTGGCAGTTTTTCTTGCTGTTCACTATGTCTTAAGAAATTAAATTATCATCAAGGACAAGTTAAAAAATATACTTTTGTTTTGCTTTTTCCAAAATAATAATTCTAATAATATTTAGAAGTTTAGCATTAATATAGTGTCTATATACTATCTGTTGAAATTTTGCTATATTGATTAGGGAGTAATCATCCATACCTATCATCAAAAAACGTTATTCCTTTTTTTATCTTTTATTCTAACTTAAGTATTTCCATGAAATATTAGATCCAACTATGCAAACACAGCATTGATATTTTTGTAATATATAGACTCCACTCTCAGCCTTTCTGATTAATGTGTTTTATTGGAACATGATTTCCCTCACATCATGCAATATGACCTATGGTTCTGTCTCACTAAGTCATAATGGTAAGTAGAGAATTACATTTGCTTGTTTAAGAAAAAAAAACTCTTGATTTATTGCAATGTTGCTGCACAGTGTTTTGTAAAGACATGAGTATATAAGTACTTTTTCAGATCTTCTCTCCTATGATATATTCCTTTCAGTCGTTGAGCCTCTCATATATTGTTTCTCTTTAAATACTGTATTTCCATTCAGAGTGTCCAATTTGTTGGATATAGGAAGTTTTCTCTAAGCTCCACAAATTTAAATTTGACAGAAACATTTTAACATCAAAATTGGGTGAGAAGCAACCATTTAATGAGTAGTAAATAGGTATATATTGACATGAAGGCACATCTACTATATGTGGTTACATAAGAAAAAACAGATCATTAACAGTATGCTTTAGTTTTTAGAATAGACCAGAAAAAAAGGGGGGGAAAAACGATCTCAAAAAAGATAGGTGGAGGCAGGGGAGAAATGAAGTTATTTTAAGGAAATGTGTGGACTAGAAATGGCACTGCAAAGCTCGAGTAGCTCAGCAGTTGTGTGGCCCAGTCTCCCTAATGTCTCTGCTTTAGTTTGTCTCCCTGCTACACTCTCCTCTCTTCACCAGTTGGCTCTCTCTACTTACTATACATTCTGCTCCTTTGTATTTGGCTTCACATAGCTTTAAATAGCTGAATCCAGTCCTTTCTCCGACACCCTTTCTACATCAAAATCTTTCTGCTTCTAGTCACTCTGTTACTGACAAGTTCTTAATATTCAAATCCAAAATCTAAAGAAAGAATCTGGTTGACCCACCTCATCTTTGCATATTTTACACAGGGAGGTCACAAGGCAACATACAGATTGACTCTGCTTAGTTCACGCACCCAACTCTTAGTCAGCTCAGCTATGGCCTAGGGGAGACTCAGTTACATGGTGAAGAATATGTTTGTTTAGGCGTCACAGAACCAGGCAGGTGATGATTCTCTTTGAAGATGGCATGATTGTCAGGTAGACATTGATTGACTTTTAGGTATTCTCCTTTGTCCATATACATTCATTATCCATCCCACAAAGATAAACCCTTATATATTCCTGCTCAACAGATCTACCTATCACTCTCTCCTCCAGAGAGAGGTAGTCCAAGGCTAATGCTGTGATGATATCAGAGGCAGAGTTACAGACTAGGTGAATATTGCTGTCAGTCTTTGGGTCCACACTCTGCAGAGTCTGCCCATATCTCTTCGTTTTATGTCACAACCCTCTTGTACATTTTCCACACCTGGTCTAAAGGTGATATTTAAATTGAAAATTTAACCACTACTAATATACCTTTTATACTGAAAGCATAATGCTATTTAAAAAGTATGTAAAGAAAGCCACCCGAATTTCTGTCTCAGAGGGCAATTTGCCTTGCAGTGTGATACCCCATTTAATATTATTAATGTCAACCCTGTTGAATGTTGAGACAGTGTATAAAACTGGTGAATCTCATGGGTGTCAGATCATTGTCTCACTTTGGTGACAGTGGAGTCTGCCCCTTTGTCCACAGTGTGAATTCTCCCACATTCCACCTTCTTAGGGGATCGATTTCCCCCAAGGGGGCTCTACAACCAGCAGTGACCTTTGACTGTTGATAACATCTGTTGTAACTTGGTCAAAAAATTGCTGAACATGTAAGATTTTATAAAGATTGGCGTGAATATCTGAGTCAGTCTTTTGGTGTATTAAACTATGTGTCACATAACCGTGTTCATTGACCAGTGATGCATAACTGCTACAGAGGGGCCTGGTGTATTATATCTGCAGTTCCATGATGCTTAGGGACAACCCAGTCCTCAAAACTCCATCTTTCTAATAGTGATGAATAATCCAAAGTTCTTAACAAGGGTAGGACTTGGAGAAACAGCATCAGAAAGCCTTTTTTTATATTGACTATTGCTCCTAGGCATTCATTATACTCAAGTCATAACCAAGAAATTTGGAGATACATTTATCGGGGATGGGTTGGTTGCTGTGTTGGAGGGTAAAACGGGTTTTTTATTCACTGTGCTCCTCCTCCCTAGTGCCACAGGTAAGTTAGGACAGAATGGTTTCAAAAAGGCTGGAGTTTGCAGGGGCCTAACCCCACCTATGAGCCTCTTTGCTAAGAGTCTAGCCTTCAACATACCAGGAATTTAATTTTAACCATTGCAGCAGAAGTCAAAATATGTTTGGATTCAGTAATGTGCATCATTTGGTTTTGGCCTGAGTTTTAAATGATTTCAGAATTTGGCTACAAGCAGGAAATGTTTCCAGAAACAGAGTCAGAGCTATCTCTGCCTTTTCTTATCTGCTTCAGCAGGTAACATGGACTGCAGTTAATCGATTTCTCACCAGAGCATGCCTTATTCTCTTGGAACTTCCCTAAAACATTAGCTACAAGATCCTTCGGAACCTTACACACAATGGGCACGAGATCCTTTACACTATAGGTGGACAGTTTAATTACCAGTTACTGCACCACCTAGATCAGCACAGGATTGAGAGGAGTATCTCCTGATTGTCCACTTTACCACCTTATGTAGTTATCAACTTTTAGTAAGTTTCATTTTCCTGTTTTAGTTAGACTTACTTAGTTATAGAGATAGAAGCCTACCCAAGTTACTTCCAAATATTAAAGAAGTCTTTACAACAGCAGGTTTGAATGTCAGTCCCCAAACTTAGGGTCTAAAATAACTATAACTATCTTTATTTTCTAAAAGCAACTTAAATTTTCATTCTCTTCTGGCCTTCACTTGGGGGAAAATATAACTTATTTTGAATATGTCATGTTTATAACGTCAGTTCCACTACCTCAAGTTTATGTAACAGTCCAGAGTGCTCTGTAGTATCAAGTGGTTGGAGAAAGGGGAACAATCGGGCCCTCAGTCATCAGTCATCTAGTTAGTAGTGCGACGTACACTGACTGATGCTTAGATCCCTTCAGATCTTGCCTTTCTGCTGATTGCCAGCCACTCTTGTAGCAGAAGGCTTTTTTGTATCTGTGGACTTGTCTGTCAAGACATACCACATAGTCATATCCTTCCTGGTGCTTGTTCTATACATTCCCTGGTGGCACTGCCTTTTTACAATACACATGCTCTTCTACTCTTAGGCTCCATAGCACTCTCTTTTTTGGGCTGAATTATGTCTCTCCTCAAATTCATATGTTGAAGGTCTAACCTCCAGTACCTCAGAGTGTGACTGTATTTGGAGACAGGGCCTCTAAAGAGGTAACTAAAGTAACATGGGGTCATATGGATGCGCCCTGATCTAATATGACTGGTGTCCTTATAAGAGGAGATTAAGGACATAGGCACAGAGGGGAGACAATGTGAAGACAGAGAGGGAAGACAGCCATTGACAAGCCAAGGAGAAAACGTATCTTCTCTCTCTCTCTCTCTCTCTCTCTCTCCCTCCCTCCCCCTTCCCCTCCCCCTCTCTTTCTTACCTATATTACCTGAAGTAGTGGGAGACAGAGATTTATTTTACATTTTTTGGTAAATACATATAATTTCTCTTTTGTGGCCAAGATACTTCACTCATGCCCATATAGTCCTTTCCCCTTAATTCCACCAACAAATTCTCAAAGTTCTCCATATATATAGTTTCAGGAACTAAAAGCAAAACCAAAACCACATATATCTCTAAGCTATATCTTCCTTCTCCCCTACTGAGATCCATACCTCTCTTGAAGTAACATGCACAGAGCTATATATTTGCTTGAATAGAGGTAAGGGAAAGGGAAACAGAGAGAGAGAGAAAAAAATAAATACCAACATCTCAAAATATTCTTTATCTACAACTGAAAGGACACATATAGACTAAAGCTACAAATTCAAAAATACAGAAATATTTATAGAAAGTAAAGCAACTCCTCATATGTCTTTATAATTACCTATTTTGATCTTTCTTTCTCTGCCTTTATGGTCCATTTTCTTCTCTTTACCAATTGGTGCCATTTTCTTTTTAATAATTTTACTCTCATATAATTTGTCCTATATTGGCTACCATCTAGTTTCCATATGTATCTTTTTTCTATTTAATAGTCTTTGCTGTTCTATTCTCAATTCCAATAGCCCCAGAATTTAGATTAGGTGCCCTTGGGTCAAGTACCAATTACAGGAAGATAAGACCTTAGTGATAGAGAACACAGCACCCCCTTCTATTATGCTACAGTGGCCTGGCAAAGCTGGTAGCAAGGAGATGAGGGCCTGGAAGGATGCAGCATGACATGAAGAATGAAAGAGGTAAAATTAAGAAGTGACCAGATGTGGTGAGAAATTTCATGGTTGGCCAAGAGTGAAATAGTAGTTGCCATAAATGTTGACTTTGGGAGACGAAACTGTTTGTATACAATATCTAGGAAACTTTTTCTGGGGCACTCAGCATACAAGTTAGTTGGACCCTTAAAGGAAACCTGTTAATATCTACATTAATCTTCAAGGTACATTTCAGTCTGATTATGTGTACCCTTTGGATATATCTCTAAGTTAGCAAAAGGACCCTTTAATTTATTAGAGTTATGTTTGTGGGGCTAATGTCCAAATTTAGCACCTTATAAGTAGTGCTCAGACACCTTGTAGGTTAAATGTTTAACCTTAAAGAGTGTCTTTGACTGTGACTTCCTAATTAAAAGGCTCAAGGTGAAAAGAAGTGTGAGTTGAATAGATATACGCTATTGAAGTTCTAGAAATACAACTGAAAAGTCAGAGAAACTTCACAGAGTTGGTGATGATGGAGTCAGAATTATTTCAGAAATAAATATATTTTGGTAATACTATGGTCTAGAATAGGATGTTTCAGATCAAAGATCAGGTTAAGGTGATGTTATAAAAATCTATTAAATTTAATAACAAGAAAAATGTCACTTATGAAATTATTAAATGGAAGTGTTTTTTTATCCGCACCTCAAATGACAGATTTTATCAGTGCTGCTTTTTATGATAAGTCTTTGGCACAGTCTCATAATAGGTCAAGACTGCATAATGATTCCCTACCCAAGACTGAGCACTCCCGAGTATCTAGCAGCTACTGTAGAACCTGTGATAAATGAAGCTATAGGAATATGGTACAAAATAAACTTCTCTGAGAAACTTGAGAAATTAATGGCAAGTACCATGCCATGGAACTCAGTATAGGATTTTGATTTATCACCAGGACTTAACTGAAAATTGTACAGTGATACACTAACACATAGTGAGGGTCTTTGTCAAGATTCCACAAATTTAGATGCCTACAAGAGCCAGGCAATAATGTAAATAAGTGAAAAGATTAAGTCCAATATGATAGAGAGTGGAGGAGATAATAGTGAATTTAATATTTCTTGCCATAGCTAAAGGGGAAGTTACTGTGAAACAGATTTTGTTGCTATGAAGGAATACATGTCTGGTTTTGACACCCTTTCTAATAAAACCAGAAATCAATAATCCAGATTTTGTGAGAAACATTTGAATCTTTACAAGTTAGCAACTAAACAGATATATTAAATAGTAGGTTTGCCAAAAACACATTTGTTGATCAAATCTTGTCTGCAAATTGTCCCTCAGCTTGTCATTTTAGGGCTGTAGCTTTGGCTACCTACCATTATTCAGAGACCCAAACCCATATAAAATTCTGTTTCTTTGGGGCACAGCCTCTCTACATCAGTTCAAGTCCATGAAGAGTGGACAGTGGCTGGAATTCATAGGTCAAATTCCTGAATTGGCGTCATTCCCAGGGAGAAAAAAACTTCAGGTTCTGTAGTCATTTTGAAAAAAAATATTACTCTTTAACCAAGAGGTTACTTGAAAGAACATGATATCTTAGAGGTACCTGAATAAAGTTCATGTGGGAATAAATTATAATAAGATCAAAATTTTATACACTAAAACTGAGCCTTTGAAAACACATGTTGTATATTTTTTACAACTGCCTCAATATTAATACAATTATCTTCTTACTAAATACTGAAGTAGGAGTTACATGGGTCTTAAATTTGCCATAAAGATATCTCAGCCTCCTTCTTTCAAGCAATCTTTTTCAAGTTAACAAAGTTTATTATGGTTAAATATGCAGTATTTTCAGTTCCTCTCTTTCCTGTCTACCCTTCTACCCACGTTGGTATGAAAATGTAGGTGAAAGCTTATGCATCAACCTTGATGTAGAGAGAACTCAGATCCAGGTGTGTTCTCTTGAACCTCTTGAGTCACAGTTTGAGAGATGTCGTCCTGCTTTTATCTAAAACATTTTCTGTGTTCTCACAGAGTATTTGGCTGCTGAAACATGTAAGTTGCATTCCATTGGTTCTGGTTGCTGGTGACCATATCTGGTCTGGTACCTGACACTGCTAATTGGCTTTATTACTGAAACCCTGGGTAATCTTTGGGAAATTCACTGGGACTGCCTTCTCTAGCTTCCTAATATTAGGGCTCTTATCAAGTTATAACTATTTATATTCTCTGTTCCTAATAATTGGGGCATCCCACAATTTCAGTTTAGATTCTCTTTGTTGTGTGGCCTCATAAAATTGGAGACAGAGGAGGGGATAGCTCACTTACGTCATCTGAATCCCCTTGCACAACATTTACGAGGTCCATGCGGAACCTAGAGGACTCTATGGAGCTAATCCAGCCATGAGAAACGTGGGGGTCATTAGAATTCCCTCTGGCATCTAACTTTGCCAATGTTTAATTTCCAACCTTCTATCTGAGGTGGTGTCCTGTTAGACATTTTGCTCATTAAAGAAACTTAAAATAGTCGTCTGGGTTCAGAAAAATGAAAAACCAGCCCTATTCCTCTTAAATTCTGTGCACGTGTCTGGTTCTTTTTGGTTATGTGTCTGTAACCTTCTTCCCACTGCTCACTGCCTTCATTCTTTACTCAACACCTATTGTGGGAAGTCAGAAAATATGTGTGTGTTCTGTCCTGTACCTGATCTCCTCCTCTTTCCAAGAAGGTTTCTCATTCCCTCCTTCTACTGGATGGACAAGCTTCTTGCCTCACATTCTATAACCTTTCTTCCTATATGTCCTACAATTAACAGTAAATGACCTGACAGAACATACATCAGACCTGGTAGAATAGGCTTTATTTGGGTTAACTCACAGAGTGATCATAGCAGGTGTCCAGTGCCATTCATTCTAGGGTACAACACAGATGCATAGTATACTGACATCAGACTCTGGAAAAGAAACCCAGGCCTCTGGCTTTTTGACACAAGAATAGTTAGAGATAGGAAAGTTTTGCTTTAGCTGCCTTTCAGTGCACTGTTTGTATGTTGGCTGAAGAAAGAGAAATGGGAGTATTATTAGTCTTACTTCTGACATGGTCAGAGCCCTGGGATCCAAGTTCTGAGGCATAACCACATTCTATTAAGTTTTACAGAAGGCAAATTTTTTTCCTGGGAGGCTAGATGGCAGGAAACAAGTCTTGAATGAGTTAACCCTTACCTCTTACTTTAGATTAAAGCTTTAGATTGAAGAGTACAAAGGAAATTATTGGCATTTAGAAAAGCCATTCTTGGGCTTCCCTGGTGGCGCAGTGGTTGAGAGTCCGCCTGCCGATGCAGGGGACACGGGTTCGTGCCCCGGTCCGGGAAGATCCCACATGCCGTGCAGCGGCTGGGCCCGTGAGCCATGGCCGCTGAGCCTGCGCATCCGGAGCTTATGCTCCGCAGCGGGAGAGGCCACAGCAGTGAGAGGCCCGCGTACCGCAAAAAAAAAAAAAAAAAAAAAAGAAAAGCCATTCTTGCCACAAACTTTGTCTTTGAAGACAGTTTTCTCACTACAGGTTTAAAAGAGTAAGTATAGGAGACTCAGAGATCTGTTGCTACTTCTAGTACCAACCAATTCCATGGGCCATGGGCTCTAGATTCATATATACAACTGGTTTATTGATATGTATAGTGGATATGTAATAGGCATCTCAAGTTTGGCCTGTGTACAACAGAACTCTTGATTTCTAGTCACCACCCATGCCAACCCTGATTTATCCCAGGATCTTTTATATCCTAGCTAGTAACTGGCACCACCATTCACCTGTTGAATTAGGTAAAAAATTTAAGATTCAATCTCAGTTTATCTAGTAAGCTTATTATACCTCGCAACTGATCAATCATCAGGTCCAGCTAAATCTACCTTTTTTTTCTTCCAGTTTTATTGAGGTATAATTTACATGCAGCACTGTATAAATTTAAGGTGAACAGCATAATGATTTGACTTATATACATCATGAAATGATTATCACAATAAGTTTAGTGAACTTCCATCATCTCATATAGATACAAAATTAAATAAATTGAAAAAAATTTTGCCTTGTGATGAGAACTTTTAGGATTTACTCTCTTAACTTTCATATATAGCATACAGAACTGTTAATTATACTTACGTTGTACATCACATGCTAGTATTTATTTATCTTATAACTGGAGGTTCGTACCTTTTGACTACCTTCATCCTATTCTTCCTTCCCCCAGCCCTCACCTTTGGTAACCACAAATATGATCTCTTTATATTTTCGTTTATTTTTTTTAAAGTACAATTGACCTACATTACTATGTTAGTTCTTGGAACACAACACTGATTTGCTATTTCTATACATTTCAGAATGATCACCATGATAAGTCTAGTTATAATCTGTCACCATACAAAGATATTATATAATTATTGATTATAGTTCCCACTCTGTACATTTCATACCTGTAGCCCACGTATTTTATAACTGGAAGTTTGTACCTCTTACTCTACCTGAAAATTTCTCTCCTTCCTCCAACTCTTCCCCTTTGGCAACCACCTGTTAGTTCTCTGTATCGGTGATTCTGTTTCTATATTATTATGTTTGTTCGTTTTGTTTTCTAGATTCTACATATAAGAGAAATCATCCAGTATTTGTCTTTCTCTGTATGACTTATTTTACTTAGCATAATACCCTTGAGGTCCATCCATGTTGTCACAAATGGCAGATTCCTTCTTTTTTATGACTGAATAATATTCCATTGTCTGTGTGTGTGCGTGTGTGTGCATGCATCTGTGTATCATATTTTTTTTTAATTTTTATTTTATATTAGAGTATAGTTGATTTACAATGTGTGTTAGTTTCAGGTGTACAGCAAAGTGATTCAGTCATAAACATACATATATCCATTCTTTTTCAGATTCTTTTCCCATATAGGTTATTACAGAGTATTGATTTCCCTGTGCTATACAGTAGGTCCTTACTGATTATCTATTTTATATATAGTAGTGTGTATATGTGAATCCCAACCTCCTAATTTATCCCTCCCCCTCACCTTTCCTCTTTGGAAATCATAAGTTTGTTGTCTAAGTCTATGAGTCTGTTTCTGTTTTATAAATAAGTTCATTTGTATCATTTTTTTTAGGTTCCACATATAAGTAATATCATATGCTATTTGTCTTTCTCTGTCTGACTTACTTAGTATGATAATCTCCAGGTCCATCCATGTTGCTGCAAATGGGATTATTTTATTCTTTTTTATGGCTGAGTAATATTCCATTGTGTATATGTACCACATCTTCTTTATCCATTCCTGTGTCGATGGATGTTTAGGTTTCTTCCATGCCTTGGCTATTGTGAATAGTGCTACTGAATCTATTCAGATGATCATATAGCTTTTATTCTTCAATTTGTTGATGTGGTGTAACACACTGACTGATTTGCAAATGTTGAAAAATCCTTGCATCCCTGGGATAAAACCAACTTGATCCTGGTGCATGACCCAACCCTTTTAATGTATTGTTGGATTCTGATTGCTAGTATTTTGTTGAGGATTTTTACATATATGTTCATCAGTGATAATGGCCTGTAATTTCTTTTTTGTGTGTGTCTTTGTCTGTTGTTGGTATCAGGGTGATGGTGACCTCATATACTGAGTTTAGGAGTATTCCTTCCTCTGCAATTTTTTGGAATAGTTTTGGAAGGATAGGTGTTACCTCTTCTCTAAATATTTGATAGAATTTGCCTGTGAAGCCATCTGGTCCTGGACTTTTGTCTGTTGGGAGTTTTATAATCACAGTTTCAATTTCAGTACTTGTGATTAGTCTGGTCATATTTTCTATTTCTTCCTGGTTCAGTCTTGGGAGATTGTACCTTTTCTAAGAATTTCTCCATTTCTTCCAGGTTGTCCATTTTACTGGCATATAATTGCTTGTAGTAGTGTCTTATGATCCTTTATATTTCTGTGGTGTCCATTGTAACTTCTCCTTTTTCATTTGTAATTTTATTGATTTGAGCCCTCTTCCATTTTTCTGGTTGAGTCTGGCTAAAGGTTTATCAATTTTGTTTATCTTCTCAAAGAATCAGCTTTTAGTTTCATTGATCTTTTCTGTTGTTTTCTTTGTATCTATTTCATTTATTTCTGCTCTGATCTTTGTGATTTCTTTCCTTCTACTAACTTTGGGTTTTGTTTGTTCTTTCTCTAGTTGCTTTAGGTGTAAGTTTAGGTGGTTTATTTGTGATTTTTCTTGTTTACTGAGGTAAGATTTTATTGCTATAAACTTCATTCTTAGAACTGCTTTTGCTGCATCCCATGGGTTTTGGGTCATCATGCTTTCATTTTCATTTGTCTCTAGGTATCTTTTGATTTCCTCTTTGATTTATTCAGTGATCCATTTCTTGTTTAGTAGCATATTGTTTAGCCTCTTAACATGTTAGTTTTTTTGCAGTTTTTTTTCCTGTAGTTGATTTCTAATCTAATAGTGTGTGGTCATAATAAATGCTTGATACAATTTCAATTTTCTTAAATTTATCGAGGCTTGCTTTATGGCCCAGCTGTGATCTATCCTGGAGAATATTCCATGTGCACTTGAGAAGAATGTGTACTTTGCTGCTTTCGAATGGAAAGCTCTAAATATTACCCTCTGGTCTAAATGTGTCATTTAAGGCCTGTGTTTCCTTAATAATTTTCTGTCTGGATGATTTGTCCATTGATTTAAGTGGGATGTTAAAGTCCCCCACTATTATTGTGTTACTGTCAACTTCTCTTTTTATGTCTGTTAACATTTGTCTCATATATTGAGGTGCTCCTATGTTGGGTGCACATATATTTACAGTTGTTATATCTTCTTCTTGGATTGATTCCT
Organism: Monodon monoceros; assembly: GCF_005190385.1. Taxonomy (NCBI): domain Eukaryota; kingdom Metazoa; phylum Chordata; class Mammalia; order Artiodactyla; family Monodontidae; genus Monodon; species Monodon monoceros. Next base: position 104,672,024 of record NW_021703778.1, read on the forward strand.
TTATCATTACGTAGTGTCCTTCATTTTCTCTTGTAACAGGTTTTATTTTAAAGTCTATTTTGTCTGATATGAATATTGCTACTCCAGCTTTCTTTTGATTTCTATTTGCATGGAATATCTTTTTCCATCCCCTCACTTTCAGTCTATATGTGTCCCTAGATCTGAAGTAGGTCTCTTGTAGACAGCGTATATATGGGTCCTACTTTTTATCCATTCAGCCAGTCTATGTCTTTTGTTTGGAGCATTTAGTCCATTTACACTTAAGGTAATTATTGTTATGTATATTCTTATTGCCATTTTATTAATTGTTTTGGATTTGTTTTTGTAGAATTTTTTTCTTCCCTTCTTCTTTTGTTCTCTTCTCTTGTGATTTGATGATTATCCTTAGTGTGGCATTTGGATTCCTTTTTCTTTGTGTGTGTGTATATCTATTATAGATTTTTGATTTGTGGTTATCATGAGGTTTTGGTATAGCAGTCTATATATACATGATTGTTGTAAGTTGCTGATCTCTTAATTCCAAATGTATTTTAAATATCCTCCATTTGTACTCTCCCCCTGTCATGATTACTTGTTTTGATACCATATTTGTGTGGATGATTTCCTACCTTTGCTCTATGTTTGCCTTTAGCAGTGAGGATTCCCATTTTGTAATTTTCTAGTTTCTAGTTGTGGCCTTTTCTTTTCTGCCTAGAGAAGTTCCTTTAGCATTTGTTGTAAAGTCGGCTTGGTGGTGGTGAATTTCTTTAGTTTTTGCTTGCCTGTAAAGCTTTTGATTTCTCCATTAAATCTGAATGAGAGCCTTACTGGGTAGAGTATTATTGGTTGCAGTTTTTTCCCTTTCGTCACTTTAAATTTATCATGCCACTCCCTTCTGGCCTGCAGAGTTTCTGCTGAAAAATCAGCTGATAGCCTTATGGGGATGTTATTTGTTGCTCTTCCCCGTTGCTTTTAATATTTTATCTTTATCTTTAATTTTTGTCAATATGATTAATATGTGTCTCTGCATGTTCCTCCTTGGGTTAATCCTGTATAGGACTCATGTTACCTAGACTTGGGTGACTGTTCCTTTCCCATGTTAGGGAATTTTTCAGCTATTATCTTTTCAAATATTTTCTCAGGCCCTTCTCTCCCTCTTCTCCTTCTGGGACCCCTATAACGCAAATGTTGGTGCATTTCATGTTGTCCCAGAAGTCTCTTAAACTGTCCTCATTTCTTTTCATTCTTTATTCTTTGTTCCATGGCAGTGATTTGTACCACTTTGTCTTCCAACTGACTGATCCATTCTTCTGCCTCATTTATTCTGCTATTGATTCTTTCTAGTGTATTTTTCATTTCAGTTATTGTATTTTTCAACTCTGGTTATTCTTTATATTTTCTAACTCATTATTCAAAACTTCTTGTAACTTCTCACTCTCTGCATCCATTATTTTCCCAAATTCTTAGATCATCTTTATGTTCATTACTCTGAACTCTTTCTCAGGTAGATTGCCCATCTCCACTTTATTTAGTTTTTCTGGGGTTTTATCTTGTTCCTTTGTCTGGAACATAATTCTTTGCCATCACATTTTGTTTAAATTTCTCTTTGTATTTTTATTTATGTGGTAGGTTCATTAAGTTTCTCAACCTTGGAGAAGTGGCCTTTTGAAAAGGACTCAGTGGCTGCAGCATATGCCTCAACTTAAAGGAAACACAAATCTATGATGTAGAGGTGATAAATTTTATGCTAACATATTTGCACCCTCGGTTTTTGACTCCATTCTCCAACTCCAAGAATTTCAAGAGGGAAATTTAAATGACACAGTAAGTGTCTTTAAAAAGCACATTATGAAGAATATAAAGAGATAATCTACTTTAAATAGACAAGTCCAGAAAGCCTAAATTGATAGGGGCACAGAGGTCATGGAACTCAAGTCTCAGTGGCCACATCCAGACAGGAGGAGGATTGTGTGGCACATGAAGGCACATGTGGAATTTAGGAATGGAACTATAGATTGATATGGCAGCTCCATGGATGAGAGTACAGAAGAGATTTCCAGTAGTTTTCCTGACTGGGAAATATCAGAAATAGAAAACAACTTATCAATGATTTGTAGGAAGCTCTCTGTGTTTATCTCTGAACCCCCTTGCCCCCTGGCAGGACATTTTAAGAATAAAATCAGTAAAGAGCTACATAATTCTTCAAAGTTCATGGTTCATGAAATCAAACTTTATTTTTAATTAAATATGGATCTGTCCATTAACTAGGTCATATGGAATCCCAGGATTTATAGGTTCATTTCACCTATAGTTGTGTGTGTGTGTGTGTGTGTGTGTGTGTGTGTGTGTGCACAGACACACATTAAAAAGAACAAGTCTGGACAGATGTGGTTATTCATGTAAATGAGATTCCAGGTGATTTTATATCTTTTTTACTTCTCTGTTTTTTAGCTAATTGTCTTGTAATGATAATGCATACCTTATGTAATAAATAGAAAAAAGTACTTTTGAAAATGTCTTGATTACATCTGCAGTGATTCTGCCAACACATTCCTAATAGTTGTCCTTTTCATTATTTTATTATAGTAAAGCATACAACACATAAAATTTGCTACTTTTACAATTTTAAGTGTACATTTCAGTGGTATTAATTAGATTCATGCTGTTTTGCAACCATCACCAATATCCACCTTCAAAACTTTTCATTCACCACAAACAGAAACTGTGTACCCATTAAGTAAATTCTTCCCAATCCTTCCTCTCCCCAGCTGCTGTTACTCTCTAAACTACTCTCTGTCTCTATGATTATTTTATTCTAGATATTTCATTTAAGTGGCATCATACAACATTTATTCTTTTTTGTCTGGATCATTTCACTTAGCATAAGGTTTTCAGGATTTATTCATGTTTTATGTATCAGAACTTAATTCTTTTTACGGCTGAATAATATGTCGTGGTATTTATATACCACATTTTGTTTATCCATGCATCTATTGGTGGACACTTACGTTGCTTCCATCTTTTGCCTATTGTGAAAAATGCTACAATGAGCATTGGCATGCAAGTATCTCTTTGAGTCCATTTTCAATTCATTTGGGTAAATACCTAGGAGTAGAATTCTGGGTCATATGTTACTTCTATACTTAGCTTTTTGAGGAACCACCAAATTGTTTTCCACAGTGGCTACACCATTTTATATTCCCACCAGCAATGCACAGGCATTCTAATTTCTCCACTTCCTCATCAACACTTGTTATTTTCTGTTTTTTATATTATAGCCATCCTAGTATGTGTGAAGTGGCATCTCATTGTGGGTTTTTTTTTTCATTGTGGGTTTGATTTGCGTTTCTCTAATGACTAAGGATATTGAGTATCTTTCATGATTATTGAGTATTAGTATATTTTCTTAGGGGAAATGTCTAAGGAAGTCCTTTGCCCACCTTTAACTGGGTTGGTTATCTTTGTTGTTGAATTATAATTCTTTACATATTCCGAATATATTTATCAGATATATGATTTGCAAGTATTTTCTCCCATTTGATAGGTTTCACTTTCTATATAGTGTCTTTGTATGCACAAAAGATTTCAATTTTGATGTTCAATTTATCTATTTTTTCTTTTTTTGCTAGTGCTTTTGGTATCATATCTAATAATCTATTGCCAAATTGTAGATTTACCTACATTTATTTTTTTCAGAGATTTATTATATTAGCTCTTATATTTAGGTTGTTTATCCATTTTGAATTAAATTTTGTATATGTGAAAGTTTGGGTTCCAACTTGATTCTTTTGCATGTGGAAATTCAGTTGTCCCAGCACCATGTGTTGAAGAAATATCCTTTTTCCACTGAATGGGCTAGGTACCATTGTCAAAAATATGTGGCCGTAAAGGTATGGATTTCTGGACTCTCAATTCTTTTCTGTTGGTCTGGGTGTCTGTCGTTATGCCAGTACCACACTATCTTATTACTGTGGCTTTGTAGTTTTGAAATCAGGAAGTGTTGAGTCCTCCAACCTTGTTCTACTTTTTCAATACTGTTTTGTCTATGTGGGACCCTTTTGGATTCCATACGAATTTGAAGATTGGCTTTTCCATTTCTGTGAAAAAGGCTGCTTAAAGTTTGACAGAAATTGCATTGAAACTGAAGATTGCTTTAAGTAGTATTGATATCTTAATATCAAGTCTTCCTACTCATAACATGGGCTACTGTTTGATTTGTTTAGGCCTTCTTTAATTTCTTTTAGCAAGGTTTTTCAATTTTTGGTGTATAAGTCTTTCACCTCCTTGGTTAAGTTTATTGCTAGGTATTTTATTCTCTGCATGCTACTGTAAATGGAATTGCTTTCATAATTTCCTTTCTGGATTGTTCATACAGTTGTATAAAAACACAACTGAAGTTTCTGTGTTGATTTTGTATCCTGCAGTTTTGCTGAATTTTTTATTAGCTCTAGTAGCTTCTTGTGAATTCTTCAGAGTTTTCTAAATATAGAATCATGTCATCAGTGAATGGAGATAATTTTATTGTTTCCTTTCCAAAATGGATGCTTTTTTTAAAAAAAAATTTTATTGGAGTATAGTTGCTTTACAATGCTGTGTTAGTTTCTACTGTACAGACACGTGAATCAGCTATACGTATACATATATCCCCTCTTTTTTTGGATTTCCTTCCCATTTAGATAACCACAGAACACTGAGTAGAGCTCGCTATGCTATACAGTAGGTTCTCATCAGTTACCAATTTTATACATAGTATCAATAGTGTCTATATGTCAATCCCAGTCTTCTGCTTTTTACTTCTTTTTCTTGTCTAAATGCTCTGACTAGAACTCCCAATACAGTGTTGAATAGCAGTGGTGAAAGTAGGCATCCTTGTCTTATTCCTGATCTTTGGGGAAAGGATTTAGTCTTTACCATTGAATATGATAGTAGCTTCAGGTTTTTCAAACATGCCCATCATCATCTTGAGGAAAGTCCCTTTAATTCCTAGACATTCCTATTCTTATGACGTTCTCTATTTCTTAAAATATATAATAATCTCTATTTCTTAGAATATAATATATAATTATTATATATGTAATTGTATATATAATATAATCTCTATTTCTTATATAGTATATAATAATCTTACATATTTCTTGGAATAGTTCTCTATTTCTTGATGGAAACTAAGATTTCAGTCACTTAAACCTTGATGCATGAACCATGTTATTTGTCATCACTCGTATAACCTGTGATTTAGTTTCTCATTTCTCAGTCTTTTTTTTAAAAAACGTTTTATTTTATATTGGAGTATAGTTGATTAACAATGTTGTGATAGTTTCAGGTGTACAGCAAGGTGATTCAGTTATACATATACGTATATCCATTCTTTTTAAAATTCTTTTCCCATTTAAGTTGTTATATAATATTGAGCAGAGTTCCCTGTGCTATACGGTAGGTCCTTGTTGGTTATCCATTTTAAATATAGCAGTGTGTACATGTCAAAAAAGTCTTAAGGAAGAGGTTAAATATGCGTATGTACAGACTCTTCAATTGCCTACTCAGATCTAAAAGATACCAAAGAAACAGTCCAGATTATTTGGATTTCTCCTTTGATCCTCCGTGAAAGCAGAATCAGGTTAGAGCTTTTGGATTTCATGTCTTAGAAGATTGTTTATTACAACTACAATATCATTAGCTGTGTGTATTTTAGACCACCCTTCACTTTCTCTCTTCTGTGTCTCTCAAGATTTCTTTTGTATACTCCAATAAAGATGTTAAAAAAAACTTTTTTTGAATTCTCCATATCTTTATCTAATCAGGCTGCATTCTGAACTACCTCTCCCCATATGAAATCTGCTTGTCACATCTGTATGAAATTGGTTCTTCCTTAATGTGTATTTTAACACTGTGCATCTTATTTTTACTTCTAGCATGGTGTTAGTCACGTTTTACTTGTTGTGTTTATTTGTCTCTACCACTGCATGACCTCCAAGGGTGGTATGGTGGACAAATTTTTATTTTTTATCCATCATCCATGTGCTTGCATTTAGCCTGGAAATGTACCTGTCCCCTTAATTCAGCCATTTGGTACCCATGGAATTGATTTTTAATCCCCATCAGTGTAATTCAACCCTGTGATCAACATAAGTTTATGAAGGATTGGCATATGCTGCAGCCTTAAGCCAGTGAGTATACAACATTACCTAACTACTTTGATTGTTCAAGGTAACAGTCAGCAAACGTTTTCTGAAAAGGGCCATATAATAAATACTTTCGGATTTGCAGACCACAAAATTCTCTGTTGCATATCCTCCTTGATTTTTATTTACAACCATTTAAAAATGTAAACATCATTCTTATTTTCCCCATAGAAAAACAGATCACTGGCTGGATTTTATCCAAGGACTGCAGTTTAGTGATCCCTGTAAAGAAATATGACCTAAGGCATTGTCAGCAGACACGGGACTTTTACTAGCACTGATGACTTAAAAAACCTTTTATTCTTCTGCCAGGAAAAGGAAATATTTACCCCTGAAAGCTACTGGAAGCTGTCTTGAAATTATGAAAGAAGTCAAACTATGAATGTAATACTAAGATTTCAAAGAAGCAAGAGAGATAAAGTTGGTCCATGATGAGCCATTGGAGCAACTCTCCCCATCAGTTATTTCTACATACAGACTTTATAATTTAAGTGAGCCAATAATTTCCCCTTATTATTTCAAAAAAATCACACTTTGCTGAGGTTTATTTTCAATCAAAATTATTTTAACTGATAGAGAAAAGTATTAATCTTTATGATCCTAGCACCGAGGACAGGAAGCATTCAATAAATTTGCTATATATTTATGGAAAAAGCTACACACTTACTCATTAGTTTCCTTGGCAATGAATGTTGTAAATCCCTTCATATATGTGTTTTGGGTTGTGGTCACAGATTTTGCTCAGTGAGCTTTGAAACTGTTGCTTAAGCAATGGTACATGCTATGCTGGGAGAGTTGAAGGTTCAGGTTAATGAAGTAAGAAAGTAGGTTCAAATCATAATGGGAAAAAATTCAAATGTCAAGTCCACAGAGACTGAGGCATGATTAAAATCATGATCAGATTATTCTTTTTCAGAATCAGGAATTTGGGAATGAGACAGTCATAAAATTAGGGCGATACAGCAATGAATATTTTTTGCAGTCTGAGACATTTCCAAGGCTCTTTCATATAGGCCCATAGAGGTTGTATTCTAAAGTTTTTGAAGGTTTTATTGGATAATATTTTAAACTCTGTGTTTCTATTACTCTTGCACTTATTCTTCAAATAATATTATGTCAAATCGCTTCAGCTTTTCTATGTATTGATTTTGGCTACAAATTCAGCACAAAAATACTCTTTATTTCAGATTTCATTTTGTTAAAAGATGGCTATTGTTCTAATTATATGGTTTTCTAAATCTATAGGTCAGAGACCCAGGTAAATGTGTAATAGTTCAGGTAGCTGGAGAAAAAGAGAATAAACAATGGATTGTCTTCCTACCCTTCAGTCCCCACAGACTGTTTTCCTAATCCAGAACAAAACACAAAGATTCATTGCATATGGAGTGACAAAACTCCCCAGTGTAACCCCAAAACTAGAGAAAAAACTTCCTCTGATGTTAGAAGTATTAATGTAAATAGCAAAAGAGGAAAGGACAAGAGAATAGAAAAGAAACATATACACTCTGCACATTTGAAATGGAGAAGAATTCTTCCTTCTGAAGGGAGAATTAGAACACAACTCACTTCAAGGAGCATTTCACAACCAAGAGTAGCTTACACTATTTATTTTTGAGAACTTTATGTTTAATAAAATATATTTAAGGAATATTTAAAGAAACTTTTAAAATAAATTTTTCCATAATGGAAGATTTTCGAAGGTCGATTAACAAAAAAAATCAAGAAAGATAGTTCCTGTCATAATTATCATGTTTAAAAACTGGACCAGTTCTCTATTCTGTATAAGCAAGTACAAATTTAGATTTGTCCTATAAGATCATTACTTCAAATTCAGTTGAAAATAAGTATAGATTATTAAGTTGGAATTTTTCCTTTCCTCTCCTTTGTATTTTCTTCACAATTGCCTATTTTTGAACATGTATTATCTAGATAATTTTCTCAAATTGTTGCTATGTGACTTATCTGTACATGGTAGCAGTCTGTTTCAAGTACACAAGTGTGGCAGGTATATTGAAGTGCACTGACAAGTTTTTTTTTTTTTTTAACACAAATGAATAATCCTACGGGTACTGGAAGGATTAATCTCCTGAGGCTGTCTTTACAACAAAGACCGTTTCACATTAGCAAGCACAGTATTCTATACACAGTAAGTGATCAATTAACAACTATAGAATGGTTTTCCATTTTGGTTAAAATTGAGAAGATTATGTAACTGAAAGTGTGAATTTTGAAAGGCTTTCTAAAATATTTGCAGCAAAATCCTTATCAATATGTAACACTCTTGCATTAACATATGCATCACGTCATAAAATTGAAATTTATTTTGCTGAAACAATCGGCATTCATAAATTATGGTGAAAAAGAGAAATATGATTTATGGAGAAAAAGAGAACCTCATATAGGTCTGTAAGGTCACCTACGAATTTGTTATTAGCAGAAAGATTATCAGAGCTTTGGATTTTTTTCATCGACTTAGACCAACATGCCTGTGGAATAGAGCATTTTGATACTACATTTATTGTTAAGGGACATTGGGAATGGATTTCATTTTACTATGCCAGTTATCAGCAGTGCCTTGTCATTTTCATCTGCTACACATTTTGTTTGCCCGTCTTCAAAATCTCACTTTAGTATTATCTCCCTGGCCTGTTGACATAGGCCACTGGTCTAGCAGAAAGCATACTATCAATCTAAACACAGTAACAAAGAACAGATTACAAAAGGGAAAGATGGTTGTCATAGCCACTTTCCTGAATTTCATTCCCAAAGGCTCTGGACTCAAAAGATTCCCTTGGCCCATCAGCCAAACCCATGTGGTAGAGTAATACCATATCAGTGTCAATCTAATCTATAGATGAAAATATTTCCTCTTTGGAGACAATATATTCTGACTTTATTTCTAATCTCTTTCTCCTGCTTGTCCTTTATCAATGGAGGAAGAGGTTGTCAAACTCATTAATTCTCTTCCATTTGAACTGAGAAATGTTATCAGTGAGAATGCCTGTGAAATTTTAAATGTTGATTTGTTCCTTTTTGGAGATAGGCGGCAAGATGTCATTGAAGGTTTTAAATACTTTCGTATAAATTCTCTCTTCATAGACTTGGGCAAGAATTTCAGTGACTACTAAAATCAGAATTTAATCACGAATGGATGGAATCTCCTAAATGTGATAAACTTAATCTAAAAGTTTATGCTCAATTATTTCAAATATAATTTTGTTTCATATTCTAATTAGCATAATATAAAATAATCCTTCATGTTAGTCCTATCTGAAAAAAATGCTATAACAAGACATTTTATTTCTCTTTGCTTCTGGTTTTTGTTTTTCTTTTTTTCCCCCACTTACAATGTTGGTGAGCTTACACCTGCTTTCCTCTAGTGAAAAAATTAAAGATGCCTTCCTTAATAGTCATCTGAAATCTACTTGTTCCTCTAATCTGCTAATTTTGAGTGGATAGAAAAGAAAAACTGCCTGGTAATTGTACATACACTTGCTTTCCCCTTGCTCCCTTTGCTTGATTCCAGATTCACATACAGTAGTTTATGTGGGAAACCTTTCAATAACTAACAGGATTTGTCATTCTGTTTAAGTTTAGTTCAGAATGTTCTTCTGACATTGGACCTTGGCCTCAAGAATGAACTGGGAAAAAACTGATTAAAAAAACTGATGGAATATTGCATATTCCTTTCCTCTTATTTCATGAGAAAATTAGACTTTCAGTCACAGTGCTTGATATGCTGGTGGTTTCTGAGTGAAAGTTCCCCATCCATGTCCCCTATGAAAAATGTGGCCACTCTGTGAATGTTTTGCCCCAAGTAGAGCTTATTATATTATCCCTGGGTTCTTGCCACAGAGATAGAAAACATACAGGCAGGAGAATGAACTGATGTTTCCTGGAGGAAAAAAAAAAAAACTGATCAATCCATATCTCTCTATGAAATCTGAAATGATAAACATGGAGAGAATAAGCCAATTAAAAATGGTAGCTGCAGATGAAAAGTCCTTAAAAAATAAATGGCAAAAAGGGAGAGAGAAAAAAAGAAGAGTTGTGGAATAATTATAATAGATGAAACCTGGAGGTTCAGCTTCAGAAATCAGACCAAAGGCCTCAGATGGCCGGATGTACTCAGGGATCACCTCCTTCTATTTTCCACCAGTTTTCCAGACTCAGAGAGAATGAGGTCTAGTGGGAATGCAATGTGATTGAGAGATGACCCAGAAATGACACCCAGAAGGGATAAAATATGTTTACAGAGAAAATTCAATGTCAGGATTGGTGCCCCCTACGGTCCACCATGAGTACCAACTTGTAAAGTACGGAGAATAAGATACCAGAGAGAGCTGTTGCTTTACTCTTATGTCTAATGTGTATTTACTCTCTGTTTCCTTAATTGAGTCCCAGTTCCTGAACTCCAAAGAGTCTAATTTAAATGTGAACCACGTGCATAATTTTTTAGGAAGATTGAATATTAAAATGATAAAATAAAAAAGTGTTGAAAATGTAGTTCTTCAACCGTATGCATCAGAGTCATGTGGTATATTTATTAAAAAATAGAGTTTCCTGGGCCTCTCTCAAACTTAAGAATCCTAAAGACTTAGAATCTCCAGAGAAATGGCTCAGGAATCTACTTTTTTAACAATTTATCCAAGGTGATTTTTGTGTGTGGTGGGGCGGGGGGCTTGAAACAAGACCCATTTATCTCCCAGTTTCTGAAGGTTAGAAGTCTGGGCATAGAATAACTGGGTTCTCTGCTCAGGTTCTCTCACAAAGCTGAAATCAAGTGTTAGCAGGGCTGCATTCTCATCCAAAGCTCAGAGTTCTCTTCCACACTCATTCAGGTTGTTGACAGAATTCAGTACCTCATGGTTGTAGAACTGAACCCCATTTTCTTTATGGCTGTTGGCAGGGGTTGCTCTCAGTCCTTACGGCTACTCTCAGGTCCTAGCTACATGGTCCATTCCATAGGCAGTTTACAAAGTGGGCAGTTGCTTTCTACCAGGCCAAAAGGAGAGTGTCTGTTGCTACTTCTTGTCTCTTTTCAGGGTGTGGCTGACTAGGTCAGGTCCATCCAAGATAATCTCCCTTTTGATTTACTGTGTTGGATATTGTCCTTTGACCCTTCAGATTCACTCAGCTGTCTAATTGAAGCCTGGCCTCAATGATTGCAACAACTAGAGAAGTTGGGATATAAAGACTTCACTGGTGGGCTGTAGAGGAGTGAGTTGGAAGACTGAGAAAGATGAGGATATTGGAATATATCCTTGCAATTTACACTGTTACCTCCTAACCAAACCACCCTCTTCCATTAGACATGTCTCAAAGTAAACTCCCTTCACCAAGTTATTAAGAAATATAGCAGCAAGGAGAGCACCAGCATCCCGGAAATTCTTTTTGGTGACATTCTTCTAGGTAAGAAATGTCAGTGGGAGAGTCTGCAATTTAATTGGGTTCCCATATTTCAAAGGAAATGATGTGATCCCATAATGGTAGAGGCCAAGTGTGTGGCTTTCACTCTCAGAGGCAAGGCAGGTATACTTATCAAAGAATGGGGCGTTAATCAGTGTTTTGACCTAAAGTGGTAGTTTCCAGCTGGAGACTTTTATCTCAGGGAACATTTGGCAATGTCTAGAGACATTTTTAGTTATCACAGTGGGAGGGGGGGTGCTATTGGCATCTAGTAAATAGAGGCCAAAGATACTACTGAACATGTTACAGTGCATAGGACAACCCCCCCCCCCCGTCCCCAAACACACACACAACAGTTATCTGGTCCTATATATCAATAGTGCTGAGAAACTCTGACCCCAAAGGATCTATGACAATGACTATTTGATCAAGGGGTACATAGTTTAACACACATAAGTAGAAAACTTCTAGATCTGATGAACAGACAACTGACTTAGTTGCCAGAATGGGAATTCATGGTCTTTTACATAGTTTCTAAATCTAAACTATTAACAGATTCAAACACGGGGGCAGGCTTGTCCCTTTAAGGAAGAAATCTTTTTAATTTTTTTTTTTTACTAAAGTTTCGTTGATTTACAATATTGTGTTAGTTTCAGGTTTACAACACAGTGATACACACACACACACACATATATATGTTTATATATATATTCTTTTTCAGATTCTTTTCCCTTATAATTACAAAATATTCAGTATATTTCCCTGTGCTATACAGTAGGTCCTTATTAATTACCTATTGTATATATAGTAGTGTGTATAAGGAAGGGATCTTCAATGTATTGATAGATACAGGTGTAATCTTAACTCTTCCCCAGTCTTCCCCAAAATGACATGTGACTCTTACCTGGGTAAGGTAAATATCCAGATCTTCGGACTGTATTAAATACTGGCTCGGAACTGATGCTAATAATCCTTGGAGAAATAAAATACCACCATGGTCCACCAATCAGAGTGAGGACTTATAGAAGTCTGGAGATATATGAAGTCTTGACCTCAGTCTGCCTCATGTTTGGTCCAGAGGGACCATTGGCCCATTCAATGTGTGTGTGTGTGTGTGTGTGTGTGTGTGTGTTTTCCCACTCCCAAAATATATAAGCCAAAGAGATATAACTGGTAACTGATGGGATCCCTATATTGGTTCCTTGATCCTTCAGTGAAGGCTATTAAGAGTTAGACAACTGGAAGCATCTGGACCTTCTCTCTTCCCTCTCCTTTCTTTCCCCAAAATAAAACAAAGTGAATGCTAAATTCCAGAGTGCAAGGTGCAGTAGGAAACTGTTTACCAGCCACTGCTCTTGTCTCTGTGCTTCAAAATAAACACTGATTAGCCCTGGTGTGCATGCAGCAGGTCATTTATATTTGTGTATTAACCCTTTCTGAAGTTTTAACATAAGGGTAGAAATAACCTTTCATTAATATTTTTCCTCTTCTACTTTGGTATGTGGAAGTTGATGGTGGAAAGAGACAAGAGAAGTGTGAAAAGAAGGGGAGGGGCATACAAATAGGCCACTATGGGTGAAGCTGGTATTGTAGGTTACTTCAGAGATTGTTAGGAAGTCTTAAAGCCAAGGATGTTCCATATTGAAGAAGGAGACATGCAGAGAGAATGAGATGAACTTAGGCACAAAAAATGCTGTGTAGGAGAAGGAAAGGACAGAGACCATCAAAGTTGACTGAGCCAAGTCTTCTTCCTCACCATATTCATGCTCTCAGGGCATAGGTACCCTTACTCAAACTTTAATCTTTAAGAGAAAATAACAATTTAGAAAGAGAAAATAGGAAGCCAGTGAAAATGTACATGCAGTATGTCAATAAAAAGAAAATCTTAGGAGAGGCTGTTCGTTTTAAGCATGAGCAATAGGGGGGAAAAGTGACGTGGCATCTATGCAAATATACTAAACAGGAGAAAAAGTAACAGAGTAGGCAAAATAGTGAAATTTTTAATTTGTTATGAATATATTATGGAAGTAAATACAACTCAAATAAGAAACATCTCCAAGAATTTTAAGTGCTCTAAAAGATTTTATGAAAATGTTTTCAATTAAAAGAATTCAAAATTAAATGAAAGAATATGGGACAAAGAATGGATGCCCATGGATGGTTTTCAACTCTATGTAAAAATAGAGAAATAAAAAATTAAAAGACTGAGAATGAAAAACAGTAAATAAATAGACATAACTCAAAATCAAATTACTTACAATGAAGAGAGTTTTGAGGCAAATAGCATAACACGGTGGTAAAAGATTTTTTAAATAATAAGATAATTAATATGTAGTACAGAAGAGGAGATTCACTAAAGGTTTCTTGAAATCTCTGAAGAGGAGACTCCAACAGATTAAAACTAAAAATAAAACCCAAGTTAAAATAGCAGATAATCTTCCCTGAATTCAAGAGAGCAAAAATAGCAGATAACAAAATGCCTTAAATATTGCTGGAAAATATTGCATCTGAATGATCTTCTTTGAGATATACCCTATTCATGTGAATCAACTTCAAAAGTATAAAATCTCCAGATATCCAGGCTGACAAATGCAAGGGAGAAAAAAAAATTAGGGTAACCTGAAACTTCCTCAGAGCCACATTAACTATCTGAAGTTAATAGGTCAATGTCTGTAAAGTGCTAATAGAAAGAAAGTATGATTCAAGTGCATTGTATCCAGGCAAGATGACAATAAAGTAGAAAAGAGAACAAGCAACCATTTCCAAATGTAGAAACTATCAAGGAATGTAGCACCCAAGAGAGCTGCATAAATAAATAAAAATAAACAAACAAATAAAATTACTCAATGAAAAATCCAGCCAAACCAGAAGCTCTAATAAGAGGACTACTGACCAAAAGAATACCAAAATTGCTCAGTAGTTTTATAAGGTAGTTTGAACTTATTAGATTGAAAGTATGGAGGCTTTCTGCACTGAAGACTATTCTCAAGGCTCCATAAATTATTGAGCATATCACTAAAACAAATATTATATATTTAAAATTGGGAGATAATGAATGCGTTTCTAATCCTCATTGTTTATATTTGGCTCTGCAAGTATATCCCTGTGTTTTCTTGCAGACTTTAAATAAATTAAAAAACACATACCCAAACAATCTAATCAGAAAATGAAGAAGCAAGAACAGATATTTTAACAAAGAAGAATTACAGATGGCAAGTAAGCACGTACAAAGATGTTCAACATCATATGCCATTATTAAACCACAGTGATATCTCAGTACAAACCCATCAGAATGGTTAAAATGTTAAAAAATTAAAAAGTAATAACACCAGGGGCTTCCCTGGTGGCGCAGTGTTTGAGAGTCCGCCTGCAGATGCAGGGGACGCAGGTTCGTGTCCCGGTTAGGGAAGATCCCACATTGCCGTGGAGCGGCTGGGCCCATGAGCCATGGCCGCTGAGCCTGCACGTCCGGAGCCTGTGCTCCGCAACGGGAGAGGCCACAACAGTGAGAGGCCCGTGTACCGCAAAAGAAAAAATAAAAAAAAAGTAATAACACCAAATGCTGATGAGAGTTTGGAAAAACTGTATCACTCATTGTAATATTGAGTTTGACTCCATTTTTTGCTGTTTGTTGACAGCTATTAAAGTTCCACAGTTTTTTTGCCAGAGGCATACTCCTTAATTTCCCAAAGCATACAGTGCTATTGCCTACCAAACCTCATTCCCCACTTTTTGCTAACAGAATGCTGATTTTAATTAAAGCATTAATGTACTCAGCTAAAATCTCCACTTCCCAGCCTTCCTTGCAGGTAGGAGTGAGTTTGTAATGCATTTATAATCAATGAGCTCAATGGTGGAAGTCAGCTGGATGATTTCTGGAAAATGTTTAAGTTATTGATAGAGGCTTTGCTTCTACCTGTTCTCATTTTCCCCTTCTTGCCTCTACTGTTGGTCTTATATCTAAGGAAGGAACAAAGTTTCACAACTATGAAGACAAAACTGAATGCTGAGAATAGTGGCAAAGAGAGATAAAAGGAGATGAAGTCCTTGAGGACTGCCTCAGGCAAGGGCATGAACCCCTTAACTGTATGCTTCCTGACCTCTTGTTTTGTGAGAAAGGTCAACACCCAAAACTTTTGGAGTGGTTACTAGTATGTAGAGCAAATGCATTTGTCTGAGGTTGAGTTTCTCATCTGTAAAATGAGGGTAAAAAATATATATTTCACAGATTTATTTTGAAAAGAAGGTTGCTCTGTTTAAGCTACTATTATTTCTTTTCTCTACTATTAGTATCAAAAGCTTATTTTAACTGTCACATTACATTTGTTTTGTTTACTGCTGTATCCATTAAACCTAGCCTGAAACATGGTAGCCATTAAATATATATCTATATAAATGCACACTATCTACATGACTCCCACTGAGGAATTGTGTTTATAAAATTTTGGCACATTCATACACGTTTTAGTAATTTCTAGTGAAGATATGTATTATGGTATACATTTAATATCAATTTATTAAATTATAATTTTCTTCAAATACACATCCTTATTTCTTAAGATTAACTGGTCCTACAGAAAAATAGACATCTGTTTGGGATATTTACACCAAGGATGGTAAAAGTTTTGGGGGAAAGAAAGTGCGTTCCAAAAATGTTTCTATCTTCATGAAATACTGTAGAAAACAAAATATTTAATGGCATCTTTGAAACATGGGTTTGGACTTTGACTTTTCTTTATCTTCTAGCAGTCAAATGGGTAATAACCACATTCTTTAAATATTTAAAACCAAATGTATATTTTTATCTTCATTTTAGATATAACACAATTCTTTTTTTTTAACCTCTTTATTGTAGTATAATTTCTTTACAATGGTGTGTTAGTTTCTGCTTTATAACAAAGTGAATCAGCTATACATATGCATATATCCCCATATCTCCTCCCACTTGCATCTCCCACCCATGCTCCCTATTCCACCCCTCTAGGTGGACGCAAAACAACAAGCTGAACTCCCTGTGCTATGTGGCTGATTCCCACTAGCTATCTATTTTATATTTGGTAGTGTATATAGGGCCATGCCACTCTCTCACTTCGTCCCAGCTTACCCTTCCCCCTCCCCGAGTCCTCAAGTCCGTTCTCTACTTCTATATCTTTACTACTGTCCTGCCCCTGCTCCTAGGTTCTTCAGAATCTTTTTTTTTTTTTTTTTAGATTCCACATATAGGTATTAGCATACAGTATTTGTTTTTCTTTCTGACTTACTTCACTCTGCATGACAGTCTCTAGGTCCATCACCTCACTACAAATAACTCCATTTCATTTCTTTTTATGGCTGAGTAATATTCCATTGTATATATGTGCCACATCTTCTTTATCCATTCATCTGTCGATGGACACTTAGGTTGCTTCCATGTCCTGGCTATTGCAAATAGAGCTGCAATGGACATTGTGGTACATGACTCTTTTTGAATTATGGTTTTCTCAGGGTACATGCCCAGTAGTGGGATTGCTGGGTCATATGGTAGTTCTATTTGTAGTGTTTTAAGGAACCTCCATACTGTTCTCCATAGTGGCTGTATCAATTTACATTCCCAGCAACAGTGCAAGAGGGTTCCCTTTTCTCCACACCCTCTCCAGCATTTATTGTTTGTAGATTTTTTGATGATGGCCATTCTGACCGGTGTGAGGTGATACCTCATTGTAGTTTTGATTTGCATTTCTCTAATGATTACTGATGTTGAGCATTCTTTCATGTGTCTGTTGGCAATCTGTATATCTTCTTTGGAGAAATGTCTGTTTAGGTCTTCTGCCTATTTTTGGATTGGGTTGTTTGTTTTCTTGGTATTGAACTGCATGAGAAGCTTGTAAATTTTGGAGATTAATCCTTTGTCAGTTGTTTCATTTGCAAATATATTCTCCCATTCTGAGGGTTGTCTTTTCGTCTTGTTTATGGTTTCCTTTGCTGTGCAAAAGCTTTTAAGTTTCATTAGGTCCCATTTGTTTAGTTTTATTTCCATTTCTCTAGGAGGTGGGTCAAAAAGGAACTTGCTGTGATTTATGTCATAGAGTGTTCTGCCTATGTTTTCCTCTAAGAGTTTTATAGTGTCTGGCCTTACATTTAGGTCTTTAATCCATTTTGAGTTTATTTTTGTGTATGGTGTTAGGGAGTGTTCTAATTTCATTCTTTTACATGTAGTTGTCCACTTTTCCCAGAACCACTTATTGAAGAGGCTGTCTTTCTCCATTGTATATTCCTGCCTCCTTTATTAAAAATAAGCTGACCATATGTGCGTGGGTTTATCTCTGGGCTTTCTATCCTGTTCCATTTATCTATATTGCTGTTGTTGTGCCAGTACCATACTGTCTTGATTACTGTAGCTTTGTAGTATATGCTGAAGTCAGGAGCCTGATTCTTCCTGCTCCTCTTTTCTTTCTCAAGATTGCTTTGGCTATTCCAGATCTTTTGTGTTTTCATACAAATTGTGAAATTTTTTGTTCTAGTTCTATGAAAAATGCCACTGGTGGTTTGATAGGAATTGCATTGAATCTGTAGATTGATTTAGGTAGTATAGTCATTTTCACAATGTTGATTCTTCCAATCCAAGAATATGGTATATCTCTCCATCTGTTTGTATCATCTTTAATTTCTTTCATCAGTGTCTTATAGTTTTCTGCATACAGGTCTTTTGTCTCCTTAGGTAGGTTTATTCCTAGGTGTTTTATTCCTTTTGTTGCAATGGTAAATGGGAGTATTTCCTTGATTTCTCTTTCAGATTTTTCATCATTAGTGTATAGGAATGCAAGAGATTTCTATGCATTAATTTTGTATCCTGCTACTTTACCAAATTCATTGATTAGCTCTAGTAGTTTTCTGGTAGAGTCTTTAGGCTCCTCTATGTATAGTGTCATGTCATCTGCAAACAGTGATGGTTTTACTTCTTCTTTTTCGAGTTGGATTCATTTTATTTCTTTTTCTTCTCTGATTGCTGTGGCTAAAACTTCCAAAACTATGTTTGATAGTAGTGGTGAGAGTGGGTAACCTTTTCTTGTTCCTGATCTTAGTGGAAATGGTTTCCATTTTCACCATTGAGAATGGTGTTGGCTGTGGGTTTGTCATATATGGCCTTTATTATGTTTGGGTACGTTCCCTCTATGCCTACTTTCTGGAGGATTTTTATCATAAATGGCTGTTGAATTTTCTCAAAAGCCTTTTCTGCATCTATTGAGATGATCATATGGTTTTTCTCCTTTAGTTTGTTAATATGCTTTATCTCATTGATTGATTTGTGTATATTGAAGAATCCTTACATTCCTGGGATAAACCCCACTTGATCATGGTATATGATCCTTTTACATGCTGTTGGATTCTGTTTGCTAGTATTTTGTTGAGGATTTTTGCATCTATGTTCATCAGTGATATTGGCCTGTAGTTTTCTTTCTTTGTGACATCTTTGTCTGGTTTTGGTATCAGGGTGATGGTGGCCTCATAGAATGAGTTTGAGAGTGTTCCTCACTCTGCTATATTTTGGAAGAGTTTCAGAAGGATAGGTGTTAGTTCTTCTCTAAATGTTTGATAGAATTTACCTGTGAAGCCATCTGGTCCTGGTCTTTTATTTTTTGGAAGATTTTTAATCACAGTTTCAATTCCAGTGCTTGTGATTGGTCAGTTTATATTTTCTATCT
Organism: Monodon monoceros; assembly: GCF_005190385.1. NCBI lineage: Eukaryota > Metazoa > Chordata > Mammalia > Artiodactyla > Monodontidae > Monodon > Monodon monoceros. The sequence goes on from NW_021703778.1 coordinate 104,691,276, forward strand.
CTTCCTGGTTCAGTCTCAGAAGGTTGTGCTTTTCTAAGATTTTTTTCATTTCTACCAAGTTTTCCATTTTATGGGCATATAGTTGTTTGTAGTAATCTCTCATGATCCTTTGTATTTCTGCAGTGTCAGTTGTTACTTCTCCTTTTTCATTTCTAATTCTATTGATTTGAGTCTTCTCCCTTTCTTTTGTGCTGAGCCTGGCTAATGGTGTATCAATTTTGTTTATCTTCTCAAAGAAGCAGCTTTTAGTTTTATTGATCTTTGCTATCATTTCCTTCATTTCTTTTTCGTTTATTTCAGATCTGCTCTTTATGATTTCTTTTCTTCTGCTAAGTTTGGGGTTTTTTTGTTCTTCTTTCTCTAATTGCTTTTGGTGTAAGGTTAAGTTGTTCATTTGAGTTTTTCTTGTCTCTTGAGGCTGGTTGTATTGCTGTAAACTTCCCTCTTAGAACTGCTTTTGCTGCATCCCATAGGTTTTGGGTCATCGTGTTTTCATTATAATTTGTTTCCAGGTATTTTTTGATTTCCTCTTTGATTTCTTCAGTGACCTCTTGGTAATTTAGTAGTGTATTGTTTAGCCTCCATGCGTTTGTATTTTTTGCAGTTTTTTTCCTGTAATATCTAGTCTCATAGCATTATGAGGAAAAGATACTTTATATAATTTCAGTTTTCTTAAATTTACCAAGGCTTGATTTGTGACCCAAGATATGACCTATCCTGGAGAATGTTCCATGAACATTTGAGGAGAAAGTGTATTCTGTTGTTTTTGGATGGAGTATCCTGTAATTATAATAAGTTCGTCTTGTTTAATGTGTCATTTATAGCTTGTGTTTTCTTATTTATTTTCATTTTGAATGATCTGTAAATTGGTGAAAGTGGGGTGTTAAAGTCTCCTACTATGATTGTGTTACTGTCAATTTCCCCTTTTATGGCTGTTAGCATTTGCCTTATGTACTGAGTGTATGTTGGGTGCATAAATATTTGTAATTGTTATATCTTCTTCTTGGATTGATCCCTTGATCATTATGTAATGTCCTTCTTTGTCTCTTGTAATAGTCTTTCTTTAAAAATATATTTGTTCTGATATGAGGATTGCTACTCCAGCTTTCTTTTGACTTCATTTGCATGGGGTATCTTTTTCCATCCCCTCACTTTCAGTCTCTATGTGTCTCTAGGTCTGAAGTGGCTCTCTTATAGACAGCATATATACGGGTCGTGTTTTCGTATCCATTCAGCCAGTCTATGTCCTTTGGTGGGAGCATTTAATCTATTTACATTTAAGGTAGTTATCGATATGTATTTTCCTATTACAATTTTCTTAATTGTTTTGGGTTTGTTATTCCAGGTCTTTTCCTTCTCTTGTGTTTCCTGCCTAGAGAAGTGCCTTTAGCATTTGTTCTAAGGCTGGTTTGGTGGTGCTGAATTCTCTTAGCTTTTGCTTGTCTGTAAAAGTTTTCATTTCTCCATTGAATCTGAATGAGATCCTTGCTGGGTAGAGTAATCTTGGTTGTAGGTTTTCCCCTTTCATCACTTTAAATATGTCCTGCCTCTTTCTTCTGGTTTGCAGAGTTTCTGCTGAAAGATCAGCTTTTAATCCTATGGAGATTCCCTTGTATGTTATTTGTTGATTTTCCTTTGCTCCTTTTAATATTTTTTCATTGTATTTAATTTTTCATAGTTTGATTAATATGTGTCTTGGCGTGTTTCTCCTTGGATTTATCTTGTATGGGACTCTATGTGCTTCCTGGACTTGACTATTTCCTTACCCATATTAGTGAAGTTTTCAACTATAATCTTTTCAAATATTTTCTCAGTCCCTTTTTTTTCTCTTCTTCTTCTGGGACCCCTATAATTCAAATGTTGTGTTTAATGTTGTCCCAGAGATCTCTGAGACTGTCCTCAGGTCTTTTCATTCTCTTCTCTTTATTCTGCTCTGTGGTAGTTATTTCCACTATTTTATCTTCCAGGTCACTTATCCATTCTACTGCCTCAGTTATTCTGCTATTGATTCCTTCTAGAGAATTTTAAATTTCATTTATGGTGTTGTTCATCATTGTTTGTTTGTTCTTTAGTTCTTCTAGCTCCCTGTTAAACGTTTCTTATATTTTCTCCATTCTATTTCCAAGATTTTGGATCACCTTTACTATCATTACTCTGAATTCTTTATCAGGTAGACTGCCTATTTTCTCTTCATTTTTTTGGTGTGGTGGGTTTTTACCTTGCTCCTTCATCTGCTGTGTATTTCTCTGTCTTCTCATTTTGCTTAACTTACTGTGTTTGGGGTCTCCTTTTCACAGGCTGCTGGTTCCTAGTTCCCATTGTTTTTGGTGTCTGCCCCCAGTGGGTAAGGTTGGTTTAGTGGCTTGTGTAGGCTTCCTGATGGCGGGGACTGGTTCCTGTGTTCTGGTGGATGAGGGTGGATCTTGTCTCTCTGGTGGGCAAGATTGCATCTGATGGGGTGTTTTGGGGTGTCTGTGACCTTATTATGATTTTAGGCAGCCTCTCTGCTAATGGGTGGGGTTGTGTTCCTCTCTTACTAGTTGTTTGACATAGGGTGTCCAGCACTGTAGCTTGCTGTTCGTTGAGTGGACCTGGGTCTTAGCGTTGAGGTGGAGATCTCTGGGAGAGCTTACGTCGATTGATATTACATGGAGGCGGGAGGTCTCTGCTGGACCAATGTTCTGAATTCGGCTCTCCCACCTCAGAGGCTCAGGCCTGACACCTGGCTGGAGCACCAAGACCATGTCAGTCATGCTGCTCAGAAAGAAAGTGAGAAAAAAAAAGAACGAAAGAAATGTAATAAAGTAAAATAAAATAAAATACAGTTATTTAAATTAAAATTTTTAAAAAATTATTAAAAATAAAAAGTAATTTAAAACAAAAGAAAGAAGAGAGCAACCAAACCAAAAAACAAAGGGACAAATGATAACAAGTGGTAAAAACTATACTAAAATAACAAAAAACAAAAAAACAAACTTGCAAAAGTAGACAGACAGAACCCTAGGACAAATGGTAAAAGCAAAGCTATACAGAGAAAATCACACAAAAAGCATACGATACACACTCACAAAAAAGAGAAAAAGGAAAAAAATATATATATATATATATATTAAAAAAAAGAGAGCAACCTAATCAATAAATGAATCTACCAATGATAATAAGCTCTGAATATTAATTTATGATAAACATAAAACCAGAAACTAATTAGATGCAGAAAGCAAACCCCAAGTCTACAGTTGCTCCCAAAGTCCACCACCTCAATTTTGGGATGATTCATTGTCTGTTCAGGTATTCCACAGATGCAGGGTACATCAAGTTGATTGTAGAGATTTAATCCTCTGCTCCTGAGGCTGCTGGGAGAAATTTCCCTTTCTCTTCTTTGTTCACACAGCTCCTGTGGTTCAACTTTGGATTTGGCCCTGCCTCTGCGTGTAGGTCGCCTGAGGGCATTTCCTCACCCAGACAGGATAGGGTTAAAGGAGCGGCTCATTAGGGGGCTCACTCAGGCCGGGTGGAGGCAGGGGTACAGAATACGGGGCAAGGTTGTGGTGGCAGAGGCCGGCATGACATTCCAACAGCCTGAGGTGTGCTCTGTGTTCTCCTGGAGAAGTTGTTCCTGGATGACGGGACCCTGGCAGTGGCGGGCTGCACAGGCTCCTGGGAGGGGAGGTGTGGATAGTGACCTGTGCTTGCACACAGTCTCCTTGATGGCTGCAGCAGCAGCCTTAGCATTTCATGCCCATCTCTGGGGTCTGCGCTGATAGCTGCGGCTCATGCCCATCTCTGGAGCTCATTTACGTGGTGCTCTGAATCACCTCTCCTCATGCACCCCGAAACAATGTTCTCTTGCCTCTTAGGCAGTTCCAGAGTCTTTCTCAGACTCCCTCCCAGCTAGCTGTGGCGCACTAGCCCACTTCAGGCGGTGTTCATGCAGCCACCCCCAGTCTCTCCCTGGGATCTGTCCTCCAAAGCCTGAGCCTCAGCTCCCAGCCCCCACCCACCCCGGTGGTTGAGCAGACAAGCCTCTCAGACTGGTGAGTCCTGGTCAGCACCCATCCTCTGTGCGGGCATCCCTACACTTTGCCCTCCACACCCCTGTTGCTGTGCTCTCCTCTGTGGCTCTGAAGCTTCCCCCCTGCCCACCCCCTGTCCCCTCCAGTGAAGGGGCTTCCTAGTGTGTGGAAACCTTTCCTTCTTCACAGCTCCCACCCAGAGGTGCAGGTCCCATCCCTATTCTTTTGTTTCTGTTTTTTTCTTTTTTCTTTTGCCCTACCCAGGTATGTGGGGAGTCTCTTGCCTTTTGGGAAGTCTGAGGTCTTCTGCCAGCCTTCAGTAGGCGTTCTCTAGGAGTTGTTCCACATGTAGATGTATTTCTGATGTATTTGTGGGGAGGAACGTGATCTACATGTCTTACTTCTCCGCCATCTTGAAGGTCCCTCCTCAGATATAACACAATTCTTATTAGCTTTCACATGATTCTGTTTATGTTTGGTTTGTCCAAAAGATAACTGAAAGAATTAATTTTAAAGCAAACTACCCATATGTCAATTAATTCTGTAAATAATATTTAATAGACAATTTAAAAGTTTTACATGATTAAATTTAATATATGTCTATAAAGCAGTAGTGATAGAATAATAGAATAGGACATCCTCTACTCTTTTTAAAGATGGTTACAAAGACTAAATGAAAACTTTCCTCACCATGGCTACTTTTAACAGAAAAAATGTCCTACCTTAAGGTGGGCAAAGTTCTTTCTCAGGTGAAAGGAGAATACAATGAGTCTTGAGTCCTAGGATTGAGAGTTCTACATTGATGTACCCACTTTCTGCTTGGACACCAGCAAGACATCCCCAGATGGGGGAAGATGGGTGCTTCTCCTCACAAGAAGCGTCACTCCACACACTCTTCACTAGATAGTTATTGTTTGATCTTCAAGTTGAAAAATAACAGGAGAATAACACTAGCAAAAAATATCCACGATTAAAATGATGCTAATACAAACCTGACAGGATGCTTAGATTCTAGGTCTTTTTTCCTATTCATCTAAAGGAAGTGAAAAAAAATGTATCTGAGTTTACTTATTGTCTCAGTGTAATTTCAATAGTCAATTATACATCCACAACATTTCAAGAAATGAATTAAATAACCATTCATTTTGTCTTATAATACCCTTGACAGCAAAAATCCACCAAAAGAAAACCAACAAATTAAATGAGAAACTCTTGAAATATTGACAATAGAAAATTATAAAGTGATGATATGAATAGTTAATATGATACAGTGACATGTGCTTATTAACTCACTGTACTTATTAACATGTACAAAGTATCAGTGCTTTCAAGAGCAATAAGAATAGAAATAAGTTAGTCTGTAAAGGGCCCTTATTTGAGGGTGGGGGGTTAAGGAAAAATAAATTGTAAAATAGTTATATAATTTACAGATCTTTGTGACTTTTCTTGTATTCCAGGAGAGGATAATAAGGACCCTCTTAAATAAATTATAATACATAAATATAAGATCTATATCTTTGTCACAAGTTCATAGACAATCTTTCTACTTTCTTCTATTTTCCCCTTGACCTAACTTACATCATAGACAAATTCTACAAACCAACAAAATGCCTGCAAAAAGGAACAAGAGTGGTTGCATGATGACCACTTTTGTGCTCATTAATTTTTAGTCTTATTTGTGGTTGTGCTAATTATTCTCTATTGCTCTCACTGTTTTCTGCTATCCGCCCCACCCCTTTTTGACCTCCCACTAATAGACTGGCAAATACCATTTAATGAATATTAAAGGTGCATTGATAACAACTTTGTTATTGTTCATCTTCTAACATTTTGTCTTTTTAAAATATATATTGAAAAATAGTTCAAAGAAAAACATATTTCTTTGAAAAAAGGCTGTGAAAAGATAAAAGGTAATTATTAAAGCAAATTGCCCTTGGTACACTTTCATAAGTGTTAACTATGGAATATTTCTTGTCTTGTCAAAAGTGTACAGTAATGGATTCTTTTTTCCTTTACTCTTTCTTCACATAACATTCATTCATTTATATCAGCTAGTTAAAAACAGGAGGCAGCTGGTTAGGCAAATTTATGTAAATCCTGGAAGACTTTCCCTATCCATTCTTTAGAGGAGTACTTGTACATATGCTAATTTTCCTTTTTTGCTATAAAAACCCATGTGGATATTTTCCCTCCATTTACCTTCACATCTTAGAACAGATGTTTAAATGTTTTATAAAAATGCTTATGAAAATGGCAGGTTACTGTTACTTTGGCAAGGCAGGGATGTCATAGTAGCTGTGATGTTTGGTGACTTATTGAGAAAATCCCTTTTGCTTGTGGATCCAGGGGGAATATTCAAAAAGAAAAAGAAATCCTCAAAGAGTTCTGAGGAGCTATGCCTAATGCATCAGAATATTAACCCTTTGATCTTTGTGTTGAATTTTATAAACCTCCAATGAACAACAAATCTTACTCACTTCTATATTTCCTAGGATGGCACTGGAGCGATGCTTTTATAACACAGCCTTACTCCTGATGCAAATATTTTCAATATCTCTTAAAGTCAATAAAATGTAATATTAATTATGATTATTGTCAATAATTAATATTTGCTGATGACATTACTTGCTAATTAATTTCCATATGTAACAGGAGTTTAAATGAAAATTTTGGTGGGAACCCTAGAAATCTACAGATTAGTTTCCGTAACGCAGTACCAGACTAAAGTGAGAATGTAAAAAAAAAAAAAAAAAAAAATCTGTGCTCAAAAACTTGTCCTTAAAAAAAGCCACATACCCACAAACTTAACTCTTAAACTCTCATCCACACTGAAGCTATGTAAGTGTGGGGAAGTGATAAGTAGGAGGACAATTTGTGAATCAGATTTTTGGAGTTGATGTGTTCTGGTCCCAGTAATAGGTACTCCCATTGAGGAAGGGTAGAGTTTGCCTGGGTCTCAAACCTGTGTGAAGAGTTTCAGCTTGACTTTTTCCCCTTGATGCTTGGGCAGAGAGTGACCTAGTATTTGATTCCTGCCTAGAAAATTTGAAGTCAAGAGACAAACTGGCTCAATGCTAAGGGATCAGATCAAACAAAAATGGTTGAGTTTTGAGGATGGGCCTGCACACTGGGTCCTGTCAGGGCAACAGTGCTTGAGTATCTCACAGGAAATATGTGAGAACCAGAAATAAGTTAGAACTGTCTATGTCGAGTCTGGTATAATCTGCCTAAAGGGCTTTGGCTGGAAAGCAGTTAACCATCAACTGATAGAGGCTGGAAGAGAGGAAACTGCAAATTAGCAAGTAACCAGAAATGTATCTACTCTGACCAGTAGTGATATCACTGACAGAGAAGATCCAGCTTTGGATGCCTGCCAAGCCTATAACATGGTGCTACATGCTAGGTCAGTACCATGGAGTCAGTCTATACAGAATGTCCCTTCCCTACCACCTCTCTTGCCCTCTGGTCCTGAAGGAGTCAGGGACAGCACCTTGGGAGTAAGGGAGAAGATGCATATAAAAGAAATAAGAAGCCAACGATATCCTTTTCCCTACTCAGTTTACCTATGCACAGCCAGCTCAAGAAAGAACATAAGAGAAGGTTTAACTTTAAATCCAGAATATTGAATAAAATATTGGAGTGGACATTCTGATATCAGAATCAATATTATATGCTGTGAATGAAAGTGATAGTGAGATGATTTATTATGCAAAAACAACGGTTCTAAACCTTAGCTGCACCTTGGGAGTTTCTGAAGAGCCGCATGCATGTAGGCCCCTTACCCATAAAATGACTAAATGATTCTGTTGATGGGCCTGGACATCAGTGTTTTTAAGAGCTCCTGGTGTTATTCTACTTTAAAGCCAGCATTGAAAACCACTTGTTTAAAGAAACAGTTTTCATCTAGGGGAGCAGAAGAACTGGACCCCTGTGAACAAATTTAAGGTTTTAGTGTGAGATAAAAATGAAGTGCTTTATAAATGTACCACATGAGTTATGTTTATTCAGTATATTGGTTACATATTTATTATCCCATTTGCTTCTCATATCAACACCACAGAGAAGTGATTAATACCCCCATGGACCTCACAGAGATAGGAAATCTGTCTAAGTACAAAGACAATGTCTATGCTCTTTTTACCCAAGCATTGCCATATCTCAGTATAAAAGGAAGCAGAAATAGCGTATAGTTAAAGGAAAAGAAAATTGAGCGTGGGTAAAATAAATAAATAAAAGGAGATAGGAAGATTAAACTTTTGCTCTTTGCCTTGTTGCCCAGAGATATGTCTTCTTCTATATAACCTTATCTGTTATAATGCCCCAGGTCAGAATCTCTTTTCAGCATCATAATTCTGCCCTGCTTCCTACCTCTAACATCACTCCCTTCCTAACATACAGCTTGGGTCAAGGTAATACTTCTCTTACCATAGCTCACATTTTGCCCTTATCTTCTAAGAAAGCTGGATCTAAGAACATCAAGGAGTCCAGCTAACAGTCTGCACCCACATTTATCATGACAACTTTATGGATGCAATACCTATCAATTTAATAGTAAAGAGCTACTGCAGCCAATGTTCACAGGCTGACTTTCTCCCTTCCTCAAACTTTCATTGACTAAAATGACATCACATTTTAAAAAATTACCTTATATTAGGAGAATTATTATCATTAAATAAAAGGTAAACTTAAAATTAACCTATTAGGTGCACAAAAGTGAAGGCATCATTTGGGCTGATTGTGTCTATTATATATTATATAGAGCAGTTGACTCATTGGAAAGGATAAGAAAATATTATGGCATTATTGGAAATGTTCTCTAATTTGAAGTCAAATAAATTTTTCCTCCTTTCAAATATTATTCCACAATGGAATAATACCCATGTGGATCATTTGTGTCAGTATTTAAATATGTTCTGTTCCTTAAATATAAATAGCACTTCAAGCTTCCATGTCTTTTCCCATGCGGTATCTGTTGAGAGACAGTTCTCCACAAATATTTTCACTTTTGTACACAGTCCAGGATTTCTGAGCAAAGATAACTGAAAAACAAGGTTAAAGGCTGACTGAATGACAGCCATGCCTTAGAAGTTAGAGATAATATATTGCTCCAAGAGATTTAGAGCCATTATTTGCTCACATTCCAGAGTAGAGATCCTTCTTTCCCTGAACAGGAAAAGCTTTGTTTATATTCCAGAATAAAAGTCTCTCTTTCTTGCTCTCTGTCTCTCTGTCTCTTTCTGGAAAGGAGAAGGGGCAGGTATGTGAGCCACCCTATATATGCTTTGGGTTTCATAATTTTAGGGCTCCTTCCTAGTGGTGCAACCCTGCTGCACACGCAGATGAATTTCTGACCCTCATTGTGCTGTCCATTGGGAAAGTGACGCATACAAACTGCTGCTAAGTTGCTTTGAGAGTAATCAATAGCCTTTTCTCTGATCCAGTCATCTCCTTTCTCCTGGTAGAATAGGAAAATATGTATATTGCATGCATGCATGAACACATGTATGTACGTATATAAAACTGTTCCCTCCTTTTGAAATGTCCACTTCCCTAACTCCTCATCCAGCTTTTCTGCCTGGCTAATCATACCCTTCTTCTAGCATCTGTTAGTGTCCCTTCTTGAATAAAGTTACGCGTGAGAATTCCAGGATGGTTTTTACCAATTGTGTCTATAGCACTTTGTATCTCTTCAAGTATTTATCACTCTACATTATAAAGTTGGTATTAGAATAAGTCTTCCATTTTAGAATTGGAGTCCTGTTGGCTCAGTCCCCAGAATATAAGTGATTAAGAAACGATGAATGAATGAATGTTAAGTCAGAATCCCTAATGGTCTTTGAGTCATAAGAAGAACATGATCTCCGCCATCTCTAGATCACTAATCAATTTTTACAGGGATTCAATTTTTAAATATTTTGGGTATGCTAGTGAATATATGCACCATAAGTGGAAGAAGGTAGAGGCAATCTGAGTCATAAGTATTACTGGTGGTGACAGGTTTGTGAATTGGCTAGTTGATTTCAGGGTGAAGATGTTAAATTGGCTAATTGTTAGAGTACAACTTCTCTTTAGCTAACCTAACGGACCCTTGTTTTCACTCTCAAACCACCCTCTGAGCTCATTACCTAAACTCTATAAACTAGACACTGATCCACTATATAAATTAGTAATGGCTGATTTTTTTTCTTGGTAAACTGTAATTAAATCATTCATTGATGAAGCCAAGCCACAACATGACTCTTCTCTAATAACAGAGGCTTCTTAATATTTTACCAAAGTTTAAACAACAGCAAGAATATAAGGTAAGTTTCCATTTTCTGAAAGAACATATATTTTCAAATACTTGCCTGCTCTTAATGTAAGAGCTTGTAAAGTATTTAAAAAGTTGTTTTTCAAAGGCACTACAAAGTTTTCAGATGAGAAATAAATTTGTAAGCTTCACACACACTGCTTTATTTTATGACATAGTTCTCAGTGGAAACATGATATGGAGTAATTTGATTGACTAAGGAGAATGTAAGTTAAGATCAACGTCAAAAACAACTGATCACGTGGCTGTTCTTTTTCATTCCATAAAGGAAGAATAAGATAGAGAAAAATAGAAGGGGATATATAAAACAGATTCCCTCAGCAGCAGGCAATAGATAAAGTATAAATATAAAATAAAAGTAAGATTGGTTTAAAATGCTGGTTTGCAGGTAGTTATTCAAAATATATAGTGCCCTGGTCTCAATCTTCCATATTTTCAGGTTGGAATCGTAATAATCCTTACCTTTTCTGTATAGAAATAAAATCAAAAGTGATCATAATACATTTAAGCAAAAAAAATGTATAGAGAAGGAGAACTTTATAGGTTACTGATTACAGATTCTGATTTGTACCTTCTCACCTTTTGCTCCTCTGTGAACTTACACGTGCAGTTCAGTTGATATCACCACATCTACTGGTCACATCGTTTAGATGACAGAGACTGAGTTGGCCCTGGTACCACATTGATTCCTCTAAAAAAGTAGCACCAAATATCGTCACTCACCCTCAAATTTATAAAGCACTTTCAATTTATTTCCCCACAAGTAGTAGCTTCTCCCTTCAATTCAAATACAAAAATATCTAATTTCAGTTGTATTAACTAGGCTCAATTTACTTTATGGTACTCTTTTTCCTAAAATCACAAAAAGTGTCTCTGTGTGTGTATGTAGAACGCATGTGAAATATCGATATGCATGTATATAAATGTATGCATAAACATGGCACATATACATGTATATATAAAATGACAGGAATTAGTATTTCCCTATCTTATTCCCAAATATGGTACTCTATATGATTGTGGAGGAAGGAATGATAGGTTGGAGAGGAAAAAAAGTATGAATTCATTTCAGTCACTTTGAGTAAATGTTTTAAGTTTTCACTCTGCATTAAAAAAGAAACAGGTGAGGTCAACCAATGACATGTAACAACACATCGCTGCTTTAAAGCATCACCTACCTTCATTTTCATGTTATAATTCCCCTTCCTTTTCGTCGTGAGCTCTTACAGAAAACGACTTCCAATATATGAAGCACTTTGGCTATTATAGAGATGCCTTCTATTATACATTATAGGTCTAGCTATTCTGCATTTTATCTTCCATTACTTTCCTTTAATGATAGAGCATTGTGAAGAAGTGAGCACATGTCTGTCTGTTTCAGGAGAATATATTGGAATTGTTCAAAGCTACTGTGTATGGCAAGTAGGCTTGTACTAGATGAGTGATGTTTCTCACTGCAATTTGGAAAGACTCAATGGCTGTTAGAGAAAGAGCTTAGAGAGGCTTTTCTGTCATGCAGGAATAGAATAGTTTTACCTTTGTCCTGTTATCCAGCTGCCCGGAGAGTAGATAACAGTGGTCAGAGATAGCCCCATTATCCAAATGGAAGCAATAGTGGCGCTGCTCATCTGCTATTCCCAGCACACAGAAGCCCTCTCATTTGCCTCTCTTATTCTCCATCTTCCTTCCCAGGTTTATCAAAAGAATTGCTTGTTATAATACACACATATTACCATTCTACTCTAGTCTATTCTCCGGGCAGTTATAAATGCACACAAAGCCTCTGTTACTGCGTGATCTACACAACAAACTAGAAAATACCTATAAATTATATGTAATTGTCTTTTCAGGGTATTCACTGCTCTATAGCCTGGCATTTCTGAATTTGGATATTCTTTTCAGCAGGGTATCTGTTTTGCTCTGTGACACCATTTTTTCCCCTGCCCTTCGAGAGATAGCGTTTATTGTAAAATGCAGTGTATCAAACGGGTTATTTCTTCACTTCGAATGAGGTACTCCTTCTCTACTGAAATTTTAATTAAATAGTTGATTTACCTGAACATTCAAAGTTCATTAAAATGGAAGTTTAACTTTTCTACAAATGAAAGTTAACTCCCCTACCAACTCTTCTTTTTCATTAAAATAATCACACTTTTAGAACTGAAGTTTATCTAAGACCCTCAGCCCGAGTTACTATGATTATAAGTGCCACTGAGAGAAATAAGCTGTTTACAAGGGGGAGATGACTGATTTGAAAGGAGTAAAATGATGTAATTAATTTGACTCTTTTTATATTGATTTGAAGGTGACTGATTTATGAAAGTGAAAATCTTGTGGACAATGAGAGATTATGGGGCTAGAGTTTCTTGGTCGAAACTGGAGTTGTAGGTTTAAGAATCATTCCTATTTATGTAATGATTAAGCTGTTCAAATAACTCAGTCCTCTGAAAAAGAGGTGTGACAGAGACACGGGGAGTGTTTACAACTAAGTGACTGTTAAGGAAGATAAGCTAGAGAAGGAAAGGAAAAGAGACAGAACTAATATGTATGTGTCATGGGTCAGGCTCTGTGTTGGGTGCTTTGCTTCTATTATTTCATTTAATCATCCCAACATTTTCATGCAATGAATAATTTTACAGACTTTACAGATCAAACATTTTGGCTTAGTGAGATTGAGTAACTTGATCCAGCTCTAATCATTAATAGGTGGAAAATCGGAAGGAGAAAAGGTGAGGGAAGGGAAAGGGAAATGGGGAGTTTATCAGGCCCGGAAGGTAAAGCAAAAAGAGAGTTTAAGGAAGGCTTAGGGGAGAAATTGTTCATACTAGCAAGTGCCAAATGTTGAGATTTCGATCTGAATAAGGGCTGGCGAAAATACTTCAGTGGAAGTATAAAATTAGGGTTTGTTTTTTCATTTGTTTTCACACATTGTCTAGAGTTCAGAGATCTTCTAAATTTCTGAAAGCTGCTTTTTTGGTTTAGCCTAAATTTGTCCTCCTCAAATAGTTCCTTTTTATCTTTGTATTTCCTGCATTTGAGTGAGAATTCTATATTACCCCAAACATAAGCAACAAAACTTAGAATATTCAATTCTCTGAATAGGAGCCTTCACTGCTTATTATGAGCTATACAATGTTAGCTGAAATGCGGCTGAACCAGAAGACAATGTGATAATTATTACAATGTAATGTAGGACATTTTTAAGCTTTATAATCTTTTAAAAGGTATAAAATAGCCTTGGAACATTACATTAGTTACTTCTGTGTTCTGGCATGGGAAATAAAAATGGCCAATAAAATAATCAAAGGATTGTCAAGCCAGACCCACTGCCAGATTCATCAGATCATCCATAGTGTGACTAAGGAGCCCATATGCACTGGATTTTAGGTCTTGACACTACAGCACTATCCCTGCACACACATACTCTGAATGTCCTGTCAAAAGATTTTATCAATAATTATACCTCTTTGTTAGTGTCCTCTACCTACAATCCTGGTCCTGGTTCAATCACACTCTCTTCGACATGATTTTCCTCCCAATTCCTAATGATTTTCACATATAGACTGCTTGCTTATCAATGTCTTGAACACTTATCCTCCAATGACTCTGTCCTCCATCTCACTTCAGCCATGTTCATACACTAGACTTATTTTCCAGTGAGTTCCGTCCCTCCATAATCTCAAATTCACCATGGATCCCTCTCTCAGATCACCACCTCCAGTATCAGAAGTCACACTCTCTCTCTTACCCCATCCTCAGCAATCATTTAATCCAGAAGAATATCCAATGCATTGATTCTATCATGCTTTCACAGTCCCTCAATTTCCTCTTTCCCCCATGTTTCCTAGCTTAAATCCCCAAATCAATGAGAACACTCTTTATACTTCTGTTGCTCCATGCTACTTACCTGAACAGAGCAAAACCCAATTCCTTCTACTGGGTTTCTGCATTCATTCAGTTAAATGGAGCTAGAGAAAGCACATAGCTACACGGATTGCTCTTGAGTTAAATTCACAAACACAAACCTCAAATGAGCCTTTGTTGCACCTGGCATTCATGCTATGCATTCCTAAATACTGATGTACTAATGTTCTAATATGCTTTCCACACAAATGACTCTTTCACACCTCTCCCTTTGCCCTCAAATCCGACATCTCATTATCCCCTTACTCTCAGTTGATGATTTGGTTTCCCACTTCACTAAGGAGGATTAAGATATTAAACAAAACAGAACTTTTACAGACTCTGCCACCTGATCTCCTGGCTACAAGAATCTATACCCGAATATGTCTGCTTCCATAAATGAATTTATTCAACCTCTTATCTAAAAATAATGTCTCTTTTAATATACTAACCTTTTATCTACTCAAAGACAATGCTTCAGTGGGGTTTTTTTTTCCATATTTTTCCATCTTCATCAAATTTTCCTTGTCTACAGGATCATCCCATTAGTATATGGATATACAATTATTTACCCTATCTGAAATACATTAAAGAACAATAACAAGAATCTTCTCTGGCCTGATTTCTCGCATCCTTTTTCCCTTTGCATCAAAGTTTCTCAAAAAAGTTGCTGGGACTGTTGTGCAAATTTCTCATTTCTTATTTCCTCTTAAACTCAACTCTAATCAGGCATTTGCCTTTGCCGTGCCATTGAAACTTACCTTCAAAAGATCACCTGTGGGGCTTCCCTGGTGGCGCAGCGGTTGAGAATCTGCTTGTCAATGCAGGCGACACGGGTTCGAGCCCTGGTCTGGGAAGATCCCACATGCCACGGAGCAACTAGGCCCGTGAGCCACACCTACTGAGCCTGCGCGTCTGGAGCCTGTGCTCCGCAACAAGAGAGGCCGTGACAGTGAGAGGCCCGCACACTGCGATGAAGAGTGGCCCCCGCTCGCCGCAACTAGAGAAAGCCCTCGCACAGAAACAAAGACTCAACACAGTCAAAAATTAATTAATTATATATATATATATATATATCCAACAGAAAGCAACATTACTATGCCATAGTAATTGCCAAAAGGAATTAAAAAAAAAAATCTGTGGCCTCCATTTTGCTAACTCCCATGACAAATTATCTGTCCTCATCTTATTGTATCAACAAAAGCATTAGACAAAGTTGATCATTCTTTGATCCTTAATAATATTTCTTCACATGATTTTTTTTTTTTTTTTTTTTGCGGTACGCGGGCCTCTCACTGTTGTGGCCTCTCCCATTGCAGAGCACAGGCTCCAGACCCGCAGGCTCAGCGGCCATGGCTCACGGGCCTAGCCGCTCCGTGACATGTGGGATCTTCCTGGACCGGGGCACGAACCCGTGTCCCCTGCACCGGCAGGTGGACTCTCAACCACTGCGCCACCAGGGAAGCCCCTTCACATGATTTTGAGGACACCGCGTCTTTTTTTTTTCCCTTCCCCATTTCACTAATCACTTCTTCTTAATATCCTTTGCAGGATTTTCATCTTCTCCTTAACCTGTTATTTGTGAAATTCCCCAGATTTCAATCCTCTTTCCTGAACTCCAGACTCATATATCTGACTGCCCACTTATGTCTCCCCTTAGCTAGATAATTAAAATCTCAATGCTAACATGTTGAAAATCTACTCATTTTCTAAAATCTACTCGATCTACTCAAAATTTTTTCCAAAATCTACTCAATCATTTCCTTCTCCATCACAGTTGTTGACAACATCAGCCTTCCAATGTTTCATTTCAACAACTTTGTTATCATCTTTGATTACTTTTCCCCTCATATTCCATATCATCTGGTAGAAATCCTGTTGAATCTAGCTTCAATATATATCTATAATTCAACTGCTTGTCACAAGAATGTACTGCAAATTGTAAGACAGGTTAGAAAGTGAATATTTCTTTGAGCACATTGTCTGTTGAGCAAAATCATGTTTCACGTGTTACAGCTAATAAATATAGTCTTTATTATTTAACCACTACTGTATGCAAGAACAGTTAACAAAGAAGAGAGGGTGACACTTGACCAATTGTGAATTCAAGTTGTCAAATCCTGCCTAGTACTTCTTAACACATGGCACAGGAACTATAAAAGAACAGAAGCCATACATAAAAAAGGAAATTTTAATTCTCTGTCACCAAATTCACTAGTGAAATATGACTTAAAGAATATCCTGACAATATCTCAATCAGACTGGTAACTTCTTGTCTCTTAGGGAGTAGCTAGGAAGGAAATAGAAATGTACGGAAATTCTTGATATAGAAAAGTATGCCTCTTGCCTATTGTTTCCTGTTACATTTCCCTTGAAATCAGGATGAACCAAATTTATCTTCTCTCAGTCCTGTTTTCATCTGAGATTGGTTTGCCTGACTTGATATTTATATAAATTGAGTTATACAATGTGTTCTACTTTATATCTGGATTATTTCACTGAAAAAATTGATTTTATGACATTCATCTATTTTGTGTGCTACTGTGGTTTATTAATTTTATTGCTATTATTTCATTAATTGAATATACCACAATGAATTTATCTATTGAACTGGTGGATTTTTAATTTTTCCGCCAGTTTTTGGCACTTTTGAATAGTACTGCTATGAATACTTTAATATATGCCTTTTGATAAACATGTGAACTCATTTCTGTTGAGAAAATACATAAAGTGTGAAATTACTGAACATGAGACATGTTCATGCTCAGCTTAATGACAGTAACAAAGAGCTTTCCAAAGTTGTTGTACCAGTTTATATTCTCATTAGAAAAATATAAGAATTTCAATTATTTCACATTCTCACAAATATTTAGTACTGTAAACTTTCATGTTTTGTAAAAAAACAAAATTTAGCCATTCTGATAATAATTAAGTGATATCTTACAGGTTTTTAATTTGCATTCCCTTGATAACTTATGTGGCTTTCATATGTTATTCTTATGACGAATTCTTTATTAGAGATTTTGGTTCATTTTTTAAATTAAACATTTGCTTTCATCTTACTGCTTTGTTGGAAAATATTTTAAAATATATTTTGGATACAAGCTCTTTGTGAACAAACGTGATGCAAATAATGTCTGTTGCTCTGTATCTTGGCTTTTTTACTCTAATAATGTGTCTTGATGACTGAAACTTGCAAATCTAATAATGTCTACAATTTCTTTTATTTCATGATTATTGCTGTTGTTTACTAGTTTGAAATACACTTGATAACTCAAGATTACAATCTTTTTAAACATTATCACTTAGATTAGATCTTTATTATTTTATCATACACATTTAAAATTCACCCAGTGTTCATTTGTGCCTTAAGTGAGGTAAGAGTCAAGATGCTTTTATAAATGAAGTATTTGATTGACCCAGAAATACTTTTTAATAAGACCACCCTTTGACCAGTGAATCCAGGCATGTCTTTTTCATAAGTAAAGTGACTCTTTACATAGAATTTGTATTTACATAGAATTATAATTTTTAGACTCTACTCCAATGTTCTAGTCAATATCTATACCATATTAATTAGCGTCAACTTATAATAAGTCTTGACACCTCATAGTGTAAGTCTTCAACTCACTTCTTTAAGTTTATCTTGGTTCTTCTCTGGTGCTTTAAATTTCATATAAGTATAAATCACCTTAATCTTCACAAGTAAATCCTGGTAGAATATTTTATTTGTATTGCAATCAATGTATAGATCAATTTAGAGAGAACATCTTACAGTGCTATAGTTGTTAACATATCATATATCTTCATTTATCTAGGTCTTCAATTTTTTATTGCAGTGTTCAATGATTTTATTGATAGAGAGCTTGCACATCTTCCATTAGATTTATTCTGAGGAATTTGATGTAACTTGTACTATAGCAAATGTTTATTTAATTTTATTTCCAATTTCTTTTTTCTGGCATACAGAAATGATATTGATTACTTTGTCTTATATCAAGAGGCCTTATTATCTTTACTTATCATTACTTGTTAATTCTAACTGCATATGTAAAGTGCCTTTAGAATTTTCTGCGTAAGAGAATCATAACCTCCTTGAATACAGTTTCCTTCTTCCTTCCAAACTTTTAACATTTCTTTTCCTTGCTTCCAGGAAAATGTTGACTAGAAAAAGAGTAGTGAATAGTGTTCCAGTCTCCAATGGGGGAAGCTTTCAACATGTTACCACTAAGTATAGTGCTAGCTTCTTTTAAAAAAATGTTTCTCTTTTTTAGATATCTTTGTCAGATTAAGTCCCTCTCTATTCTAAGGTTGCTGAGAGGATTTTGTTATTGTCATTATTTTAATCACAAAACAGATTTTAATTATCTTGAATGCTTTTGCTGCTCCACAGAAAATATGACTTTTATCCTTTTTTCTATTAGTATATTGAATTATAATGATTGATTTTCAAATGTTATCTCTTCTTTCCTAAGATAAATCTCACTATGTCATGATATCTTATCTTTTTTGTACATCACTAAATTCAGTTTGCTAACATCTTACTTAGGATTTTTGATGTTGCTTACAGAGATATTACCTTTAATTTTCCTTTCTTGCATTGCTCTTTTCAGGTTTAGGTACAAGATTATGGTGACTTCATAAAATGTTTTAGGACATTTTCACTCTACTTATTTTAAATATATATATATTTAAAATTGATATTGATACTTCTTTAAATATTTGGAAAAATTCAGCAATGAAGTAATCTGGTCATTGAGGGAGATTTTATTGTGTGGTTTAAATTAAAGGTATAATTTGTTTTACAGATTTAGGAGTATTTAGATGTTTTATTTCTATTTGTGTCCGTTTTACTGATTTTATTTTTCAAGTAATTTGTCCATTTCTGCTACATTGTAAAATATATTGGCATAAGGCTTTTTCATAGTAACCTCATATTGTTTAAAGTGTGTGTAGGATTTGTTACCTTATTTTTATTGCTGATATTGGTAATTTGTGGTAAACTGGTAATTGGTAATTTCATTTGCTTGGTGAGTCTGGCTAGAGATATATCAAATTTATTAATCTTTTCAAAGAATAAACTTTTAGATATCTTGAGTTTCTTAATTTTTTACATTTTCTATATCAGCATTTTCTATATAATGCTGATTTCTGCTCTTATATATATTAGTTTCTTCCTTCTACTTACGTTAGACACATTGTAATTTCACAAACTAAATATAATAGGAGGTTTATTTTTAATTGCAAAGTGGTTAGAAAACAAACATATGATTCTATTCCTTTGAAATTTATTGAGACTAGTTTTATGGGTCAACATATAGCTTATTTTGTATACTAGACATGAATTTGTCTTCTACAGCTGTTGAATATATTATGAGTATAACTATCTCAATTTGGTTGATTGAATTGTTCAAATTCTTTTAAGCCTTACTGATTCTTTTCTGCTTCTTCTATCAGGTACTATGAGAGTTGTTTTAAATATCAAACAATTTCTACCTCTCCTTTTTAATTGATTATTTTTGCTACACTCAGAAACACACACAATTTCAAATTAATTTAGAATTGTTATGTTTTCCTATTAATTAGCATGTCATAATTTTGAAATTATAACCCTCTAAATCCTTAGTAATTCTTAAGTCTATTTTGTCTGAGAAGTGGGAGGGTTGTACTGAGATAAGTTACTCCATCAAAGTAGGAAATAGAAATCTAATGTACACATTTACATCTCTTACATGTCTCTTAAACATTTATGATTCATGTGCTTTTCTTTTTAGTTATCAAAGTTTTTATCATATCTAACTTATATAATTGAAATACTCTTTAAAATTTTCTTGCCATCAGTTTAGCCCTCTTCAAAAATTCTTCATGTGGCTGTACAGTATTTCTAAAATAAATATTATTCTGATTCCCTATTTAAAACAATCTTGGAAATACATTACCCTTGAAATACAATCAAAACCTGTAACAGAACCTACAGGACTTTCAGATTCTTACTATGCTGCTTAACTCATCTGCTACCTTTTTTTTTAAGTTTAGTTTTTTTTTTTAAAACTGAAGTATAGTTGATTTACAGTGTTGTGTTAATTTCTGGTACACAGCAAAATGATTCAGTTATACATATGTGTACATTTTAAAAATATTCTTCTCCGTTATGGTTTATCTCAGGATATTGAATATAGCTCCCTGTGCTATACAGTAGGACCTTGTTTTTTATCCATTCTATATGTAATAGTTTGCATCTGCTAACCCCAAACTTCCAGTCCGTCCCTCCTTTGGCAACCACAAGTCTGTTCTCTATGTCTGTGAGTCTGTTACTGTTTCATAGATCGGTTCATTTGTGTCATATTTTAGATTCCACATATAGGTGATATCATGTGGTATTTGTCTTTCTCTTTCTGACTTATTTCACTTAGTAAGATAATCTCTACTTCCATCCATGTTGCTGCAAATGGCATTATTCCATTCTTTTTTGTATGGCTGAGTAGTATTCCATATGTATGTATGGTCTAGTGATGCTTCATGTGGGTGAGTCATGTTTCCCCAACCAGAGTATATTGTATTTGACGCAACTAATAAAACAATATTAATACATTATTATTAATTAAAATCCACATTTTAATACACCTAAAACTTTCTAGATTATAATTTTACCATTTTATATGTGTAATGTTAGAGCTAGAAGGCTCTTAGAGACCATTTACTTCAGCCTCTATTTTAACCAACAGTAAATTAGCAGTAGGCATAGAGAAATTAATTTTTATGTGTAAAATATATATGTCTGAGTAGGGAGAAAACTTTAGTCTCCTGATTCAAAGATCAGAATTATGTTCTTATGCTTTGTAGTACTGGTTAAATGGTTAAATGACCTGCTCTTTCCTTTGAATAGTTAACTCATGAATTAACTCACTGTGAAAATCCCATTGTTATCTTCATATCTCTTTCATAGTTATTTAATTGTAAAATCTGACTAGCATTCTATTTGTTCCTTTCCTTTGAAAAGCTGAATCATTTTGTTTATGCTTATCTACAGAAGACATTTCACACTTTTCACCAAACCATTTGTGGTTTTCCACCAATTTCCATATTAAATGTTGACAACTAAAACTCCAGTAATAGATTAAAACTTGGTCCCTTCTTTCTGAGCTCTTGAATCTTGTTGCTTTTTTCAGTCTCTATTTATAACTGCTTCTATCTTCAACCTTCTACCTTCCACCTCTTCATTATCATAACTCTTCCTTAGAGTCCCACTTTCTTGCCCCAGTAACAACTTCAAATGTCATCAGTAGGTGACATATTATCATCACCAGAATTATTAGCAGCAGAATTATTATTTTCTTAATACATCACAGTCTGACATGTACTTCCCTGATGGTTTGGCTTCTATCAGGACTTAGACATTTAGAATACATTTTAGTGCAACAGCCTTCTGATATTTTAGAGAGAGAACATTTACAAAATTTCTGATCAGGAATAGCTACATTGTGCCATCTCACCCATCTTCAATGTTGCCTGTGGTATTTTTTTCCTTACAGATGATTGATTTATTTTTATTATATAAGTGAGATTATATTAATAAAAAGAAATACAAGGAAGTTATTGATTGATTGAAATATAGTTGATTTACAATATATTATTTTCATATATACAGCATAGTAATTTAGTATTTTTACAGTTTATACTCCATTAAAAGTTACTAAAAGATAATGGCTATGCTCCCTGTGCTATATAATATATCCTTGTTGCTTATCTATTTTACACATGGTAGTTCGTATCTCTTAATCCCATACCCCTAATGTGCCTCTCTCCACCAGTAACTACTAGTTTGTTTTATACATCTGTGAGTCTGTTCCTATTTTGTTATAACCTTTGTTAGTATTATCTTTTAGATTCCACATATAAGTGATATCATATGGTATTTGTCTTTCTCTATCTGACTCATTTCACTAAGCATGGTATTTTCTCGGTCCATCATGTGGCTGCAAATGGCAGAATTTTGTTTTTTATGGCTGAATAATATTTCTGTGTGTGTGCGTGTATGTGAGTGTGCGTATCACATACTCTTTATCCATTTGTCTTTTGATGGACACTTGGGTTGCTTCCATGTCTTGGCTATTTTAAATAGAGTGGCTATGAACACTGGGGTGTATATGTCTTTTCAAATTAGTATTTTCATTTTTTCCAGATACATACCCAGGAGTGGAATTGTTGTATCATATGATAGTTCTATTTTTAGATTTTTGAGGACCCTCCATACTGTTTTCCATAGTGGCTGCACCAATTTACATTGCCACTAACAGTGTACCCTTTTCTTCACGTTCTTACCAACATTTGTTATTTGTAGACTTTTTGATGATAGCCCTTCTGACAGGTGTGATATGTCATTGTTTTGATTTGCATTTCTCTAATAATTAGTGACATTGAGCACCTTTTCATTGGTAATGCCGAATTCTGCTGAGTCAATAGAATCATTAGAGGACGTATTTATTTATTTTTTCATATATTCCTAGGTTCTCCTTGCAAGGAACTATGATAATTGAGTTGAGGCCTGGAATCTTTATTTGGAAAAAGCTCTTCAAATGATTCAATGATAGCTATAGCTATTCAATGATATGTTTTTAACCACTCATTTAGAGATAGCTATTGTAAATCTAGTGTCAAATAAAGTCACCTAAATCCTTCCATTATCAGCAGAGTAAGGATATTCCAGTACTCATGTAAGATTTCTGTGAAGATTTTTTTCACGGTTACCTCTGGTACCAAGGTCTTCCTTTGCCTGAAGTAATTCAGTTTAGGGATATCTCATCATCCCACATGGTGTCACTGTTCCTTACTGCCTATACATAGATGTGGAATGAAATCCTTTTCCTTCTTTTGTAAACATATGCATGTAAATGCACACACACATATATACTCATAGAAGACATTCATGTCTTAAACTTTATTGAATATCTACCTATGTAATAAAGATTTATAGCAAATAAACAACTTAAAAATGAATACTTGATAATTTTCTTTAAAGAGAAACCACTGATTTTCCTCATCTATTTTGCAATCCATGCTCTGATCTCCTGCCTGTTCTTAGCTGCCTTTCCATTCTTCTGTCACCCTCCCTTTCCAAAAAGAAACCAAAAAAACAAAACAACCCCCCCATAAACCCCTGTTTTATTTTGTTAGTGAATTTACAATTTTTTCCTTAAAGTGTGTCCTATAAAATATCTACCTTTGGTTGATACTGTTTCAGGTCAAGAGTGGGTGGGGCATACTAGACAATTGGTTCCATGACTGCTGTGAAAGAGTTACAGGTTTTACATGTTAGTTACTTTTATGTACATACTCATTTTTTAACCCTCATGAAAACACTGTGAGTTAAATGTGTTTTCTCATTGTACAGATGAGGGAACTGAGGTACCAGTAGTTCAAATAACTAGATACAGAGTCACACATTTTGTTAAAAAGTGTGAGAGCAGGAATTTGAACACAAACATAGACTCCAAAGTCTGGATTCTTTTTATACCTACACTCCACTTCCTTAGCAAGAGCCTTAAAGTGGTTCTTCTGGTGCTACTTCCCACCATCAGTTGTGCTCTAGCCTACTGAGCAGAGAAACAGAGCAGTAAGTTTCCTAGGAAAGCTGCTACAGTCTGGAGAATGGCAGGGATGCAAGTTGGCAAAGTTAATGGTGATAGCCAAATGAATATTGGTTGCCATTTTGACCGATGTAGCATCTACTGGCATTACTTCATGTGTACATTTGACAGGTATACCAGCTCCTAGTATTAACACCATCTAAAACAGGGTTGGATGGTGTAGCTAGAATTACAAATAAGACAAAACTTCTTGTCCCACTACAATTGCCTAGATAGGTATTATATGGTCACCATATGCCATCCTAAAGTGGAACTTTTACATTTATAAGCAACACAGTTTTTTTGTTTTTTGTTTTTTTTTGCAAAGACAAACTCTTTGTCTTAGACTTTGTATGTAACTCATACAAGGATTTGATTTGTACTCTGCTGTCTTGAGTAACAACTCTGACACAGATGAATAAGTTTCAGTCCATCAAGAATGTACCATTTTAGAGAAATCTAAAGAAATTTTTACCTTTTAGTATTATTAAAAATTCTGAAAGAGTTAAGATTAATTGACCACTTTGCCTTACCTTCCGTTTATCCTGAAGCTGGTGAATATTATTATAATACAAATTTATAGGCAGATAGTTTGCTAGCCTATAAGCAAAAAATTAGGTCTACTTGGGAGATTTTCCTCATGTAAATCTTGACCTCAAAATAAGCACTTTAAGAAGAATTTTCAATTATGAGTATAATAATGAAGTGTCTATAGATATGGCTTTTCATAATAACAAAAGGAAACATATTTGTGAAGCATTTTCTTTTTCCTTTTGGCTCATTCTTATTTTCTCTATAATTGTAATAGTATCAGCATAGTATGTCAAATATGATTATCACACTAAGTAAGCTATTTGATGAAGGTAACATAGGCTTCAGAATCTCTGCAGCAACACAGAGCTATAAAGGACTTAGTACAATGTCTGACACTCAACAAAATCTGAGTAATTGGTAGGTATTACTGCTGAATATTTGAATATATAGAGAGATAGATAGATGTGACTTTATATATATAACTTTTTATAGGAATCTAGAACTAAGAAAACTATTTATCTTTAGTGAAGAAATCGTAAAACTATATATAAGATTATAGGCCTAGAAATTCAGTTTATTTCTGTTCAGATTTTATTAATTTCATCATCTATTATGGTACCTATTTATATGATCTAAACAAGAAAGAAGCATAGGATGTTTTTTACATCTTACACTACAATGATGGGTAACTATTCACACCATTTCCTTCAGAATTGTTTCTTCCAGTTTAGTGAGTGTTAATTGCCCCAGTGACACAGATTAAATTTAAAGGAACAGTGACGTGTTTTCACACACATGGATTCAGGCCTCACCTCTCAGGTAGTCTTTCCTGTTTTCAAACACTGGCCACAGAGCAAATGTTTTCATTATAACACTGTAGCCATTTGTTGAATTTCACTTATATTTAACAAGCATGCCTAGAATTTTATTTTTTGCTAACAAAAGCAAGATGGGAAGTGGTCTTTGGAAGAGGTAACAGTTGACAACTTCCACAACAAGCACCGTGATTCTACAGCTGGTAACAGTACCTAATGCTGCAGCTCCATAGACTTGTACTGGCTGGGTGCCAACCTGCCTGTTGGAATTCAAAGAACCCATCTGGAGAAAGCATCCCTAAAACTGATCTGAATGGAAGTCACAGACTGGCACAGTCGCTCAGATTCTAGGTATTGTGCACCTTTTATAAAGGGAGGCCATGACACTGACAAAAGAAAAAAATTATACTATCTATGTTGACCAATTTTTTTCCACTGCTATAGATTCAAAGGAAAAGACAGGAATAAAAATGAAAGAGCCCCAAAATGGAAAGGACTTTTATGTCTTGAGCATAAATTATGTTCATATTTTATGCTTATGTCTATGAAAACAATTTTCCCAAAGACTTTCATTTAAATTAGAGATTAAAGAGTATTGTGTCAGGAAATGGGATGCTTACATGAAGAAAAATGAATGTTTTATAATAAAGTTTAGACATTATTCTTCATGGACGATAACCAGCTTTAGAAGACATTATATGGAAAGTTAGGAAATATGATTATGTGTGCCTTTTTTGTTTAATGGTGAAGTAATTGACATTTTCTGTGCTTTATTCTTCTGCCTTAAGGAATGCAAGAAGAAGCTTCAGAAGGTTGCTTGAACTAAGGCTTAGTGAGTTACCACCTAGGAAAGGCAGTGCAGTTCTCCAAGCTTTAAAAGCCTTCCTGCTAACAACATATAAGTCTCCTAGGCTCCATAAATCATGCCCTGGGAGCCCCATTTTATGACATAGCATCAAAACTTAGGGAGAAATCTTCTCACAAATAGTCATACTTAGATGAAATAATTCTGAATCATAGTGTGAGAGTAAAAAAACTCATCCCCCGTGCCTCTTTATTGACCTTAGTCACTGCCTCTATCAGTCAAGATAGTCTAGGTTATATGGTAGTACCAAGTCAACTCAAACTCTTCCTGGCTTGTATCAGTGGAGATATATTTCTTACTCACAACATGGACAGTGTGGTTTGCATCCAGGTTTTCTTCCTACTGGAACCTAGGCTGATGGAGCAGGATCAGTCTGAAACATTGCTGGTTATTGTGGTAGAGGGAAGGGAAGATAGGGCAAACTAAGATCTTGCCCTGAAGAGACATGTTACTTTTGCTTACGTTTTATTGACCAATGGAAGTCACATGAAGCCCTAGTTAACATTTTCTAAGTAGTTAAAGAAAAACTGTAACTCATTTTTTTTTTCTAGCTTAAAGTGCTTCTAGACTACTACTATACCCAGGTGCCTAAGAGAAACAAATGCAAATCATTTTCAAAGGATGAACCATCATTTTAGGTCTCTCAGAGATCAGGCCTACAAATATTTTTTCAAGATAAATGGTCAGTTCACAGTCAGATATTACTAAACACAAAAGAAAAACTAAGAATGAGAACAAACAAAAGAATTCAACCTTGCATAAACATATCCCTTAAAACTTCAGGTATTGAAATGATCAGAATATTGTAAAGTATATAAAATGTTTACAATGTTTAAAAAATACATATTAATGTGAAAACATCTGCAGGAAACATTAATATGCCACTTTTATGACTTTAAGGAAAATTTGAAAAAAATTACAATAGTTCCCAAAGGTGAGAAAACTTTTATGTATGTCGATACATTGAAATCTTTCTCTTTGAGATCAGTAGTACAGCAAAGGTGTACTCACACTATATACATTAAACACTGTAATGGAGGTAGGAGCCAAGTCATTAAAAAAAGAAAAAGAAGGGAACAGTTTGGGTTAGGAAAAAAGCAACCATCTGCCATTATTTGTAGATAATATAACTGGATTTACAAAAAATCCAATATACATTTGGAACTGAAATTTATTAACTTAAGTAATTAAATAAGTTTTAGAACAGAAAATTTAACTTAAAGGATAGCATATTTTAAGATATAAAGTCAATATATAAAAATCAACTATATTCCTGTAATCCAATTATACCTATCTATAAAAAACATAAAAGATAAATTTTATTAAAGTTAGCATCAACTTTATAGATTGTGTAGAAGTGAATTTAACAAAAGTCACACATGAGAAAATTATTTAAAAATACAGAAGAACATTAAAGAAGATATAAACAGAAAGTAAATGTTATTTTCTTACCATGGAAGGCTTAATATCGTATGGTTATCAAATTTTCCCCCAAAATTCTACAGAGCCAATGAAATGTAAATTGAAATCTCAATAGGCTTCTTTTTGTGGACTTGACAAGATGATTATAAGTTTATATAAAATCCTCAAGGACCAAGAATATACAAGACTTTTCTCTTTGAAGAAGAAGAAAAAATAGTGGAAGACTTACCTAAATAAATATAAAAAATATAATAAAAAATAATAAAAATATAATAAGGCTATATATATATATATATATAGAGAGAGAGAGAGAGAGAGAGAGAGAGAAGCCAGTGTGGTCATTCATGTAGAGATAACAACTAGATCAATGGACAAGAGTAGAAGACCCAGAAACTCATCCATAATATATTGACACATGTATTACTTACCTAGGGCTGCTATAGCAAAGTATCATAAGGACAAATTTATTGTCTCACAGCTCTTATGGCTAGAAGTCAAAAATCAAGGTGTTGGCAGGGCCATGCTCCCTCAGAAACCTGTAGAGAACTCTTTTCTTGACTATTCTTAGCTGACTATGGTTTGCTGGCAATCTTTGGTGTTTCTTGGCTCGTAGATGAAATCCTTTGGCTTCACCTGGCATTTTCTCTTGTGTCTCTGTCTTCACATGAACATCTCCATATATGGAGACCAGTCATATTGGATTAGGGGCACATCCTACTCCAGTATAACCTCATCTTAAGTTAATTAATTACATCTGCAATGATCATTTTTCCAGAGAAGGTCTGAAGTACTGAGGCTTAGGACTTCAACATATGAATATTTGGGGGGCACAATTCAACCCCTAATAATACTATTAAAACATTCTTTAAAATTTGCTTAACATATTCAGTGTACTTAAGGAATATGGCTAGTTTGGAAATCTAGTGATTGTCCTTAATGTTTAAAAGTGAATATTTATCAACAGCATGGATCTATAGTCCCTAGCTGCCTTTGCTCGCATTCTATTAATAGAAAGCAGAAAGGCATAGTACCTGTCTCAGACAACACAAGCAGTGATTAAAATAATTGTTTACTGACTCACCACAGAAAAAGAGGTCAAAGAGAAAAGTTAAAGTGCTGTTATTCTGCCATTAAGTAATAACTTCTCTCAACCTTCCATCTGGGAGAGATACATGAGCAGTTTGTTCTGCATGATATTGGAATTTTACAGGCAAGATAAGTAAGTGAATTGTTGAAAAGCTTATTTTAAAATAGAACATTTTTAAAGCTTTGGATATGATTGCCCAATTTACTTATTTTTAGGTTTTATCTTAAAAAACAAGAATAATTTCAAAACAGAAAGTAAATAACCCCTTTTAGATAAGAACATGTAATTGGAAAAAAATGAAAGTGTATAGTCAGGTAAAACTTTTGAATATCCATGACACACTAGTGGTTTTCCATTTAGCTTCAAATATATTTGAAATAGAAAATTCAACAACACCTACTCATCCACCCACCCTACCCCAACCAGAATGAATTCTGATGTTTCCTTACCATTTCACTTACTAAATTCATCACTGCTACTCAGTTGCATTGCTTTTCCTACTTTTTTTTTTTTTTAAGAAGATGTTGCGGGTAGGAGTTTATTAATTAATTTATTTATTTTTTCTGTGTTGCGTCTTCGTTTCTGTGCAAGGGCTTTCTCTAGTTGTGGCAAGCGGGGCCACTCTTCATCGCGGTGCGTGGACCTCTCACTATGGCGGCCTCTCTTGTTGCGGAGCACAGGCTCCAGACAAGCAGGCTCAGTAGTTGTGGCTCACGGGCCCAGTTGCTCCGCGGCATGTGGGATCCTCCCGGACCAGGGCTCGAACCCATGTCCCCTGCATGAGCAGGCAGACTCTCAACCACTGCGCCACCAGGGAAGCCCGCTTTTCCTACTTTTTATGCATATAATTATAATGTCTTTTGCTTAGAGCTTTGCAGTTTAGGTATATCCATTGTTTAAATTAGTTTCTTAAAAACCAAATTTAGTAAGTAATTCTATATTTTCTAGTCACCCACCTTCATTCTTAGGAGTCTTAGGTCACCTCATAGAATAGTCAAAAATAATATCTAAAAGTCATATGACCTCAACCAATTTCTTAGAACAATTATAACAAAGCTACCAGAGACTGCTGAATTGAAAACACCATTTTTAACACTGTTAAAAAATTATAACTTTCCCTATTTCACCTTGACTCCCTTCACTTTCAAAGGGATTTATGTTGTAATCACTCTATTTCAAAAGTGTTTGATATTATAAGCTTTAAAAAAAAACTTTGGGAACTTTATTAGTCTTCTTTCTTATTTAATGAGAAGATATTTTTACCAATCAACTTATGCTTTGAAAAGCTTTTGGGTTATCTTAATGATTTTAACTCTAGCAACCTATGCTGTGTTTAAACTTCACCTAGGGACATTAATTTATTATATCCTTTTGGGATATTTCACAACCAATATTACATCTTTGCAAATCCTTTGGTCAAGAAAGCAGTTCTTTAATTTTCTTGTTGCAGTCAGTCATTATGTACACAAAATTTAGTGTTTTGTAGATATTATTAGGGCTGGGGTTGGAATTTCAGGATAGAGATTGAAGATATGACCAATACAAATGAGGCATTTCCAGAACAGAAGGAGTAGGAATGTCAGATTAAAAACATGACCAAATTAAATTTGAATTTCAGATAAACAAACGACACATATTTTTCGTATATCTCATATATTTTTACCATGCTATCTTTGATGCAAATATAATATGGGACCTGAAAAAATCATTCACTTACATATATCTGAGACCACTTCACAGAACAGGGTGGGGAAAAAAGTGCTGAGCTAAGTAAATTTGGAAATGAGTGGGATCTCTAAGATTCAGTGCAAAATAAACTGCACATAAGCACTGTACAAAGTTGGTAAATTTGTCTTCCCTGAGGATATAGGTTAACTATTCTGATACTAATATATATACTAGAATTTAAAAAGTCAGTGAATTGATGAGGGATGGTGGGAACCAGGTTTCTCATTATTGGAGTGGGAAAAAGCTAGAAAGACCATGTGTTAATATACCTAAGTTGAAGACATTGATATGAACTCATGTTCACCTTAATATAGATTCTTACATATAGAAATATTTATAGATATGTTTATATACACAGATTAGTATATACACATATAAACCCTTGCTTTGTCAGGCAGAGAACATAGGAGGAAGGACACCCCAGTAGCAACAAGCACATCTACCTTCTGGATCTTGATTTCTAATACTGTTCTACAGTAAAAGCAACCAGGGTTCTTTATAGAACTGGCTGATTCTAGGATTCAGGTAGGAAATATATAAGATGAACCTGAAACATCTTGTACTGCCTGACATAAGGAAGTAGTAAACATCCATCCACACACACACACACACACACACACACACACACACACACACACACAC